>NC_056743.1:1689461733-1689534672 GCF_019279795.1 Protopterus annectens
AGGGGGTTGCCCATGATAGTAATGATCAAGGATGTTGCTACCTCTAGTGGGAGTAAGAATGAGCTGGTCAGGGCATTTGGAATTAATGAATTCAGAAAGCGTTAGGTAAAGTGTACTGGTACATGAATAGTTTTCCCAGTTAATGGAGGGGTAGCTGGAAGTCACCCAGTATGAGGTGTTAGGTTTTACCCTAATATTCTCCAGGAGTGCTAGGAATGTGGTGTGAATCTTGGCACATGATTGGGGACCTATAGCAGGCTACAACCTGAATCACTGTCATACCCAATGTTAGTTGCACCTGAAGTATCTCAGATGCGTATGTTGGTCTCTACCAGTCGGGAGAAGTGTGTGCATCCTTTATGAATATGGAAATATAACCACCTTTGGAGCTTTGGTCCAAGTTCTGAGACGAAAGGTGTGGAATGAGTTTTAGCCTGGTAGTGCAGGTGTGCTATGCTGCCTTGAACCAGCCTGTTACAACACAAATCGATGTTCTCCATTTTAGGGAGTCCAGCCGGTGAGGTGTATTTTGAGATTTAAACTTCTGGCGTTGAGCAGCATGACCTAATTTCCTTTTAATTATTTAAAAATTACAGAAGAGATGTTTTGTAATGTAAGTTGACTGCAGAGTGAAGATGTACATTCCATAGTTCCTAGTTTCATAGTTTCATAGTATATAGTACTAGGCTATCTGCCCTGGGGCATTTGTAAGCCTAGCCATAGTGATCATATTTTGCCACCCCATGAAATCGTTACAAAAAATGTATAGAATAAATTTAGAATACTGTACCTCTGTCTAGTAGTGACACAATGAGGTCCCCTTATATAATAGAATTAATTTACTGTGCCCTGTCTAGCAGTGACACAGATGTGACCCTAGGTTAAACTTCACAGTCTCCCATCCACTCATCAAGATTTCTCTTGAAGAAGTCAGTGAGGAGCTCTGCCTAATATAATTTGGGATCTTGTTGACATGGGAAGCCTCTGGGTTATAGATCTATCCCTCCAGCATGTCCTATTCATACTTGTGCCAGTTTAGGAGTCTTTAGCTCTCGTGGTCCTGATGGATTTGGATTTTTGAGGTGGAGCATATCCATCAGATCCTGATTGGACATGGCCTTGTACATCAGCGAGATCACCTCTGTGAGCAAGCGGTATACTAGATAGAGCTGAAGTTTCTTTAGTCTGGCAGGAATAAGACATATTTGGAGACGCCTTGATCCTCTTAGTGAGGTACTTTTGTGAATACTCTCTCCAGCTATTACAAATGCTGGGTAGGTATGAAATGGGGCATTGTGCTCAATCATGGGTCTGATGAGGAGGAGGAATATAGGGGGTACAATGACATCATGGATCTGGATGTGAATCCTTCATGATGAGGTGTGCAGGTGAATGTTTTCTAAGCACTTTGTAGCGTGGGTGTCAGGAAATGAGAGGTAGCGCTGTCGACTTGGGTCCCCTAGGTCTCTGATTACTTTTCCTGCTCAGTGGGTTGCTGTCTATGATAATTGTGGGTACTTTGTTTTTCCCCAAAGGGATGACTATACATTTTTGGCATTAGTTTGGGCATTGACTCCGGCACCAGTTGTCCGTTCTGTGAGGCCCTTTTGCTTAGGATGTGTGTGTGTCTGCTGGTGTATCGACTATGGCACCTAGTTTGCAGTCATCTGCAAACTTTGTCGTAACAGCCCTCCATGTTTGCTTTAACACCTGAGAAATAAATGATGCCGTGCAAGAGGGTCCCAGGTTTGGAGTCCTGTAGGACACCACTTGTGACTAGCTTTGAGTCTGACATTGCTCAATAGTTTTAACTTTTGGGTTCTGTCCTTTGGCAGTTTGCAACCCATCTAGTGACATGAGGGTTTACTTTTAAGCTGTTGAAGCTTATCTGCATGATGCCCTGAGTGGGTGTGTGTCCGAAGGCCTTAGCCAAGTCCAGGTATGCTGTATGGACTGCTTTGCCTCATCAATGGCTCTAGTGACTGTTTTTGAAAAAGTCAACCAGGTTTAAAAGGCAGGATCTTCCCTTTACAAAGCTGAACTGGGTGGGGTCAAGTGCCTATATAGGTCCCCCTATGTCTCTGTTTATAGGTTCAGTTGCTCCGCTTTGCAGACCAGGCTGGTTAAGCTTATGGGGTGGTAGTTTCAGGGTCTGTAAGGCACCCCCCTTGTGGAGTGGGACCACTGTTGCTATACGCCCAGTGTTCAGGTACATATCGAAGTAGGTTAAGGCTAAATAGCATTTTATGTGTAGGTTTAGCTCACCTCTTGGAGTTCACGTAACCATAACCAGGATACCGTCAGGTCCCGTGATGCTGTGTTTTTGCTTTGTTTAGGTGATTCTCCTTGGACATCTGAGATGACAGGGAGATTACATTCAGCTAGGATAAGTATTTTTTCCTTTTATGAGGTGAAGGAGGGCCCATGAACCTGTCAGCCCAGAATGTTATCTATGGGTTCAGTGTATTTTTTGTTGTTGTGAAACCAACTCGGAGCATATCTGAGGGTTTTAAGCAGGTTTCTAACATATAGCTGAAGGCTTTGTGGTTATCTTTAGTGTCTAGATTTTTCTCTCAAAGTTGTCCTTGGATGTTTTTGTAGAGGCAATAGTTTTCTGCTAATGTTGATCAAGTGTCTTCCTTCATAGGTTTGCTCTGACAGTACAGTAGCTCCTTCTTTGTTATACAATTTGTTTATGGCTGAGTCCACCAGACAGGACGCTTACCTTTGGTGGAGGACTTGGTTGTTTGGGATTGCATGATCCATGCATTCTTTCTTGGAGATGTCCATAGAAAGCATTGTATGGAAGGATTCGGCATTGTAGGTGTGGTGTCCACTGGCACAGTGGGCTTGAGATACCATCTCCAGTCTTAAGAGTGAAGTCTACTTTTGAGAAGTTTTCACTGTGGTCTTTTGTGCTGGGGTGGAGGTGGGATATGTATATCAGGGTGATTGGTTGTGGTCAGATCTCACTAGTGAGGGTATACTTCGATTGTAGACATTTTGTCCCACATGTTTGTGATGATCAGGTTTAGTATATTATCTCCCTAGTGGGAGGGTGACTAGTTGTTCAGTGCATTTGGTTATGAATTCCAAGACTTCCATGTCTCCAATGTTGTCTTCAGGAGGCTGGTGGGGTTCTTGATTGGGAGTGTGGTCTGTAACATGCTACCAGTTGTATAGCAGTTTTGCCTATGGTTAGTTGCACCTGTGTGATCTCTGATGCTTCATGTGTTGCTACTAACCTGGAGGTGTCGTGTCCTTAGTAGTGGACTCCCACTCCCTTTGTGGTTAAACCCAGGTTTTGGGCAAGAAAAGTATGATATGATTGCTCGCCTGGTGGTAACAGGGTGCTCTCAGGGCCTTGGACAGGTTTCAGTTACTGCACAGACGTCGATGTTCTCCATGCTGAGGTGCATCAAGTGCCACTGCATCTTGAGATTTAGACTTCTGGCGTTGAGCAGCGTTACCCATAGTTTTTCCATTTTTGTTTTCTAGGAGGTGGGTTTGTCTTTTTGAGCCTTGCCTAAAAAGGCACTATGGGAGTGGCTTAAGAGCCTTAAGCAATATCCGGGCCCAGTAGTGACAGGTGTAAGCCATCCTTGTGAGCAGTGTGGCTTGTCCAGCATGTCATCAGGCAGACAGACATTGGATCCCCTTAGGAGAATGACACCAGTGCCAGGCAATTATTCGCTGATCATCTTGTCTTTGTATTGTGTTATCATTCTTGGTGAAAGGGCAAGATGCTGCTCCAGGGTCAAGTCCATATAGCCTGGGCTACATAATCGACTCCTCTATGTCTCTTTTCAGCCTTAGTCAGGGAAATTATCTCAGATCATTCACACCAGCATGGACAATGACAGAGTCATGTTGTACTTGCTTTGGGTAGCTTAGTGCGTGTGTTATGTGGCGATCCCTAGCTCCCCAATAGACGGCTCACAGTCACCTTCTGTTAAGCCTGGTCATGAGACGTCAGTGTGTCGACCTAGAGTCACCTATTACTAGTGTATCAGGCAAAGGTGTTTTTGGCCTTAAGGGCTGTGATTGGTTGACACACACTGACTTATTGAAGTATGTGTTGCATGTGTTTTGTTTTGGTGGATTTTTGGATGTGTCTGCTTTGGGAGCCTCTGTTGTTGTTTTGGTAAGTTTTTATTAGAGCCTCCGAGGTATGTCTTTGTGTTTTATGTTTGGTTTGATTGTGGTAGGTCTATGTGGGACTGGGATTGTTGTGTGTGTGGTTGCCATCTCCTCCTGTCTGGTCATGTCAGCCCTGAGTTGAGAGAGTTCCAGCCTCCAGTTTGGCTATATAGTTGCATCTCTCCATGTATTTGTGTGTTTGTTGGGAGGAGGAGAGAGGGTTGTCTGTACATGTGAGACAATTAGCAGCATTGTCTCAAAATGCCACAGATTAAGCCCAGCTGAATTGGAGCGACGCAGTAATCTACCACTCGGGCATGCTCGAGAACAGCAACAAAGGGGTGCTGTGCAGCTGAGGTACTGGATATTCATAAGGTGGTAAGTAGATGCGGTAACTACTTGATGTGAGGTACTTAGTAGAAGTGTGAGGGAACATGTGCTAGGCTTATAATATAGTGGTGGTCTTGTATACTAAGGTAGAGCTTCATGAGAAATTTGAAGAGCAGACTTGGTGAACCGAAAAGTTTAACCTTGTTTAACGGTAACTGCGCTATCACTGGCTTGGTATAAAGCCGTGCAAACCGTTTAAACAGTGAACTACAAAAGAGCTAGAAATGGTCCAAAACAACCAATTACTACAGCTTCTTGTGCTGAGGTCACTTCCTACAGGGACAGGTAGGCTGCTCAAGGCTCCCCACTCCCTCTGGTGAGCAAAGAAACTTCCTTCTATCCAAGTAAGGTAATGGACAACACAGAAACTACACCACAGCCCAGAATACAGCAATGCCTGTAAACTGGTCTAAACTAGTTGAGGAGAGGCGGGAAAACAAGGATTATTTTTTTGTTTTTTTGTTTTTTTTGTAGAAACACACAGAAAATGCAGAAACAGTGATAAATTAGTTACACAGGCTAGCACACTTTAGTGGGCAGCCTCCACAGTTAAATTAAACAAACAAACAAACAAAATTTCGATCAAATTCAACTAAAATGTAACTTTAAGGGCAGATTTTAAAATAATGCAGCAAACAGTTAAAAACAGTTCAAGCTAGTTCAGGGTAAGCTACAGAAGCTATTCCAAGTGAAAAAAAAGCAAAGATACTTAAATCCAGAAAGTAGTCGCTTTTCTGAGTTCCCTGCTGCTAGGACCACTCTGCAGAACCACGAGGAGCGTGTCTGAGCAGTATAGCCAGAAAAAAAATGCCCAGAGGCGGATTTTAAACAGTGAACTACAAAAGAGCTAGAAATGGTCCAAAACAACCAATTACTACAGCATCTTGTGCTGAGGTCACTTCCTACAGGGACAGGTAGGCTGCTCAAGGCTCCCCACTCCCACTGGTGAGCAAAGAAACTTCTTTCTATCCAAGTAAGGTAATGGACAACACAGGAACTACACCACAGCCCAGAATATAGCAATGCCTGTAAACTGGTCTAAACTAGTTGAGGAGAGGTGGGAAAACAAGGATTATTTTTTTGTTTTTTTGGTAGAAACACACAGAAAATGCAGAAACAGTGATAAATTAGTTACACAGGCTAGCACACTTTAGTGGGCAGCCTCCACAGTTAAATTAAACAAACAAACAAACAAACAAACTTTCGATCAAATTTGACTAAAATGTAACTTTAAGTGCAGATTTTAAAATAATGCAGCAAACAGTTAAAAAACAGTTCAAGCTAGTTCAGGGTAAGCTACAGAAGCTATTCCAAGTGAAAAAAAGCAAAGATACTTAAATCCAGAAAGTAGTCACTTTTCTGAGTTCCCTGCTGCTAGGACCACTCTGCAGAACCACGAGGAGCTTGTCTGAGCAGGAATAAAGCTGCTTTATCTGCTGCTCCTTCACACATACTTTACTATAAAAGACATGTCCTCAGAAAATAGAAGCCTGTGTGCCTTATTTCAAAAGTTTGATTAAGTTAATCTAAACAGTTTAATTTACTCTGGCATAGGCAAGCTAGTCTTACAGCTCAGTGAAAGTAGAATTGTAACTTCTCTCCTCCCTATGTACAGTAGCTTAAGCTAGAATATCACAAACTCAGATAGCCATTTGCTAAATAAACAATACAGTCTCACAATGAAAACAGACTTGGCATGTACAGTAAACTTCTCTGACACTGAAATGGCATGCAAACCCACATTTATAGAAAATGCCTCAGGCCAGTGGAGGATTAAGCTTACTTTTGGGCTGTTTTTAAAACAAACTCCTTGCACACATTTTTAGGGCCATGCATACATTTATTTGTTCTTTGATTCACCTTCCTGGTTGCTTTAAATTACATTCCTTACATAATAATAAAACCACAGCACCAGAAGTACATCTTAAGTAAGGAAGCCACACCAAAATTGTTCCAAGAAAGGCTGTATAAGTGCTTTCATTCCTTTAATCACTTTCGAACAAAACGGAACTTCATCAGATACAAAATAACATAATTTCCCCTGTTTAAATACCCATAAAGATCATGTGATCTACAATCATTACTTAAAAATTCATCATCTTTTAAACATCCATTAATTAATTCCTTACTTAAGAAGTACTTCTGGTGCCTTGGTTTTATTGTTACTGGACATTTCTTCTGTTTTTTTGTGTTTTGTGAGATTCCTTATATAATACAGCACCACTTGGTAGAATGCATTTTAAATTTGTAGTTTTAAACATTCTTTTAATAAGCAATGAAACAAAATGTATAAAACAATAATAACAAAACTACACATTTCAGAAAATTTCAACCATAAATGGCCACTCAGAATTCTGTCATTACAATCCACCAATATCACTATACACAATATCTGCAGAAGAGAAATCATCTGAACAATTCCACATTAAAGAGATCTATAGCTAATGAAGATGTTGCCTCTGGCAAACAACTTTACATCTCAATGTTTCATCTACAAATTCAGTGTCTGTTATCCTTGAGGAATTAATTGCCTATATTACCATTAATATTGCAATAGGAAATGACTAAAACTGACAACAAGTTCATAGTTACTAGACATCTCATACAAAGGAGGACATACTCAGGAGTGTAGAATCCCTATTCCCCTTAAAATGCACCAAATAATCAGCAATCAAATGGGAACTACAATATCAACACTCCATCTACATGGTGCAGGAGTAGAATTCATAGCCTCCTGCATCAAAGACAATTATGCTACTAACACTGCTTACAAATTCTACAACACAGTGTGTCATTTGATAAATAAAACAGTTAGTTTTACACTGAAAACAGACTTAGCATGAGCAGCAGTAAACTTTATTCCTTTGAAGTTCACAACTCCATGAAAATGAACTAAAACTCATAATCCCTTGAAAATGCACTGAAACCCTTAATACCTTGAAAATCCACTGAAAGTCAAATTCATTTCTGTCTGCAGTCTGGTAGTTGGTGTAGAGCAGTGGTTCCCATACCTTTATGGACTTAAACCCATTTTTGAAAACAGTGGTCCACAGACTCACAGAAGTCAGGTGCATGATGCATAGTTTGGTCTGGGTGATCAGGTATAAAAGAGTTTGTGTGTGTGTCTGTGTCTGTTTCTGTGTATGCATGTGTGATTGTGAGCACACACATGTGTGTATGTGTGTGTTTGTATCTGCATGCCTACATTCAAAAGTGTGTGTGTATGTGTGTGTGTGTGTGTGTGTGTGTGTGTGTGTGTGTGTGTGTGTGTGTGTGTGTGCGTGTGTGTGCGTGTGTGTGTGTGTGTGTGTGTGAATGTTTTTCTTTGAAAATTGTTTTAATATTTGAAAGTGAAGTGGATGTTGTCAGAATGCAAACATAGCTTCTAGCTAATTATTAGATGCCTGTGTCATTCAAAAATCAACAATTTTTTCAACCTCCAGTGCTGTAAATCTAACCATTTTAGCATTATTTCCCTGTGTATTGAGCAGCTATCACCATAGACATCGTTTATACATTTATTTTTGTTTGACATTTTGTTACTGGCAAAGTCCGACTGAGCAAAAAAAAAAAAAAAACTCTTCAGCAGAGGCCCAGGGAAAAAAAGTTCCAATACAAAGAGAAACAAGAAATTAATTTTTACATAATGGATAATAATTTACAAAACAATACACAGAGAATAGAAAAAATATTTTACATAATAAACAATAGAGTAGGAATTCAGAATACACACACACACACACACACACACACACACACACACACACACACACACACACACATATACACACACGTATATATATATATATATATATGGTACTTACGTATTATCGCAACCACATTTTCATGGCAATACCGGGTTGCGTACTGATCGTCGGATATGTTCAGTGACGTTTTTAAAATGTTATATAGTATGTTTTCTTTAAAAGCCCAGGTTGTTTTCGGGTGTACAGAAATAGAAATGGAAATCAGCCCACTGACTCCACTCTTCTGCTTCTTCTGTCTTTAATCTGACTACTACAGTTGTTAGCGCCAACACTGAAGACAGAATGCTAGTGGTTGTACTAAAGACCAATCGCAACCCATTATCTGACAGCATTTGCTGCCAGGGAAAAAGAATGAACGTTCAGTGCACTTGCCATAAGCAACACGCTGTCGGTAAAGGGTAAAGTGCATACAGAAACAACAGCGGTGTGCTTCTTAGATTTCACTGATAACACACCAGAAAACAACCTGGGCTTTTAAAGAAAACATACTACATAACACTTTAAAAACATTACTGAACATATCCGACGACCAGTAAGCAACCCGGTATTGCCGTGAAAATGTGGTTATATAATGTAGTACTATATATATATATATATATATATATATATATATATATATATATGTAAGCAAATGAATAACAAACAAAACTGACATCATTGCATAAAATTTTTTTTCTTATCCGAATAAATATAATATTTAGTAGGTCAGTGTGATACAGTACCTTCAACTAATGGATTATTACAAAAATTTAAGAAGCACCGTTAAAAATGTTGGCTAGATGAGACAATGAAAAATTCTATATAATACAGTTTGTAGAATTTTCATTGTCTACATTAGCCAATAAGGTTAAGTTTTTAGAAAAGGCAATCATCTAAATTTTCTGCAATATATGAACAGCATTCAGCAAGCTCCATTTACAATAGATGTATAGACTTTGCTTAAAGTATAGACTTTGCTTGCATTTTTTCTTTTGTTATATGTGAAAAATTATATGACATCTTCTGTTTTGGTTTCTTGCTGTTACTTGCAATTCATGTTACTTTACATTCATGCTAAAGTATATTTAACTACTTACTGTGATCAACTAGTCTTATTACTGTATTGCACTAAGTACAATAAATACACAGAGACAACCGTTTCAGTTAATACGTTTTACTATTACATTTTCCTTTTGGATCTGCAAACATGCAACACAGATGCTGTCAGCTCTCTATGGCAAATTCCCAAAGCTTGTTTATACACACTCATATTTATACCAAAAAGTCTGATATTTTTTCTCAATGTCTGATATATAACAGTTCTTTCTTTCTATAACAGTTTTCCTTTGTTCCCTTGTCCTTGATTTTTTCAAGTTTGATGATTCATGGAAACTCAGTCTTGCATTATTTGAAATGTGGTGTTCCATGACTATCTGAAACTTGATGTTACATCTCTTTACTTTGTTGATGTCCTTCCAGCTGCCATCGGTGCAGTTATTTTTCTTTAAATGGATGCCAATATCTAATAAGCTATGCCAGCACACTTACTACTTTTTATTTTTCAGCATTTTATACTATTCCTAAATTAACCCTTTATATTTCATTTCATTCGTGCAGCTTTTTATTCAAACTAATAATCATACTAGCAACAGTTTAAATTGAGACAGAATACTATTTCTTTCAGTTCCCAGTTATTTTATTTTTTTGAGGAATGGACTAAACTTCAGTTCAGCATTGCTATTTACAGTATTTGCCACTTTGTTCATGTTTACAATCATAATTTGTTAAGTTATTGCAACTTTCCATAACCTGCAGCATATCAAACAATTCCAAGCTATCATTATTATTATGACTCCCTAAGACTACAAACACAGGATGTATTAACTAATTTAGCAATTTGGTTCCAGATGGTGACCATCCTTTGAATATGTCCCACCAATTACGGTCAGTGTCAGCTTCTTTTTTGTCTTTTACTATTAACACTGGGTTACTTGAAACTATACATACAAACTGTGGTGCCACTTTAACAAACATTTTGAAATTTGAAGACAATATTGTTTTTTACACAATATTTTGTTCAGTTTACACATTTAATATGTCTATCAAAGATACTTGTAATGCCTTACTTTCATTGTGCTTGTAAATGTACAATCTGTGAAATATCTTGTTCTACTAGTTTTTATACCAAGCTCTTTTAAATCTGCATTTCGTATCTTTAAAACCTGGAAATGTAATATTAAAGTGCAATATTGTTTTTTGGTATTGTCCTATCATAGTACAAGTGGATGGTATTTTTACCATTTGATCTGTATGAAGTACTGGCCTGTTACTCAAAATGGTAAGCATTTTAACCCATGGTTACTGTGTTGTTTATACAAATAAACAAGAGTATTGGTAGAAATCATACCCTTTTTTCCCGTTAAGTTTATTCTTATTTTTGTGTTATTGTCTATACACTGTGACATTTTTGCATGATGTCTTCCCTTGTCAGTTTGTGTTATTTTCTACACACTGTGACATTTTTTGCACGCTGTCTTCCCTTGTCAGAACTGTTACATTTATGAGGTAATGTACAGCATCTAATAGAGATAGAGCTGTTTACTGAAATGTTTATGTCAGTCTTTGATTCTTTCTCTACTTTTATGTATGCCTGACCTTGTTCAGCTAACCATGCTGTTATATTTGCGTTAAATGTTATCTTCACAAAGGTACATGTTGTATGCTTTTTAAAACTGAAATTGTATTGTAATTCCCTCTGTTTTGATGTTCAGAATGATGCAAATGAAATGCAGATGTCTGTGTTGAATGCTGTGTGCCTTGTCTCGCAGCTGCATTTTTATCTATAGTTCTTGAAGCATGTTCCAGACACTGAACATTCAGCTTGTCTCAAGCTGTACCAGAATATATGTATGCTAGCAAACAGAAATGCATGTATTTGACTAACTATATTATTTTACATATATTATAGCAACAGATGTGTATATGCATCTAACTAGCAAATAGATGTGCACATGCATTTATACATATTTATACATTTTTAAACATATTTATTTCTGTATACATTCCCTCTGTTTTATTTTAAATATTGATATTAACTAGAAACACATTGGGAAACAAAACCTTTAGTTTTCTTTTGATACAGCAAGTTAACACAGTTTTATATTGTCAACACAATGATAACAACCATTACCATTAGAATTGGATGAATCTGAATATGACTCTATACAGTGATGTTCTGTACAGTAATTTATTGACAATGCTTGAGGATTTTATTGCAAAAGCATTGTAGTCTTGTTCACAAATGTCAAGCTTTGACTTGTTACTCTATTTACATAGATAAACCATTTACTATATACTGTACAGAATATACTTGCTTGTACAGATTGTTTTTGCATTTGTATATACATGGCTGTATTGTACACTCGGTCCAGTTTTTGAACTTAGCATTAAACTGAAGCCTGCTAATTACATTACTTGAAAAATTAAAATGTATTTTTGGTATTACTACTTTGCACTTTTATTTGAGTCTCTTTTGCAGTACTGTTTACACAGTTAGTGTAAAACTGAAAGCATGTCATTCCTCCTGTAGTATACATCATTTTATTGCAGTATTGTTTATTTGCTTTATGCTGTGAGAATTGAATGTATGCTTGCCCTTTGGCTGTTATCTAGACTGTGACACTTTGGTCTTACACATTTGCTTTTTGATTTGATCATTTTTTGGCCATTTTTCAAAACAGAAAATATTTGTATAAAGCTTTTGCTGTTGTCTATACTGTCAAAGTTGTAGTAATTTATTTTAACTGCATACCATAGCCCATGGACCATAGCATGCACCATCCGCAGTGGTGGTGCTGCGGTAGCGTTGTCACCTCACAGTAAAACACTGTCCAGTTCGATTCTCATTTAGAGCGTCTTCTGCGTGGAGACATGCGTGAATGGGCATACCTTCGTTGAAGGTTGTGCGTCAGGGCTTGTAACTCATCACGTAAAAATCAACTACCAATCATTAGTGGACCGGAGTTCCGCTGTGGCGACCCCTAACCGGGAAAAGCTGAAAGACACAACAACAACCATAGCCCATGTACTGACTGTACTCGGTGTAGTATTTACTTGCAAACAGATTATTAATGACATGTATGCACAAGTATGACATCTTATTACAATTACCAAACAGGATTTTTGTAGGCTTTGTGCATTTTGCTTAATGCTGTATGTGAATACTTAACAATAATGTTTTAGAAAAACATAAGCCATTTGGCCTGGTGACCAGTCTTGTTTCATTGACCTTATAAATTTCAGTACCAGTAACATTTTATTTTTTACAACATTCCTTGTAACTACCCATTCCAGCCTGGAAAGATTTGAGCTCACATACTTTTTTTTTTCTTTCTGCACATTCTAGATGCTTAACCCTTAACTCCTTTAGCACTTACTCGTAACTTTAGTCATTTGTTAATATAATTGCAACTTGATATTAGAATGCAGTTGTAATAAACATTAACTTACTTAACTATGCATAATATTGCTTTTGAATAATGTTTTTGCTGGAGTCTTTGCTATTTTCTATGCTGTTATACAATGACAAAATATTGTAAGAAACAAAAGAGATATTGGCTTAACTAACACATGATTAAAACAAATATATTTACATGATTTACATTTGTTGTTGTGTGCCTTTTGCTGCACTTTAGATGAAAAGAAAATACATGCATGCCAGTCTTGTGACATCATGTCTTTTCTGCATTTAACTACCTTCATTTGATTTCTATACCCTAGAACTGTTTTGTTATTTGAAATGGTTTTAAAATCACCATTTAAGTGCCTCGCTTTAACTGAATGAAAGTTTGTGCTGTGTACACTAAACCATTTCCTAAAGGTAGAATAGTACGTCATAAATTATTTCCTATCAGCGTAGTTAACTGCTGTTGCTTTAACTCTTTACTAACCAGATTATATTTGTCAGTATTTTGTTCTGCTGACTTTAAAGCTCTTATGTACTTCTGAAAAAGTGTTTGCATATGCTGTCTGAACTTTTTGAACTCACTCTGACTGTATCTTAGAAGTTTATTAAATAATTTTGTCAGTTCACCATGAACCTCATCTCCGTTCTTATCTATTTTTTAATGTGCAGTGGTTTTATGCCACTTTTGTCTCCCAAGATGTACAGAAGATTCTGTAAGTAACTGACTTGACTGATATTGTAACTCTGAAATTAACATTTTACATGTGATGACAGGACATAATGCATTTGGTTATTTACCATTACTTTTATGACATTGCACACAGAAAGCAGTTTCATATAACTTGCACAATAAACGTTTACTGTCATACAAATGATGTTGCTGTGCAAGATACCAGTCAAATGTAATGCATTTATATAAAGTATCGACATTAACATTAACTAATAAAGTATTGCGTGTGCTACAGTTCTGTTTATACTAATCTTTAAATCCTGATGATACATGTGCTGGACTGTCATTACTGTCTACCTGAAAGGTAGTTTTTACATTTCACAGTTCTTTTGTTTATGGCATCCATGCTGTAGAATGAGAAACAAAAAGAGAATTACCAGTTTCTGTGTGGAAGGTGGCCAAATCTTCCATTGAGAAAGAGTGGAAAGTTCCTCATTGATTCTCCCAAAAGGTGGTCAAACACAGCTGGCAGATTCAACTGTGTGAATGTACAGGATCTGTGGAACTTGCAGAGATGCACTGCTCTGCTACTGGATACTGTGAATAAGAAGGAGGAGGCAAGCGTCTGTAGTACAACTGGACGTACTAACTGAATAAAATAAAAAAGAAGCTGTAGTTGTCACAATAAGAAACCATTCGGTCCGTCAACTGTGGCTCGCCACTGGAAAATTATATGACGTCTTCTGTTTTGATTTCTTGCTGTTACTTGCATTTACATGCATGCATACCAAAGTATATTTAACTACTTATTGTGATCACCTAGTCTAATTACCGTATTGTACTAAGTACAATAAATACACAGAGACAACCACTTCCGTTAATACTAATTTTACTGTTACATTATCCTTTTGGAGCTACAAGCATGCAACACAGATGCTGTCAGCTCTCTATGGCAAATTCCCAAAGCTTGTTTATACACACTCATATTTATACCAAAAAGTCTGATATCTTTTCTCAATGTCTAATGTATAACAGCTCTTTCTTTGTATAACAGTTTTCCTTTGTTCCCTTGTCCTTGTTTCCTTCAAGTTTGATGATTCATGGAAACTCAGTCTTGCAATATTGAAATGTGGTGTTCCAACACTATATGAAACTTGATGTTACATCTCTTTACTTTGTTGATGTCCTTCCAGTTGCCATCTGTGCAGTTATTTTTCTTTACATGGCTGTCAATATCTAATAAGCTATGCCAGCACACTTGCTACTTTCTATTTTTCAGCATTTTATACTATTCCTAAATTAACCCTTTATATTTAATATAATTTTTGCAGCTATTTATTCAAACTAATAATTATGCTAATAACAGTTTAAATGGAGACAGAATACTATTTCTTTCAATATGATCACCCATTTTTGATGGGCACAGCTGCTATTACTAGTTCTATCCTGCATAAAGAAGGGCAGATGATAACTCTACCTCATTGACAAGACAAAACAGATTTTATCTTTGAAATATAGGATGGTACCCTTGTACGTGATTATGTGTATGTTCTGTTCTACTTTTACTCTACCAAACAGCCTTCAAAACTCCTACAGTGCCACAGATAGACAGACACACACACACACACACACACACACACACGCACGCACGCACGCACGCACACACACACACACACACACACGGACACAACCACACTTTCTCTCTTATACAGAAACGAACTGTTTAAAATTACACACACACACACACACACACACACACACACACACACACACACACACACACACACAGACACACACACCTTCTTTGTAAACCAAATGGCCACATGCGGACACACAGACTTTGTTAAATTTTGGATTAATCCTGTCCTAAGGGAACCGCACACTTAAATTTCCATCAGTACTGCAGAATGCATTTAGATCCATGCTGATGTCATGACACACGCATATTCCTCCTTACAGAAAACTTGTACCACGTAGTAAAAAACTGTTTTTTTTTTTTTTGTTTGTTTGTTTTTAATTCTTGAAGCCTACTGCTGCATCTGTAAAAGTGGGTGGGCACTCAGCCCCCCCCCCTTGCTCTATGGCTCCAGTGCCCTTGACTTTTATAAAGGGTGCCGAGAAGAGTGCAAACTTTATGGCCTGAGAAAAATACTTTGATTAAAATAAACACCTAAATAAAAATTGCACCCTTTACAAGGCTGATCTGTATGGTGCCCTAGGCGGTTGCCTAGTTCACCTATGCCTAAGGCCGGCCATGGCTGTGATAGACCATGAATAATACAGAATAATAAACAACAGCTGGAACTTAAGCACCATGCTACTATTCTTTTGGCTGGGCAAGTAAAATAACAACCACTCAAAACTGTAACTCCCTGTTTAATGTATTCATAGGTTCATAAATGTCTACTAGGCTAACAACCTCTAGGGCCCTTATAAGCCTAGTCATGCAATCCAAATATGACCCACAAATTTGACTTGTATTTGATTTATATGAGTGATTTACTGACTGTCTGTCAATCACAGAAATAGGAGCCAGACTGGGGTGAATTTCCTATTACCCAGTCACTGGTCCAAGCTGCATTTAAACAGCAATAGGGAAAAACTCTGCTTCGCATGAATGGGGAGGCTGTTCCATAGAATGGGAATTCTCTGAGAAATATATCTGACTCACCAGCATTTCCTGTTTATGTCACAGTCAAAATGTATGTCTTTTAATTTAGTAGTTCTGATGCTGTTTCTTTTGTGGGTGTGTAAAAGGTTCATCAAAACAGGGTCCAGAGATGCCATGTGTGCCAGCCAAAGATCACCTCTTGAAAGTCTGTATGATACCAAGTAAAGAGAGAGGGCTTTGCAGTGATCAGCATAGGACATTGCATTTGCTCCCTATATTCTTTTGGTAAGGAATATTTGTGGCTGCTGAAGTTCCTGCATGTGTCTGGTCAGGTACACACCAAAGGGGGCATTATACTCTATGATGGGTCTGGTGAGGGCCACGTGCAGCTGTATGATGACCTTGCTGGACCTAGATGTCATGCCTTTGATTATAAGTTGAGCAACATAGAAGGATTTTCTTACTACTTTGGACACATGACGGTCAAAGGCTAAGTTACTATCTACATCAGTTCCCAGATCCCTGACTGGTGAATCAACTTTTAATATGTTTTATTGACTTTCCAAAAGTTACTATAATGCATTTCTTGGCACTGAATTTTAAGCCGTGGCTTTGGCGCCAAGTGTCTGTCTGTATTTAACATTCCTGATGAGTGTTCTCATCTTAGGGGGATTCAGTGATTGCTCCCAATTTGCAATCACATGTGAACTTGGTTAGCCAGAAGCTTTTGACATTGGCTTTGACATTCAAAAAGTAGATGCCAAAGAGGAGTGGGTTTAGCACAGAGCCCTGGGGAACTCCACTGCCGCCCGGCATCTTTGTGGAGGTGACATCACTGTTTCCATCCTCCTATGACCTGTCAGTGAACCAGCAAGCTATCCAGCATGTTATAAAGGGGTTTAGTTTCCTAGCTCCTTAAGTTTGTTGACAATGCCTAAGTGGGTTAATGTATCAAATACCTTAGCCAGATCTAGGTAGGCAGTATTCACCGTTTTCCCCTCATCCATTGCGTTAGTGATTTTTTCAAAGAAGTCCACCAGATTCAGCAACCATAAATTTCCTTTGAAAAGCCAGACTGGGATGCAGCCAGTGTTTGAAGGTCTCCTATGTTCTTGTTGATAATTCCCATGATAACTCATTCCATGGCTTTGCAAATGAGACTAGTTAGACTAATGGGTCTATAGTTTCCAAGATCTGTTGAAGAGCCTCCCTTATGAAGGGGAAGGACTGTTGCAGTCCTAGTGATCATCTACTATACCTTAAGTAATAGTTGGTGAGCATTTTTTTCCCTCAGTGAGGCAGCCCAATTATTGTTATAAGCACTCACCTAATAGAAAGATATATATAAAAAAGTTGAGAATCAAATGTTGCCCATTAAATATTTTAATAAAGAATGACCAGTTGGCATAATTGTTAAGGTCTTCACTTCCAATACACAAAGCATATTGCTCAGTATGGACCTCTGGCCAATGCTTGCATGGAGTTTGCATGTTCTACCTGTGATTCTGTGGCATTTATCCACCCTCCCAAAAAGATGTTCAATATTTTCACTTCAAACACACCAGAAAATACAGTTGTGGGCATCAGCTTCGACGCTAGATGGTGCCTAGAGGGGGAAGAGTTGTATGAAACAACCACTTTAAGCATAAACTGTGGTGTACAGTATCCTCAAGATGGAAGACCACTCATTACAGACTGTGATCAGGCCTAGCCCTTCAATGGAGTAAAAATTGGCTCTGTGTGATTCAGTTGTGTTGACTAATGTTGCCAAAATGGATATTGGTATTTGCCAGTGATTAGTGGGTTGAGGATCCAACCTACACCATGGACCCATGCTAATGATGGAAAGGTGGTCTATGTGCTCCTACTGGCCACTGTGTGTCCACCATAAAGCCCAGCAACCCTGAGTCTATAAGTTAGTGGCTGTCCATTGTCCAGCTGGCAGTTTGGGTCACCTGGATAGCTATGTTGAATGAAACTTGGATATAAAACTAATCAACCTACCAAACATGAACTAAGAATGGCTGCACTAATGTAGGCTCACTGACAGGTCATAGCCTGGAAGTGGATGACATGATGGTAAAGAGGAGAATGGACTTTCTGTGTATCTAGGAGACAAGTTGTAAGGGCAGTACAGCAAAGCCACTTGGCTTGGGATCCGGAATCTACTACTCATGAGGAGGACATACTGGAATGGTATGGGTACTGTGGTGAGAAAGAGGCTTCAGAAGGCACTGAGGGATGTCATCAAAATCTGTGACAGACTCATGGCAATCAGACTCCACTGTAAGGATAGGGCACTATTCATAATCATTCATAACCTCAGCCTGTGCTCCACAGTAGGTAATAGTGAGGAAAAGATTGCATTCAGACAGCAGTTTCAGGGCTTACTGGATAAAGTAGGAGAACATGAATTGGTGATGAAAGTGGAGGACCTAAATGCACATATCAGGATTGGGTCCACATAGGTGGGGCAGCAAAAATAAAGAAGCAGAAGCCATTCTAGACTTCTGGTAACCAACACATAGTTCAGCAAGAGATAGTCATAGGATCACATACAAGAGTGGCCAACATGCAACAAAGATAGACTTCCTCCTATTAAGGAAAAGACACTGAGGTAGAATCAGTGATTGTAAAGTCATCCCCAGTGAAATAATCAGTCCACGGCATAAACAACTGTCTGCCACAATCAGCTGCAAGTTACAATTAGAGAACATTTTTAGGTCAACTGAGACTAGGCTGAGGACCTGGAAGTTGACTGGAGAGACAGCACAGGATTTCAAGGAATTTCTCAGGGCTCAGAACTTCCAAGATGGCTACATACTGATCAACAGCATAACTTCAGCTCTCCCAGTGTAAAAACAGACACTGAAAAACAGCAGCCAGTGATATTGTCAGTATGAGTAAAATTCAGTTACTGGCTAGTAAGTACATTGCCTGGATGCCAGAAAAAAAAAAAAAAAAAAAAAAGAGCCTGAAAGAAGAATCCCTATGGTTCCAGAGATATGAACATTTGTTTGAAACGTGAGGACATAATTTGATTCTGTCAAAAGGCTTAAGCTCCGCCATTCGGAAGTTATAGTGCAAACTTCCTGATCTCCACTGGAGTGAATGAGATAATTGGCATGGTGCTGAAGGAAAGTAGGCTATATCTAAAAATGATATTATTTTGTACCTGATGGAACCAGAAAAGGAAAACTCAGCATTGCAGAACATTCTGAGGCAGATCTGCATTTTCAGGATATAAAATTAATGAAGATAAAACAAAGGCTATGGCTATAAACTATGTACCCACACATGAATTGGTTCAGCAATATACCCACATTTGTGGGGGTATGACAAAATAAAGTATTTTGAGGTAAGTATTAAAAATAATTCTGTTATGGCTGCAAAGGATATGTGGAAAGAGACAAACAAAAGATAGCACAGAAATGAGAAGCTGGAAGTTTGCCTATGGATATGGATAGCAAGATACAAGTACTAACATGTTTTAGTCCCTTTAATTTTATACAAAGATCAGATATATTTTTATCAACCAGAGGAAACATTGTGGATAGTAAATAATAAAAAGTTGAAGGATTTTATTTTCAGAGGGGAAAAAGGCAAGAGTCAAGTGGAAGAAGCTGGTCATCTTAATAGAACAAGGAGGTTAGGACTACTGGATTTAAAAGGATATTTTAGAGTTACGCAGTTAAGGCTGTTATACATATCTCAAGCAGAAAGCTATATTTCAAAGTGGAAAAGGATTGTGATGAAGTGGGGGGTCAAGAAATAAGGGAAGAATTGATTTCTGGATGCAGGTCCTTAAGCAGAATAACAAGAGTCATACAAAACATCACATTCATAAAGTAGCAGAAAGTATGCTATAAACTAAGCCAGCACTGGGTGGAGACAGGAAATTTGGTTGGAATTTACTGGACGAAGCTGGCAAAGGAACCAAGGTGTTGGGATCAAATAATTAGAGAGGGAAAGGTAACAGAATGGGAACAGGCCAAGAAGATGTTTGGATTGCAGGCTAGTGATTGCATTATCTATAATGGATGGATATCACGGTATAGACAAACAGAAAGGGATAGGGGAAATTAAATGAAGGACCTGCACAGGTTGTGTTTTTAAATGACTCTAAGACAGAAGGTGCTGTTAAAAAAATGGAAAATTAGTAGGACATATAGCATATTGCATGAATGCCCCATTTGGCATGTACCTTACTAGACACCTGCAACAAGTGGAGAGGCCATAAAAGTACCTCGCAAAGAGGATCCTAGGCCTTAAACACTCGTCCTATATGGACAGACTCAAAAAACTCCAACTATTCTCTGTCTCATATCGCCTACTTGGAGGCAATCTCTGCTTGACTTACAAAGCCATGTCTGACCCAGCTCTGTTAAAAATGCTACATCTAAAGAAATCCCAATCCCTCCACACCACACACTCCAGAGACCTCAACCTCATTACCACAATTAGCAGAACATGCTGGAGGGACAGGTTCATAACCCAGAGACTGCCCATGCTATGGAATAGACTTCCCATACATGTCAAGCAGAGCACCTCGCTAACCCTCTTCAACAGAAATCATGAAAAACTTGATCCTTGCCTATTTAAGTGGTACAGTTTGAAATATTTTCTGCTTAAAAACCTCAGCTTTGGCCAGCTAAGATCTAGCTGTATTCAACTGGACGTATAAGATAATTTAAGTACCTTTATCTGCACTTTTTTCAAATAATACAGTATTTAAATTGATTTAACTGTGTTGCAGGAATATGAACTGAACTGGAAGTTTTTACTCTGCTCTTCAGTTAGGGCCACCCACCCTCCCTGTTTTTGTTTTAGTGTTAATCGTAGTGGCTTTGAAACTGCCCGCCCCTCTTGTAAATTTGTGTTTGGATACTCCTTCTGGGCCCATCTCATTTGCTCACTCAACTGAGTGCAGTGAGATCATATTCTGATTTCAGGTACTCCTACTGTGTACAAAGAGAGCATCTGGGAAACAGAAAAAAAATTAAGCTTGTTTCCTGCCTTTCCTGTTAAGTGGTATAGACTGTTTGTAGGCTTCTGAGCCCCCAAGCCCTTCTGTGTTGGAGGGAAGTCTTCTAGCTTAGTTTTTTTTTCTTATAACTAGCCAGTTTTCTAGTTTCAGCACTCAAATCTGTTTCTCTGAACTCAGCACTTGTTCAGAACTCATTGTAAGCACTACATAAGCTGCAAATTACTACAGCACTCAACTTTTCTCACTTGTCTAGTGTAAAGCACTTTTTAGTACTTAATAAATAAGCACTTATCCAGGCATGTCTAAGGGTCAGCTCCCAGTGATTTCTCCTGTCTACCTGATGAATCTGGGCATCTTGGGGCAATGCAGTAATTGCCTCATGTACACAGATAACCCTCTCCTCCTACCACCCAACAGTACAACCTGTGAGAGATGCACTTATATAGCCAAACTGGAAGCAAAGCTGTCTTCACCCAAGACTGGACTAGACAGTCAAGAGGAGAAGGTAAACACTTGCACCACACCACACTCATCACATAGTCCCTCAAAACCTACATCACCAAAACACACACATAGAAACACAAAACACGCACCTACATTTGCGGAGGCTCTCAATAAAAACCTGCCCAAGCATCAGGGACATCCAAAGCATAAACGCAAGCAAACTCCACCCCCAACACAACCCAAATGACACATAGCCCACAAACTCAGTGTGCCACTCAACCACAGCCCATAAGGCATAACAACGTACCCAACACTCTAGTCATAGGTGACTCTATAGTCAGGCACACTGATGTTCCACTCACTAGACTAAACAAGGAGAAAGTTACTGTCAGCTGCCTGTCAGGTGCCAGGATCCACCACATAACACATGCACTCAGGTCACTACACAATAAGTACAAATATGACACTGTCATTGTCCATGTTGGTGTGAATAACCTGAGATGTACCTCCCTGGACTACATGAAAAGAGACATGGAGGAGCTCTCCGATCTTGTATCCCATGCAGGTATGACCTTAACCCTGAGTTGCATCCTGCCATCACCCGGAATGATACCACAGTACAAGGACAAAATGACTGACTTCAACAATTGGTTAAGCTTCTGATGTCATTCTAAGGGGATCCAGTATTTGTCTGCCTGGGACGACATGATCGACAGTCCACGATGCTTTGCCAGAGATGGCCTGCACCTGTCGCCCTTAGGATTCTGGATACTGGCTAAGACTCTTGCCACCCCTATAGTGCCTTTTTTAGGCAAGGTTCAAATGACAAATTCACCACCGTAACAGGTACAAGCAAGAAAAATATGAGGGTAATGGTACTTAGTGCTAGAATCTAAACCTCAAAATGCACTCACTCGAGGCACTCCTTAAAATGGAGAACATTGACATCTGTGCAGTGACAGAGACCTGGTTCAAAGCTCCAGAGAGCACCCCTGCATTACCAGGCTTCAATTCATACCACACCTTTCGGCCACCTAACCCAGAAAGAAGCACTAAAGGTGGAGGCGTGTCCATATTCATTAAGGATATCCACACCTCCAGACTAGTTGCACAGCATAATGCATCCGAGATTATCCAAGTGCAACTAACTCTGGGCAAGACCACAATCCAAATTGTAGCTTGCTACAGACCCCTCACCATGCCCCAGGATTCACACTCCTCATTTCTTGATACACTGGAAAGTATTAGGGTACAACTCAACACCCTAATAATGGGTGATTTCAACTACCCCACCATTAACTGGGAAAACTACTCATGTACCAACTCTTTTGCGCAACATTTTCTAGAATTCATAGATTCCAACGCCTTGGATCAACTTATTCACACCCCCACCAGGGGGAGCAATATCATAGACCTGGTCATTACCAAAATGGGAAACCGGTGTTCCACACCAGAGGTCAGTTCCTCATTGGTCAGATCCGACCACCACAAGCTAATCAGCCTAGACATCCACATCCCACCCCCAGCCCCAATTAGGGAAACCATCGTAAAAAACTTCTCAAAAGCCAACTTCACACTTCTTAAGACAGAAGTGGCAAACTTCATGACACCCATGCAGACGGACAATAGAGTTATGACTGCTGAATCCTACACAAATGCACTTTATAAGCACTTACATGAGTGTATGGATCATGCTATCCCTAATAGAACCAAGATGTTATCCTCCAAAAAAAGGAAGCCAATCTGGTGGTCCTCTGCCATAAACAAACTCTACAACAGAAGAAAGAAACTGTTGCAAAAAAGAGTAAAATCCCATGACTGGAGGAACTCCCTGGTCAACCTCAGTAAGAAGCTGAGATCCCGCATAAAATCCTCCAAAGCTAGTTATGAAAACAAAATTGCCACCGACTCTAAAGACAACCACAAAGCATTCTATAGCTATGTCAAGAATCTAAATGGGAACACTCAGATCTGCTCTGAGTTACAGCATAATGGCACTAAATATACAGAACCAACTGATATTGCCAACATCCTAGCAGATAGGTTCAGTGCTAACTTTACCCCCCTCTCACCCCCTAGAGGGCCCATCTCTATACCGGAAGAATGCAATGTTCCTATAATCACAGCTGCACAGGTAAAAAACACACTCTCCAAAGCCAAGAACACAGCATCCATGGGACCTGACAATATCCCAGGCTGCGTTCTACACAAACTCCAGAATGAACTGGCTCCCTATCTAAGTACCGTGTTCAATCATAACCTCACCTCAGGCTTTGTACCCACTGAATGGTGCACCACGACAGTTATCCCACTCCACAAAGGGGGAGCCACGACGGACCCCGGGAACTACCGCCACATTAGCCTGAGGAGCCTGGTCTGCAAGGCCATGGAACGTATCATCATGGAACTCATAAACAAAGGCATTGGTAATCTCCAAACTCTGGACCCTACTCAGTTTGGATTTGTAAAAGGCAGATCATGTCTCCTAAACCTGATTGACTTCTTTGAAGCAGTCACCAAAGCCATAGATGAGGGTAAAATGGTTCACACAGCTTATCTAGATCTTGCCAAGGCTTTCGACATCATCCCCCACTCTGGAATTATAGATAAGCTCACTAAACGAGGTATAAATCCCTGTGTCACAAGATGGGTTGCCAACTGGCTCACGGACAGAACCCACACTGTGAAAGTAGCGGATTCCAAATCCGACATCAGACCAGTGACAAGTGGAGTACCACAGGGTTCAGTCCTGGGTCATCTCCTGTTTGGTATCTACTTCTCTGAAGTGCAGGCCAACACAGAAGGTCTTTGGCTAACAAAGTCTGCAGATGACTGCAAACTAGGAGCCATAATCGAAACTCCTAACGATGTGGACAAACTACAAAAGGGCCTCACTGAGACAGATACCTGGTGTCAAAGTCATGGCCTGAAGCTCAATGCCAAAAAGTGTATTGTCATCCCCTTTGGTAAAAACTCTGTACCCATGAGCTACCACATAGCTGGTAGTCTACTTAATGCCAAAAATGTGATAAGAGACCTTGGGACACAGGTGGACAGTAGTCTCTCCTTTGATAATCACATCACCACAGTGGTCAGGAAATCCTTCTACATGGCTCATCTCATCACAAAAGGATTCTCATCCAGAAAAAAGAGGTCATTGTTCCCCCTCTACTCATCACTCATTAGGCCCATTATAGAGTACAACGCCCTTTTTGGTATGTACCTCACAAGACATCTACAACAACTGGAAAGACCACAGAAATACCTCACAAAGAGGATTACTGGCCTCAAACAGATGCCCTATGCAGACTGTCTCAAAAAACTACAGCTTTACTCCATCGCATATCGCCTACTCAAGGGCGATCTCTGCCTAACATACAAAGCTATGTCAAATCCAGAGCTGCTGGACATGCTCCACTTAAAGAAACCCCAATCCCTCTGAGCTACACGCTCTAGGGACCTTAACCTTGTCAACACAATAAACAGAACATGCTGGAGTGATAAATTCCTGTCCCAGAGACTTCCCATACTCTGGAACAGACTACCTATCTATGTCAAACAGAGCTCCTCATTAGCACTCTTCAAGAAAAATCTTGATGATTGTATGGGAAATGGGAAATTCACCCTGGGGATCACTTCTGTGGCTCTGCTCGACAGGGGCACAGGAAAATAATTTTCTTGGGTGGCGAAAGCCAGGGTACATTTTTTGGCTAGGCTTGTATGGGCCCTAGGGCCGATAGCCTAGTACCTACCTATGAACCTATGAACCTATGATGAGTGGAAACAGAAAATTCACTCCGGGGATAACTCCAGTGGCTCTACTTGACAGAGACACTGGGAACTAAGGTCGGGTGGCACTATGCCAGGGTAATCCTATGGCTAGGCTTGTAAAGGCCCTAGGGCCATTAGCCTAGTACACACCTATGAACTTATAAGAGGGCAGAAAATATTGGGAAGTGAGATCAGATATGCAATTCACAAAGAAACAATGGGAAGACAAATGTATGGCTCCAAAATATGTAACAAAATGCAGAAGTTTTAGAATTTTTACCTGGAAGTGTTTGCATATATACTTTTACACCCCAAGTAGACTCCAAAGAATTTTTCCTCAAGTAGATGTCAAATACTGGAGGTGTAATGGGGAAGAAAGAGGTGCCTGGGAGCATATGTTCTTGGAGTGTAATAAGTTGGTCTACTTTAAAAATTCCCTACAGAGTACTCTGTCAGGAATATTGGTCGAGCAAATGAGTGCAACTAAGGAAATTATTTTCTGAGGTAGGATACAGGATCTGAATTGCCTAGACATAGTAAGGCCTTCTTAAGTTTAATTCTGGTGGCTAACAAAAGAAACAGCGAAGATGCAAAATAACCAAACCTCCAAAAAAGCAGCAAACAGGCAAGGAGCAGCCACAAAAGAAGGTACCAACGTCACGTTGTTACCTTCTTTTGTGGCTGCTCCTTGCCTGTTTGCTGCTTTTTTGGAGGTTTAATTCTGGTGGCTGCCAAAAAAGAAATTACTAGAAAATGGAAATCAAAATCTAAATGAACTATACTTGTATCAGTGAATATTGTAACAGAGATAAAACAGGAAGTGGTATCTTTAGAAAAGGGTAGGAGTAAATTGCATAGAAAAATGGAAAGTATGGGAACTATACATGCAGAAAAATGTTTTGGAGGTGGAAAGAGGTTTAAGAGAAGGCAAAAACTGAACACTTTATGTAATGTTGCTTTGATCATATAATATATATATTGATTAGTTTCAAGTTGCAGTAATTACAGAGGGATAAAATTGATCAGTCACAGCCTGAAGTTATGGGAAAGAGTAGTGGAAGCTAGGTTAAGAAGGGAGGTGAAGATTATTGATCAGCAGTATGGTTTCATGCCAGGAAAGAGCACTACAGATGCAATATTTGCTCTGAGAGTGTTGTTGGAGAAATACAGAGAAGGTCAGAAGGAGTTGCATTGTGTCTTTGTGGACTTAGAGAAAGCATATGACAGGGTGCCTAGAGAGGAGTTGTGGTATTGTATGAGGAAGTCGGGAGTGGCAGAGAAGTATGTAAGAGTGGTACAGGATATGTACGAGGGTAGTGTGACATTGGTGAGGACTGCAGTGGGAGTGACAGATACGTTTAAGGTGGAGGTGGGATTACATCAAGGATCAGCTCTGAGCACTTTCTTATTTGCAGTGGTGATGGAAAGGTTGACAGATGAGATTAGACAGGAGGCCCCGTGGACTATGATGTTTGCAGATGACATTGTGATATGTAGTGAGAGTAGGGACCAGGTTGAGGAGACCCTATAGAGGTGGAGATATGCTTTAGAGAGGAGAGGAATGAAGGTCAGCAGGGCTAAAACAGAATATATGTGTGTAAATGAGATGGAGGGTAGAGAAATGGTGAGGATGCAAGGAGTAGAGTTGGTAAAGGTGGATGAGTTTAAGTACTTGGGATCAACAGTTCAGAGTAATGGTGAGTGTGGAAGAGAGGTGAAGAAGAGTACAGGCAGGGTGGAATGGGTGGAGAAGAGTGTCAGGAGTGATTTGTGACAGACAGATGCCAATAAGAGTGAAATGGAAGGTCTACAAGAGGGTAGTGAGACCAGCTATGTTATATGGGTTGGAGACGGTAGCATTGTCGAAAAGGCAGGAGTCAGAGCTGGATGTGGCAGAGTTAAAGATGTTAAGATTTGCACTGGGTGTGACTAGGATGGACAGGATTAGGAATCAGTATATTAGAGGGTCAGCTCAGGTTGGACAGTTTGGAAACAAAGCAAGAGAGGTGAGATTGCGTTGGTTTGGACATGTGCTGAGGAGGGATGCTGGGTATATTGGGAAAAGGATGCTAAGGATGAAGCTGCCAGGTAAGAGGAAAAGAAGAAGGCCTAAGATGAGGTTTAAGGATGTGGTGAGAGTGGACATGCAGGCGGTTGGTGTGAAAGAGCATGATGCAGAGGACAGGAAGAAATGGAAACAGATGATCCGCTGTGGCGACCCCTAACTGGAACAGCTGAAAGAAGATGACGATGTATGTTTGCCTGTGTCATAAGTAGTAATTCAATAAAGGTGTTTAAAATGAATTACTCAGGGCTCTAGCACCTCAAGAAGAAGAGGAAATAGGTGGAGTTGAAGAAGAATTGCCACACCTCAAAACAGCATGTGAGAGGAGTATAGAACAGATCTGCAGTCTAGCCAGGTATGGAAATAAGGTACATAAGGAAAGCTGGTGGTGGAATTCAGAAGTCCAGGAAGTCATCAAAAGAAAGAAGGAGTGCATGGAAAAGTGGGAGATAGAAAAGATGGATCAGGCTAAGAATGAATACTGGCTGGCTGACAGAGAGGCTAAAGGAGGAGTTGCAATAGCAAAGAACAAGTTATCACAGGCACTGCACCGACTTCTGGAAAGTGACTCAGTAGATGGCACAAAGAAACTCTATTAGGTTGCAAGGCAAAGAAAGAACAATACAGAAGATAGTCAGACATCCTTCATAATGGATGCTAACAACAACCTGCTCACCAGTCCACAGGACATCACAGGCAGGTGGAAAGATTATTTCCAGCAGCCTTTGAATGAAGAAAACCCTACAGAAGCAGTGCTGCTCCAGACACAGACTATGATGAAAAAAGAGGAAGTGTGCCCTTAAAAGAAGTAAGAACAGAACTAAGGAAAATGAAGTCAGAGAAAGCAGCAGGCTCAGATGAGGTCACAGCAGAGATGATCAAGATGTTGGGTGAGATATGGAAAACATGGCTCTTAAGAGTACTCACTGCAGTATAGAGAGAAAGCAGTATCCCGAATTACTGGAGAATAAGCTTACTGATGCTAGTGTACAAGAACAAAAGGAACACCCACAACTGTAAGCGGTACAGAGGTATCAAACTCCTGTCACACTGTATGAAAGTTCAGGAGGGGGCTATTGATAAACAAATAACAAGAACAGTAGAAAGCAAGATGGTGGATAAGCAGTTTAGATTCAGATCAGGATGCAGCACAACCAACATAATGTTTGCAGTGATACAGATTGTTGAGAAGAAGCTAGAAATGAGGAAATAGTCCGCATTCTTACATTTGGGAAAAACATACGACAAGGTCCCAAAAAAGCTGCTTTGGGCAGTTCTGCATTGGCTCAAGTCCCAGAAATATTGGCAGAATTAGAGCAGACTATGTACAAGGTCCCAATGACTCAAGTATGAACAGTGTTCTGTCTGACAGTGGGGTTTCCAGTGGGAGCGGATGTGCATCAGGGTTCAGCTCTAAGCCCTCTGCTGTTCTTACCGTTGATAGACTACATTAGCAAACAGGTCAAAGGAGAGAGCAACAAAGTTGTTGTATGCAGATAATGTGGTATTACAGGTAGACTGAGAGAGAACTTCAGCAGTGGAATGGAGTGCAAAACTAAATATACATAGGACAAAACTGAGTACAGATAAGACAGCTGTAATGGCAGCAAATTCTGGAAATCAGAAGAAACTGAAAACTGAGGTAAAAGAGAAGATACTGGATCAGGTTAATAACTTCAAGCATCTGGGAGAGGGGGTTGGGGGGAAGGAAGGTCTGAATGAGGAGATTACAGCTAGAATCAGAGAGGCTGCAGCCAACTGGCACAGTGTCATGGGTAGTGTATGACATAAGAATGCCAAAGAAGTTGAAAAATAAGGTGTACAAAACATTGGTGTGACTTTTATTGGCTGAAAGGAGGCAAGAGGAAGCAAGGGCATCCAGCAAAGAGATGGATGTATTGTGTGAAAGAACACCCTAGACAATCAGGCATAACTATTCAAGGAGATAGTACAGTGGTACTGAATGGAGAGTGATGGAAACAGTTAACATGACACCTTGACCCCCTGTAGAAAATGGAAAAAGGGTAGTTGATGAGGGTGCTGATAAAAAACCTCAAGGGGAAAAAACATCAAATCTAGAGCACTGAAAAAATAAAAGGCAAGGATGGTCACTTCCTTGAAATTAGATTATGTGCCTACAGTTGTAGTGAAGAATGGTTCCCTTTCTGACAATGTATAGCAGCACAGACTAAGAGCTGCTGGTGGAACAACATAGGAAGGTGCTCACACAAGTGTGTGTGTGTGTGTGTGTGTGTGTGTGTGTGTGTGTGTGTGTGTGTGTGTGTGTGTGTGTGTGTGTGTGTGTGTGTGTGCGCGTGTGTGTGTGCATGCGTGTGTGTGTGTGCGTGCGTGCGTGTGTGTGTGTGTGTGTGTGTGTGTGTGTGTGTGTGTGTGTGTGTAGCTTTTTCCTCTAATTTCTTTTATTTCTGTTTTTTAAATTTCAGTTACTTTGTTTCACTGTAGTAGACTTTCCAGCTTCTTGTATTGGCTTGACTTCTTCAAGAAGCAAAATATTGTAATTCAGGTGATTCAGCAGCAGGAGTAATTTTTTACAAACTCACAAAAAGATATATGTGACTTCCTGCTTATTTAATGATGGCAGCAAATAGTTTGAATTAGCTGAGTGAAGCAATGCTGCATCAATTAGCTTCACAGGTTTGTAGTTATCTGAGGAAATAGTCATTAATGTTCTCTGTTTACAGACCATCAGTGATTGTCTCAATAGATAACTATACACCTGTGTAAATAACAGTATTCCCTGGTGCAATAATCAGTTATTAGTTGTCATGCACTGTTTAAAACTGTGTTCTGACCAGTGCACAAATTATAGTTTTCTGCATGAAATTTCACAGATATGCCTTGTGTGCCCAGATATAAAATAAAACCTCTTTTTTCCATAATAAAGTAGAGAGTAGAATGGACATAAAATATATAATTTCTACTCAACAGGCCATTTTCCTGAATAATTTTTCCATTAGAACTATATTCAGAGTATACAATGCCTCAAGGAGTTTTCCAAGAAGTTTTTATTTCTTTTCCTTAATCATTGTTGGCTACTCTAGAAAACATATATAAAGAATGGCATTAATTCTAGTCAAAATAAAATTATCTGAGTCTCCCAAGCAGAATGGTACTGAATTTCTCATTGCAAAGGAGAACACTTCATTATGCATGTAGCAAGACATCAAAGTGCACTACAGAGACGTGTACATGCCTAAAATCCCTCTGAAGCATACATAAAGCAAAGTGATGGTACTGTCAGGAGACAACAGTACTGGAGAAGAGATGTAGAAGCTTTCCTTGGAATGGTTGATGGGGAGGCAAGCAGGAGAGCCCCTCTCAGCATATTTACTGGCTGTACTGTCATTTAATTTCCAATGGCATTGAACACTTTGCTTTCTTCAGTGTTCAGGTAAGACTATTGTAGTGGATAGTGGAACAGGTTTGGTTGTACATTTGACAGACAATTGTAAGTGAGGCATGTACAGAAGATATTTCAGTTATGATGACTAAAACAAGGACAAATTAATGAAAGATTATGAATTAATATAGTTTAAGTTTATATACTTTCTCCATGTCAGGTTTGTAGTTGGATTCTATAGTATGATTCCTTGATAATGCATAACTGATCATTTAAAAATATATATTGACTGAAATCCTCAAATTATTTGAAAAATTATTAATCTTAAACATATGTCACTATTAATTCTTGACTTATCAAAAAAAAAAAAAAAAGAAACTAAAAATATTGACTTATCAAAAACAAAAATGAAAATCACAATATGTTAGATGACACATGCCTCGGGATTCAATAGACTCCTTGTAGGCTGTGAGCTCTGATGTACGGACCTAATCACTGGACCTGAGATATAGGACACCGCACATTTCATCTTATAGTGAGATGCCACATATGTGATGGTCTACCCACTTGGTGATTATAGCTGTTCATGGCCACATATGACAGTGTAGATTGAATACCTCAGTGTAGCTTTGTGTCAAATGCATTGACCGAGTCAAGTTCCACAAGATGATACTGTGCCATCATGCATGCCTTCGATGACCTCTATCAGATGTAACAAACACAATGTAGCATTAACAATTCACACAGGTCTGTTGAACACAGCCAGAATATTACTAATGTTCATTTAGAAGACGTCCATAATGACATGTTGATCTACCTCAGAGTTGAGGAGAGTCAGGTTGTCTCTATACATGCACGCACCAGGTGTTGTCCCCCCAACTCAGATAGATGCATATTGATGTACACCCTTCTATAGGAACATAGCTCATGTGGAGGGTGTTTTGAAGTGTATATTCAACCGTAACATGAAGGTGTATGTGTTAAGTCATGCCATAGATAATCTGTGATGTTGTCACAGCCCATTGATTCCGTGTGATAGGCCTGGATGAATGTAAGTCAATGTATACTGCCTATCATGATCTGGCCTAGAGTTTGGACACAGTCCCCAACACAAATATCATTGAAAAACTGTCCCAGCTGGGGAGTAACCTTTATGTCACTCGATGAGTAACCAATTGGCTCACCGACAGAACATATACTGTGAAAGCTGGTGAATCAACTTGTACCAGTAGAGTTGTCACCACTGGCAAACTTCAGGGATCTGTGCTTTGCCCTTTACTGTTTGGACTCTACTTACAGTTCAGGCTAAAATATATGACCTTTGGCTTACCATGTTTGCTGCTTCTTGCATGTTGGGTGCAATCATTGAATCCACCAGTGATGATAACACATTGTAGCAGGAGCTAACACAGACAAATGATTGGTGAGAAATCCACACAATCTACGAATAAATGCAGAAATGTGTCTTTATGTTGTCCTTCTGAAAAGTGGAATTCTCTGTTAATTACAGCATTGACAACAATCCTGTTATGCCAAAGCCTAGTGATGCAGGCACTGGAAACACATGTAGATAGCAATCTGAACTTTAGCCAACAAGTGTCCACAATGGCACTGAAAACCCATGTTGTGCACATCATACTTCACATCATCATATTCAGATGTTAGGATTGTATGACAGCACTGTACTCAAACCTCATCAGAATACTTATAGACTATAATCCTCTCTTTTGCATGTACCTCAGCAGACACATGCAGCAAATGGACAGACCACAGGGCTTTCTCATCAAGAAAACGAAGGGCCTACAAATCAGGCTATGATGTATACAGGTAGACAACCATGGCACTGTAATCTGTATTGTATAGAATGAGGGGACATCTACCTGGCCTCCAGGCTAGTCTCTGATCCTGCCGTGGTGGGAATATCCACAGGGACAGGGACTACACTTTAATGATGCTGTACTATACTTTAATAACACCTTCCTTCACATACTTAACACACTAGCTCCCATTTGTATGAAAAGAATCAAAAAGAACACACCACCATGGCTCTCTAAGGAATGTAAACGCCTGATGAAGCAAAGGGACCTAGCCTGGTCAACCTGGAAACAAAACAAAAATGAACAAAATCATGTTAATTTCAAAACACTACATAACAAAGTGACAAAACTAATCAAAGAGATAAGAAGTCATATTATTCCCAGCTTCAATTCCAGCGTAAAATCAACCCCAGTAAATTTTGGCACTCCATATCTTCTCAACTTAACCCAGGAAGAAATGGAGAGCACACCCTATCACCTGATACCCCTCCATCACAAATAGCCCAAAACTTTAACAAGCACTTCATAAAATCAATTTCAGACCTACTAAATAACAACCCTAATGCTGGACCCCCCCCACACCCTTCAACCTATTCAGACACTGATCCCAGGCCATCAACTACTTCTAACCCTGTCATTACTAACCCCCATACCCAAAAATCACATACAAACCCTATTCACATTTCAGCCCATACCCATTAAAAGCATTAAGAAACTGCTACAAAAGCTAAAACCCTGCTCTACTTCAGTTGACAGTCTCCCCTCATACTACCTCAAACTGGCTGCTAACTCAGTTGCCTACCCAATCAGTATGCTTATAAATATGTCTTTATCTGAATCAGAAGTACCTACCATATGGAAACAATCTCACATCACCCTCATCCACAAAGGAGGCAACACTTTTGATCCATCCAATTTCCGTCCTTTATCCATCTTGTCACCCATATCCAAAATTCTTGAGAGAGGTATCTATCAGCAGGTAATGCAATATCTATTGCAAAACATTTTTTTAACCAAAACCCAACATGGCTTCCGACCTAACCACAACACAGCTACAGCCCTATTATCTTTTACAGACACTGTGAGCAAGGCCAAAGATGCAGGATGCTATACAGCCTCAGTATTCCTTGATCTCTCCAAGGCCTTTGACACAGTGTCTCACCCTTTATTTTTGAACACACTGTATAACTTAGACTTATCACATAACACAGTAAAATGATTTCAGAGCTACCTCAAGGATCGTAAACAAGCAGTGAAATGGTCCAACAAACTCTCACCATTTCTCTACAACCCTACTGGAGTCCACCAAGGCTCCATCCTAGGACCCCTACTCTTCAAAATTTTCACAAACAACCTTCACACTGCCTCTCACCCTGGGACCCTCATTCAATATGCTGATGATGCCACCATAATCTGCACTGCTCAATCACTACCAGAACTACTAGCTAAAAAAGGAAAGCAAACTCTCCGCTTAGTAGACTTCTCACCAAAAAGTCAAAAAGATGAATGAAAAACAGTGAGAGTTCTAGCCACAATGTGTATCTTCTTCCAATAATGTAAATTCTCAAACAGCAGACACGATATAAAAACCAATGCCAGTTTATTGAAATAAAAGGATGATAAGTGCTTTCGCGTAGTACTAGCTACGCTTCTTCAGATAATTTTTTACAAACACAAAAATGCATTTAAATATCTGATAAGGCGGGAACATTCAACTATTAACAACAATTATAGGTTCATAGGTTCATACTAGGCTATCTGCCCAAGGGCATTTATAAGTCTAGCCCATAGTTATGTGGCTTTCGCCACCCTTTTAGTTTGAATAAAACTATGCCTATTATTTTGCTGTGCCTCTGTCAAGCAGTGACACTGAAGTAATCCCTGGGGTATATCTGCGATCTCCCATCCATTGGTCAAGATTCCTCTTGAACAAGGCCAGCGAGGTGCTCTGCCTCACATGTGCCGGGATTTTGTTCCACAGCATAGGGAGTCTCTGGGTGATGAATCTGTCCCTCCAGCACGTTCTATTAATAACCGTGTCAAGGTTTAAGTCTCCCTTGTGGTTCTGAGGGATCTAGATTTTTTGAGGTGAAGCATATTCATCAAATCTGGGTTTGACATGGCCTTGTATGTCAGGCACAGGTCACCTCTGAGCAAGCGGTATGAGACTGAATAGAGCTGGAGTTCTTTCAGTCAGGCAGCATAAGACATATTTTTGAGACCCATTATCCTTTTGGTGAGGAACTTTTGGGGCCTTTCCAGCTGCTGCAGGTGTCGGGTCAGATACATTCCGAATGGGGCATTGTACTCAACCATAGGTCTAATGAGTGATGAGTACAGGGGGACGATGACCTCCCTTGATCTAAATGTGAATCCCTTCATGATCAGGTGGGCAATGTAGAAGGTTTTCCTAACTACTTTAGCAACATGAGTGTCAAACGAAAGGCTACTGTCAACCTGGGTCCCCAGATCCCTGATGACTTCTTCTGTGCTCAGTGGATTGCTACCTATATGGTAGCTAGGGGTAACCTTGTTTTCCTGAAGGGTATGACTATGCACTTCTTGGCGTTTAACTTTAGGCCATGGCTCTGGCACCAGTTATCCGTTTCTGTGAGGCCCTTCTGAAGGATATCTGTGTCAGATGTGTTTTCGACTATGGCGCCCAGTTTGCAGTCATCTGCAAACTTTGTCAGCCATAACCCTCCTGTGTTTGCTTGTACTTCAGAAAAGTAGATGCCGAACAAGAGTGGACCCAGGACTGAGCCCTGTGGGACACCACTTGTGACAGGCTTTGAGTCTGACATGGCTCCAGCAACTCTGACCCTGTGGGTTCTGTCACTTAGCCAGTTTGCAACCCATCTTGTGATGTATGGGTTTACATTCAAGCTGATGAGTTTTTCGATGATACCTGAGTGGGGTATTGTGTCGAAGGCCTTTGCCAGGTCGAGGTAGGCTGTGTGGACTGCCTTTCCCTCATCAATGGCCTTGGTGACTGTCTCATGTTAAAGTGCTAGCACCAAAAAACTTGGTTATTTACATTCTATTAAAGACTTATTCAAAAACCTATTCAACTACATGTTTTAAAAACCAGCAATGAATATAAATAAGTATAAATAGCTACATATAGCACAATTTATATTCAAACAGCTTACAAGACTATAGTACTTAATATAGTGAATAGATATACGTGTGTGTATTCACAGCTTAATACGCACAGTTATCAAATATGTATATATTCCTAGCTGTACAATATATAATATATATTAATGCTTAATACATAGACTAGTCATATTTCTAGATGGTTTGTAACTTATAATTTATAATTTATGATCTAAGCTAAATATCTATTATAACTCATTTATTTCTTGGTCATTTAAAAATATATACATATATTACTTGTGTATAGAGATTTTTTATATATAAAAATGTATTATATATAAGTATATACTAAACTCAGGAACAGAGTATGAAAAAACACAGGGAATGTGAAGGGTGTAAAAATATAAAAACTACCAGAACTACTCTCAAAAACTCAACAGTCCTTTACAGCAGTTTAATCCTGGATAAGAAATGCCCAGATCTTTCTTAATCCAAAGAAGACAAAACTAGTACTCTTTCATCCCCAGAATACTTCCCTTGTACTTATTTCAACACCCTTGCATCTGACAACACTGCCCTAGAGATAGTGCAGGAAACCAAACTTCTAGGTGTTATCATTGAAAATAAACTTTCATTTCACCCCCATATACAGCAAAATATAAAAAAACTCATAAGAAATGGGACTCTTGTACAGAAACAAACACTTTTTTCCTGCAGCAACCAAAACTACCCTTGCAAAAACATTTTTACTTCCCTTTCTTCTGTACCATGCCTCTATCTTAACTAACTTACACAATTCTACCCTAAGCAAGTTGGAATAGTGCTACAACAAAGTTGTAAAGTTTGCCACAAACTCTAAATATCACACACACCACTGTAAATCATTCCTAGAATTAAACTGGCTTGACCTACCCAACCAACTTGCCTTTATTCAGCTATCCACCTTGCACAACCTTATTTTCAAACCCACTGCTTGTCCTGCACTAGCCAATCTAGTTGCACCTTACACACCAAATCGATCCCTATGATCAGAAGAAAAAATCTCTTTGCTATCTCAAAACCCACAAGCAAACCTGGCCACTCTCTGTATTCATACTCTGTCTCTATACATTGGAATTCACTACCTCTAGCTACCAGGTTTATTCCTGGCCTAACCCATTTCAAAGCCTCTTTAAAAAAATCATCTCAAAAATACATGGCTCTGTTCCTGCATAAACACGGCTTTATGCTCAGGTCTTCCTCTTCTCCCACATTTCACTCCCTCACAGACTGCAGAATCCTAAAGCTCTTCTAACTCCTTCTCTGCTTATATACAATATCCTTAAGCTGCTGCTCAGGCTTTATTGCTTCTATTATTCTTAACTCTGTCTCGGTATATGTCTACATCACTAACTTTCTGGCTGCTATTTCTACATCATGTATGATGAGAGTGACTATTATCATCTATAATGTTTTAACCGTATAGAACTGTTTAGATGTGTAATAATATATTACAACATCTTAAAGAAGTTTGTTCTTTCAACTTATTTTTTTATATAGTATTTCTAATGTAATCTTTATTGTATTGGATTATACTGTATTTGTATTGTACTGTATGTTGAGCTTTTCTCCCCAGGCCTCTGCTGAGAATGGATTCTGTAGACCCAGTCGGACCATCCTGGCAAACAAATGTCAAATAAATAAATAAACATCCACAAAAATAATATAGCTGATGATATCAGCAGTGTCTTTTGAGGAGAATATGGTAATAGTGTCCCACATGCTGGTGTAAAAGGCTCTATATAATGTCAAGCAAGAGCATAAACACACATACACCCATTTGTCTGCAGTGAGAATAGAACTTCTACCTATCTAAGTATACAGACTACAGACCTATGTATTTAAGGCAAGTGCCACAGCTCAAGTCGGACTTGGACTGTCTCAGACAACACTTTTTATAACTGATTGCATCAGTGGTGTCTGTTGAGGAGAATATGGTAATAACAATATCCCAGACTATGGGAAAAATGCTCTCTGTCATGTCAAGCAAGAGAGCATGTGTGTGCATGTGCATATACACACACACACACACACACACACACACACACACACACACACACACACACACACACACACACACACACACACACACACACACACACACAGTTGACTGCAGTGAAAACAGAACCCCTACCTAAGTACACAGACTACATAACTCAGTACTGTATGCAAGTGCAGTGGCACAAGTCTGACTTAGAGTGTCTCCGATAACACTTTATAGCTGATGACATCAGCAGTGTCTGTTGAGGAGAATATGTTAATAACAGTGTCCCACATGCCAGTGTAAAATGCCCTCTGTAATGTGAAGCAAGGAGTGCACAAAGACACACACACACACACACACACACACACACACACACACACACACACACACACACACACAGTTGAGTGCAGTGAGAATAGAACCCCTACCTACTCAAGTACACAAACTACAGAACTCAGTACTTTATGCAAGCACCACGGCACAAGTCTAAATTTTACAAGAGTGCAGGTCAACTTATAGTGGATGACATCCGCAGGCCATGTGGGAGAGCAGATGTTGGGAAGCCTGCATGAAATGAATGTGTAGGCTTGTGCAAGTATCAAAATACTGTCACTAGATGGCATTACAGCAGTAACTGTAGGATACACACTTCTGCTGTTCTGTCTACACACACACACACACACACACACACACACACACACACACACACCTGACTGCAATGAGAACAGAACCCCTACCTATCTAAGTACAGAGACTACAGAAATCAGTACTTAAGCACCACCACACAAGTCTGATTTTTACAAGAGTGCAGGTCGAATTATAGTGGATGACAACAGTAGGCCATGTGGGAGAGCAGATGTTGGGAGGCCTACATAGGTTTATAGCATCATAGGTCCAAAGGAGGTTACTAGCCTAATGGCCTTAGGATGTTCACAAGCCTACCTATGTAAAACACAAGTACACTTATTGAGCTTAGTTAGATGGTCATTGTTATCAGAGCAATTTTGTGAGCACCACCAATTGGCCCTGTCCATGTAGGACACAGGTACACCCCACGGATGACTTTATAATCACCCACCCAGTTGTCAAGTTTGCACTTGAAAAGGGTCATTGAGCACTGCTTCACATGAAGTGGGAGCCTATTACAAACTAGTGTCAATCTCTGAGGGTTATATCTGTCTCCCTAGCATGTTCTGTCTATGTCACAGGCTAGGTTGAGAAACATACAGCAAGTTATTCTTGTCCCATTTGATTTATAGATGTCCAGCATTTCCAGTATGGGAGGTTCTGAGACTGCTCTGTAAGGCAGGCATAGGTCACCTCTCAGCAGCCTGCATGATACTAAGTACAGTGACAGGTCTATCAGTCTTTCCATGTATGTCAAGTTTTGGGGACCCTAGATTCTCTGAGTTACAAACTTCTGTGTTTTCTCCAATTGCCACAGGTGTCTGGTGAGGTACAGACAGAAGGGAGCATTGTACTCAGTTAGTGGTCTGATAAGGGTAGAGTACAGCAGAGCTATGACCTTCCTGGTCTTGGATGCGATGTCCATATGTATGAGGTGTGCAGTGCAGAATGTGTGTCTTACCATTATGTACATATAGTGATTAAAAGTGTAGATTGCTATCAACATGTGTTCCCAAGTCTCACAACATAATGTTTGAGCTTAGACAGATGCTATGTCGATCATAAGTAGCAGGGATACTTCATTGTCAAAGGGGACAATAAGGCATTGTTTGCTTTAAAGTTCAGTCCGTGAGTTTGGCACCAATCATTTGTCTGTGTCAGCCCCTTCTGTAATATGTTATCTTCACTGGGGTACTATGTATGAGTGAGACCATTTAACAGTCATCTACAAACTTGGTAAATCACAGGCCATCTACCATTGCCTGGACTTCAGAGAAATAACTTCTAAAGAGTTGAGGGCCCACCACAGATGCTTGTGGTATTCCACTGGTAAGTGGGCTAGTGGTGGAGGTGCAGTCCCCAACTCTGAAAGTGTGTGTTTTGTTAGTGAACCAGTTGGCTATCTATCTATTATTGTATGGCTTAATTCCCAGATGGGATATTTTCACTATGAGACATGAATGGGGGATAGTGTCAAAGGCCTTGGATAGCTCAACATAGGTGGTATGTCTTGTTATTCCTCATCCAGGTCTTTGGGGTCAGTATAAAAGATGTCCACTAGGTTAAATAAGCAAGATCCATCCTTGACAAAAAACAAATTGGGTTGGGTCAAGTGTGTTGGGTCAAGTGTGTTGAAGGTCACCTATGCCCTGTAGATAAAGTCCATACTGATTCCTTCTCTAGACTTGCAGATAAGGCTTTCTAGGCTTATGGGTCAATAGTTGTAGTTCTGAATGTTACTAGATTGATGTACATTGCATATCACACAACATTGGATATTACTTTCTGTAGTGTAGGTGATAAATGTGTGGAAAAAGTACTGAGATACCAGGGTTGCAATGCTTGGGGGGAAGCAACATGTGGCTGTATTGTAAATATGTGACATATTGTTAGATAGGACCTTCAATTTGTTAATTTTTCACATGTAATTGCTTATTATAGATGGGAAATGGACAGTAAACAGCAGTGATACATAATAATATTTACTTTTTAATAACACGGCAAGCAGCAGGTTTGCACAATAGTTGGCAAAGTGTTCACGCATGCAAGATGCATATTTCCAATACTATTCGTTTGCGTGTAGCTAAGCAGTGCACAAACATGAGCCGCATTGCTAAAGTCTGAGAGTTAGTACTGACTCTATGAAATGCACCTGCTTCTTAACTGACTTTGTGGCAGCAAGTGTTAATGCATCGATACATATCTGTTTGAGCCCAGATGATACTGGGTTCGAAACCAGGTGTATCTAATACTTTTAAATATTTTTCAATGAACATTGATAAAGCAATAACATGAATTCTTTATAGTACGCATGTAGCTGTGTGTTGGCATAGTGCAGCAGGGTTAAATGGCATTGCGGGGAAGTAACTGCAGCAGTTTGCTGCTGCTCACATCCACACAAACATGGAGACCAGAAAGTGAAGGGATCCATTGCTTTTCCTGCTATTTTTGTCTGTTGTGTGTGATTCAGTTTTTTTAATCGGGTAGATAGGAAAGTGGTGAAATAGGGAGCAAGCAGGGGGAAGAACAAAGGAAAAGCAGCACAAGGATGTGCAGGAGGTAGGTAGGAAAGAACCATAGCTATCCATTTTTTTAACAGTTTGAGATGAAAATATGTGCAGAATATTAACTGAATTTGGACTGTCACCTCCACAAAGAGGGATGACCACAATGCAGTCATGTTGTATAGACAATTGAACCAAATCAAGTGTGTCAAGATGACACATGCAAAATAGAGAGCTATGCATGGAACATTTTTTTTTGTAGGACAGGTGCCCATTTATTTTTCATTTAAGAGAGAGAGAAGAATGTTGGGGAAGGGATATACGTATGTCTGGGTCAGGTAAGTTGGGTAGGTGAGGAAGCAACTGCAGACAGACAAGACACACAAGACAAAAGACAGGGATGGTGATGGACACAAAAGGTTGGGGGACACCATGATTGAGGTGAGAGTGGGTCAACCCAGGCCCGTGCCTGTCAAGATTGGAGGCAGTGAGAACTGAGTCCTCACCCACAGGACTGTTACCACTGTCACCTTATTCTACTGGCAGCTGGACTGCTTGATGGCTCCTCCTATTCCTCTTATGGAACATGAGGGAGAGCAGCCTCTCAATCCTGCATAGGCGAGTATCAATGGTGCAATGCATAACCCAATGCATCATCCTTGGCAACTCACTGTTGGTAATGAAATCACCACCTCTATCACTGCTCCAGGAGGGTACCACTGGACCAGCCTCTGGGGCAGGACTACTTGAGGGCACAGGTAGTGCAGGGGCAGCAGAGGCAGTGCTGTCATATTGACTCCCAGATGTATTGGGCATCAGTCAGTACTGAAGCCAGTAGAGTGGGGACAGGTTGATCCAATGGGGTTAGCCTACCTCACTGTGCTATGGAGCATTTAGTAATGTGGTACACATGGATGACATGGACACATTTTGACGACACGTAATAAAAATAAAAAATGAAAAAAATAAAATAAAAATAAAAGGTATTTAAAAAAGTAAAAAATAAAATAAAATCAGTTATTTTTATAAATAAAATAAAAGTAAAGAGAATAAAAAAAGAGAGATAAGGATTGGGGTGAGAGAAAAAAAGAGATAAAATATGTACCGTCATATGTGATGTACAATGTATGAATACAATCATGCAGCTCTTTTATTTTAAGTTTTACATTTAAGTATATCTCCTAACAGATACACACTCTACTACAGATTGAAAGTAATCCTTGAAACGTGCATACATTGCACATATGTGTGTTCCAGTTATACAGATTACAGTTTACAGCAGGGCATTTGTTCCACTGGTATAGGGTTTTTAATTTAATGTAAATATTATTGAAGAAATAACAGTATTGTATAGTTGTGAATTGTGGTATTTGAATCCACAATCTCTGACTAAAGTCTAATATTGGACTCTTACAATTGGTTTGTGCTACAGACTAATGCAGAGAGATATAACTGAGCTCTCTGATTATGTGTCCCAGGTGGGTATGTCCCTAGCCTAAAACAGCATTCTACCTTCACCTAGGATGATACCTCAATACAGACAAAGAATAATCGACTTCAAAAATTGACTTAGATTCTGGTGTCATTCTAAGGGGATCCAGTACTTGTCAGTATAATATGATTGATAGACCATGATGCTTTGCCAGAGATGGTCTCCACCTGTCACCTCTGGGCTTTCAGCTATTGGCTGAGGCTCTTGCCTTCCCCATAGTGCCCTTTTTAAACAATGTCACAAAAACAAAATTCCCGATATAAAAATATCCTCCAAAAACAACCTTAATGCTATTTTGCTAAACGCTAGGAGTTTAAATCTGAAACTGCACTCACTGGAAGTACTTCTCACCTTGGAAAATGCAGACATCTGTTCTGTCACAGAGACCTGGTTCAAGGCCACGGAGAGCACCCCAGCCATACTGGGATATAATGCCTTCCACACATTCAGACTACAAAATGAACGTGTGAAAACTAAAGGAGGAAGTGCATCAATATTCATCAAAGATAAATACACCTCCAGATTGATTAAACAGAATGATTCCCTAAAGTTACTCCATGTGCAAATAACTATAGGAAAGACCCCTCTCCAAGTTATTGTCAGCATGAACCATGATATCAACACTGCCTCCTTGAAACTACTTGAGTCTCTCAAAATGCAACCAAACACCCTGATTATGAGTGACTTTAACTACCCATCCATAGAGTTGGTAAATTATACATGTGCAAACACACTCGCTCAAAGGTTTTTGGACTTATGGGTATTATTAGTTAGGGATATGCCTTGAAGCAGATAAGATGGCACCACCACAAAGGGCCCAAATATTCTAAGTTTGGTACTCACCAACATGGTAGAATGGTGCACCACCACAAGTGTGCAGCCCTCCCTGGTGAAGTCTGATCATAAATCAGTCTCTTTTGAAGTAATGATAGTATCAGACCCTCCTGTCACATGTTTAATGTATTCAGATGAGACACTGAGGCACAGGATGGGTTCACATTGTTTATTGTACATAAACACATTAGGAGCTGTAACTGGAACATAGACTTTGAACTTCATATGCTTACTGACTGATTCATTACTTCAAACGCACTCACATGTGCATCTCCATTCATGCCTACATTCACTCTGACTGAATGTACAAAGTGGCACTGATGCTCAGTAATTTATATGCACACGATATCTAGCTACAGTAACTAACTAGGTAAAATATACACAATGATCTACACCTCTCACAGGAGAAATTAGGTTAAAAAACTTCTCCAAATTCAACTACAGCCTCTTATGAGAAGGCATTAATAGCTTCAAACTTCTGCCTCGACTGACGGCAAGGACACCTATACTGAGATATACATCAATGCATTGTATAAACATCTATACAATTGTATTGCCTCAGTTGTTCCTGTTAGGACCAAAACAAGATCCTCAAAAAAAAACAAGCCTGCCTAGTGAACATCAGCCATAAACAGGTTATATAATAAGAGGAAGAAATTGCTGTCTAATAGCAAGAAGGAACAATCTCAGAACTGAAAGCACACACTTTTCAGCTTGAACAAGAAACTAAGACACCTTGCAAAGTCCTCTAAAACTAACTAAGGCTCTAGATTAGCATCCCTAGTTAAGGATAACCATAAGGCATTCTTTAGCTACATCCCAAACCTTACATGAAAAGCCCAGATTTCCCCTGAACTGGTAGTGAATGGTACCACATATACTGAACTAGTGGAAATAGCCAATCTGCTAGCAGACAGGTTCAATGAAAACTTCTTCCCCCTGTCCCTGCCACATATACCCCCCAAAATATTCCCACCACCTACTCTCCACCTAGTATCTGTAAAGAGTAGGTCTTAACCACTCTCTCCAAGGCCAAAAACATAGCCTCTATGGGATCTGATAAAATCCCAGGCTATGTTCCCAATGGTTTAAAACAGGAGTTAGCAACAGCATTCAGTACTCTTTTCAGCTACAGCCTAAGCACTGGTTTTGTCCCTGCTGAATGAAAAACAGCTACCGTTATCCTGTTGCATAAGGGGGGTGCATCCACTGACCCTGGGGGCTATAGATCCATTAGCTTAACCATTCTTATCTGCAAAACTATGGAGAGAAGCATCATGGACCTTATCAACAAGGATATAGGAGATCTTGAAACACTTGACCCGACCCAGTTTGGTTTTGTTAAAGGGGCAGCCTGCTGTTCAACCTGGTGGACTTCTTTGAGACTGTCACCAAAGCCCTGGATGAAGGCAAATCTGTGCATACAGCCTACCTAGGCTTGGACAAGGCCTTTGACACAATCCCCCATTCAGGCATCAATGAAAAACTCACCCAGCTGGGGTTCAACTCATATACTGTCAGGTGGATTGCAAACTGTCTCACTGACAGAACACATACAGTCAAAATAGGGAACTCCACCACTGGTGTTCCACAGGGATTGGTGCTGAGGTCCCTATTGTCTGGAATCTACTTCTCAGAAATACAGGCAAAAACAAAAGATCTGTGGCTGACAACGTTTGCTGATGACTGCAAAATGGGAGCAGCCATTGAGTCCCCAAATTATATCAACATTCTACAAGAAAGACTTACGCAAACCAATGATTGGTGCCTTGGTGCCAAAGTCATGGTCTTAACATCAATGCAAAAAATGTATTATCATCCACTTTGGCAAAGACAATGTCCCTGCAGATTACCATATTAATAACAATACCCTAAGCTCTAAGTCAATGGTGAGGGATTTGGGCACACAGGTTGACAGCAGCCTTACTTTTGATCACCATGTCTCCATGGTGGTAAGGAAGACCTTCTGCATTGCGCACCTTATAAGCAAGGGCATAGCTTCCAGAACAAAATACCCCCCCCCCTGTACTTTTCCCTCATAAGGCCAATAATAGAGTACAATGCTTTCTTTGGTATGTACCTAAACAGGCACCTGCAGTAACTGGACAGACCTCAAAGGTTCCTCATAAAGAAAATTCTGGGTCTTCAACACATGTCTTACTTGGACAGACCAAAATCACTGTCACTATACATTGTATCATACAGACTACTCTGAGGTGACTGTTCCTTCCATACAGAGCAAACTCTGATCCTGTCTTAATGGAAATGCTGCATATTTGTAAGTCAAATGGTACACAATTCGCTCGCTTTAGGGACCTTAACCTAGCACTGACATCAACAAGACTTGCTGGAGAAACAGATGTGTCTCCCAGAGGTTGTCTTTCCTCTGGAATAAACTTCTAATACAGGTTAAACAGAGCCCCTCATTAACCCTTTTTAAGGGTAACTTGGATGATTGGATGGGAAACTGCAAATTCACCCCGGGGGTTTCACCTGTGTCCCTCTTGGATAAGAGCAGTTGGTGCTGATTTAGATCTCTTTATAACATAGACCATATCTCTAGACCCTTAAGGGAACAAGAATTGAACTTAGCTAGGCTTGTAAGGGCCCTAGGACCATTAGCCTAGTAACCTCCTATGAACCTAAGAACCTATGCATACTTGCTTTTACAGCTGGGATATGCATGCTGAATTTGATACAACTCTATAAAATACCAAAAAAGCTAACTTAACTTTTAACGCTACAATAATACTTCTCTTCTGCTGTATACATACCACTTGCTTCCATCAGTCTCTACAATCTAGCCTTATGGCCCGGGCATTGAACTTCTGATCTCTGGCAGCTGGGTAAAGAACAAAACAGAACAAAAGAGCATTATGCATACCAGTCTTGCCTATATTAAGCTTTCTAAGTCTTTCAAGTACTCTCTTTACTTGATACTTACATAGCTGTGAGATGTCTGCAGTCCTAAATTCCTCCAACCAATGGCTGAGAGTGTCATTTTTTCTCCTCTGTAGGTCATTAAAATGATGCCTACATTGCTCTCTGATGTGTGGGATACCAGTGACACTGGATACATCCTTGGCTAAACTATTCCATGTCTCAGACTTGTACTGGGAGCCAGAAAAGCCTCCCGGCAGAAGCCTTTGGCTATGGTGCACCACCAGGAGTCCAGTAAATATTCTGGAGTCCTGGACACCCTACCTCTGTGCCCTAAACCTGGCACCTTCCCCACTAACAGCAGCCATGTCTACCAGCAGACGTAGAGAAATGGAGACTGATGCATTCCTTCCAATTCCAGTTATCATGTTTACTGGTCATGCACACCCAAGCAATGCATTTGCATGATGGTAAGCAAAAAGCAGCAGTACCAAGCAGTGAGGAATTAAATAATTGCAACTGGAAGGTTAATCTGACACTTGGCCTTAGTTTGAGAGGTGCCTACTGATGTAGCCTGAAAATAAATATTGGAAATTGGAAGGTAAATGTTAGGTAAGTTAGGTTTGCAGACATGCATTTGGGACATAAATGTAATGACCTGACAACACACTTGTATACACTTTTATACACTGAGAAAATCAATTTTTACACTGTAGGATTCAATCCTATGTATAAGGGACAAAACATTTTCTTCCACAGCATTGATTTTCCATCTTTGCCAAAGAAGAAGTGCTGCTCAGACATAGTCAGGAATCATACATAAATACAGGTGACAGTTTGAGCTGTTACACATGTATGTGTGTGACCTGACAAGGTTATTGGATATAGATCCAGTTGTGTATTTGTCTTAGGCAAATGTGAACCCCTTGCAAGTTCAGATAGCAGAATTATACTTACAGAAATATAGTACACAGTATATCCTCAGTTATACATCTGAAAACACAATAATGCTGTTCATCCCTCAGACATATAATTCATATCAGCTCCACTATCTAAAGTATTATAAATGACAGTGAATATAATGGAAAGTGGAACAACAGAAAAAGTGTATGGAATATCCTGTATCAGGATACCAAGACCAGGTGTATGGTAGTCCTACACTTACACCTGTTGCCATAAGAAAGTTGAAATATCACTTTTCTATTTTTCAGTTCATTGCTATAAACTGCACAGTCACAACAATAAAAAAGAAAGGTTGCACCCCCTGTACTAGAACCCAGGACCATATGTACTCCAGCCCTACAGTTACACCAGCTGCCACAGGATTACTTACATGACATTCCCTAATTTACTAATCATTCTTAAGGTCTCTGTGTTAACCACTGCACAATGCCGCTTAGCGGGTTTGTGTGGTGCCCAGTTGAATTAATTGAATGTATTTGGTCCTGTCTGGTTCCTGGGTGCTCCAGTTGTCCAGTTTGCACATTGCCTCACTTTGCACAAACAAGATAAACACAGCCAAACCTGCCATTCATTTCCTCTGTTCCCATGACTGCACTAAGCACCTCATCGCGCAAACACTGCCCCCCCAAAAAAAAGTAAAAAAAAAAAAACAAGACAGAAAAGGAAAAGAAAAAGAAGAAAAGGGACAAGTAGTTGATATGAAGAAGCACCTGGATAGGGGCAAAACTGCTTGTCTTTTTCTTGGATGTTTTTAACATTTTTATGCTATTTTATTAAACTTTGGAACTGCTACTTCATTGGATTCAGCCATGTTGACTGGTTATTCTTCTACCTGGAGTGTCTGTGATGGAACAAGGGGTGTCTGTCATGGAACAAGCATTGTCTGTGATGGGACATTTGCTGGGAGAGGAACAGCATCCTCATGGGCATAGGTCAGCCACATTATCTGCTGTTAGCCAACGTGGTTGTGCCAGATCACGGTCCCATAGTGGCAGTACTTCCACTGCTCCATCAGTGGGTGAGCTGTCCACACCCGGATGTGGCAGGCCATGGGGTCATGGTCCTGGGTGTCCCTCTGAAGAGAGCTCATCCAGCAGACATTAGTCATGTTCAGGTAGCAGCAGTGCATCTGACTGTGGGTTTGGACATGTCAGTGTAACTCCTAGCCAGTTCGTGTGGTCAGGGGTGACAACAATGAACTGCCACCTCTACCATGCATGGCTTACACCTATCCAACATACCAAGATGTAGCGCTACCACAGAGCTTGGCTGTGTTCATGTAGACAGTCACACACCAATTTCACCTGGAGGACCCCCAGAGACATGTACACAACAGTTACATGGTTCAGCTGTGCAGCTTAAAACTCATTTTGTCTCACTGTCCATTTGTCGGTTTATCCAAATGTCTGCCCGCTTCTCTTTCTTGCTCACACACACTCACAACCTTTTGTGTCAACCTAGGCTTTCTGCTCCCCACACAATACCCTGTGCAAGTGATGATAACTGTGCCATATCCCTGTTTTCTATCTTTTGGATTCAGGGATATATAAGCTTTATATCTGATTCTCAGGGTACATAGATCACTTAGTGCTTAGTATATCTGCATTTGTGGTGTCAGACTGGTAATTACACCTTTGACATATATTGGCCTTAGAAAGTTAGACAACTGATGGCATCAAAATTTCCCAACTTTATTGTGAATGATATGAGTGTTGTGAAGTCTGAAACTGCAATGTGTATCATTAATTTCTAACTTCCCTCTAATGATTTTCAAGTACAAATGTATGGTGCTAAACTGAGCACATGCAGTGGTTATCGGTACTTTTGAGAGGTATGACTGTGTGAATCTTTGCTGCCTGAGGCCTACTACTTAATAATGGACACATATGTCATATAAGTCTCTGCTGTGACATGTTAAGGTCATTTCTGTACAAATCTCCAATGTTTTACTTGCTTGCAGTACTGAGTAATGAAATACAAGGATATGCTACTCACTGTCCGGTTCGATTCTCAGCTAGACCGTCTTCTCCGTGGAGACATGCGTGAATGGGGCGTACCTTCGTTGAAGGTTGTGCATCAGGCCTGGCAAGCCGGTACATAAAAATCAACTGCCAATCATTAGCGGACCGGAGTTCCGCTGTGCAACCCCTAACCAGGAAAAGCTGAAAGACACTAACAAACACTCCAGGTTCAAAACTTACCTTGAAAATGCAGTAGTTGCTGCAGTTTTAGTTCAGGGCTGACTCTGTCTGATGCAAGCAATACACAGCCAATACATGGGGAGCTAAAGGTTGTGAGAATTGCCTGGCATCAGAGTTAGTAAGTGCATAAGAGGAAGGTTTTAGGCCCTTAGGTGGTGAGTGGGTGTGCTATGCTTTGTTTCTTAACTAATGCAAGGGCATATAGGGCATGCAAATGTCTGCCTAAACCCATAGCAGCTGTTGGTTCTGCCCTTTGACTACTCATCTGCATGTGGCTGTGGTGACCTTGGGATTGGTGGTGGGATGTGTGCTGCTTCCCCTCACTGATCCTGCTGAAGCTGCTTTCTCAGGATGATGTTGTGTAGCATGGCACATACTGTGAATATTTCAGTACATGTCATGGATTGTACTGCAGAGCTCCCCCAGATGTAGCTAGGCACCAGAACCATGACTTCAGCAGCCCAAACACATGCTCTGTGATAGTTCTGGTTTGGGCGTGTGTCTCATTATAGCGTTTTTCAGTGGGTGTGTGTGCATTTCTGATGGGTGTCCTCAGCCATAGTTCCACTGCATAACCTGCATCCACCAGTAAATGGCCCTGTGGGATACCCTCCACCCCAGCGAACATCTGATACAGTTGGGAGGTATGCCAGATATGTGAGTCATGGTAACTGCCTGGGTTGCCACCACACACATTCAAGATGATTCCCTTGGCATTACACAATAATTTGGCAGTTAATACAGTGAAAGCCCTTCCTGTTTATGTAGAGCCTACCCTGTTCCCTGGGTAATACCTTAATTTCTCTATATCTGCAATCTACGACACCCAGTAATTCAGGGTAGCGTGCGACAAGGTAGAACTCCTATATATTTCTGTCGCTCTCCTCAGGAATACAGGGAAAATATATGTGGTCAGTGGCATGTTGGAGCATAGCATTCAGGAACTGATGGAGGATTCTGGATGCTGATGCCTGTGACACCCCCAGCATCTCCCTTGTTGGTCTCTGAAAGACACCTGTAGCTAAGATTCCAAGTGCTACACATACCTTTGTCTCCACTGGGACGGGTTCACCTTAGTTGGCCCTGGCTCTGAGTTGAGGACAACAGAGTTTGCAGAGTTCCTGTAGTGTGTCTCTACCCATATGTGATGACCTACCACTGGACCAGTAATCAATAAGCCTCAATCCTCACCACTGGCAACAGTGGGGGACGTTCACTGGGAGGATGACAGGTACACACAGTATTTTCAGATGCAGCTCTCTGCATCAACTGCAATTTCCTTAAAAGCACACAGAGACCACAGTCAGTCCGAGGCTGGTTTCTCCCTCTTTCTCCCGAGCCCCAGTAAGACTCCACACTGCACAGCTATAGAGTTGAGATCTCAGCTGAGTGACCAAGCCAAAACCTACCAGCACCCTTTCTGTCCAACCAGTGCTTTGTGTCCCTGCTCAAGTAGCTGGCACACATACTCTTTGAGGTTTGATTTACACACACAAACACCTGGGAGAGGCTGGCACAGGTTTACTAGCTATGCCACCTTCTTCCCAGCCTGTAAGGTAGTTACCAATGCCATGAGTCAACTCCTTATCAGCTACTTTAAGGCCTTTAACAAAGAGTGTCCATACTTACTGTGTAATATTAATATTAATATTAACACAAATGGTAATTTGACCAAGAGCAAGGCTATTAGGAGTGACCCACACAGTGTCGCCAAATAAACATACAAGTACTCTCAAAACTTAAATATCTCTACACATATTGGCTACAATGAAAGGTTTAAATATATTTAATAATAAATAATAAAATAAAACAATACTATATATATATATATATATATATATTCAAAGTGACATCAGAATTTAAAACTACAGGAAATATTTAAAACAACATTGCAGGACAGTCTCAAATACATAAATAAAGAAAAATATCTAAACTAAGCTTCACTATATTCTTGACTGAGTCTAAGAAAAGTACTATAGCCTAAGAACTTACTAGTATAAAGCAAGGCAGATGTTCTGGTGAATGGTTCTTGTTAGGTCCAAGACAGAATACAGAATGCCCTGTCTCAGAGACTTCTCAAATTAATATCTCAAATATTATTGCTGGGATAGCTTACAGAATGGCATCATTTCTTGTCATCTTACTCTATCCTAGATAAACCCCCCACTGCTGGAAGCTAGCAGTATTTAACATCTACTTGTAATAATACATAGACCTCAGGTCTTCATCTGGCAGATGCCGGAAGTCATAAAACAATTACATTCCTTTGTGCTTTCAAAACTAGTAATTAGTTCACTCCAAAGACAATACAGCAATCTTCTCAGCACAGATTCCATGTCTCTAGCTGCCTTGAAAACTGAAAGATACCATCTTTTATTGCATAGCCTATAAAGTAATTTAATTTCAGCTATTTTTTCTGAAGTTAACCTCCTGTATTCCAGTTTTCACTGTTAAAATATATACATTTAAACAGTTACAATAGCACATGTACATTTCTGTTCTTTCCCAGTGGGGCACACTGTGGTTACATTTTAAGCGCAAGCACTTTATAAAATACCATTTTAACACCCATGTCTGTACAGAACAGCTTGATATACACATGACATACAGCTGATACAGTTGTAACACAAGCACCTTATATAAATCATGTTGATATTCATAATTATTTACAAAATTCCAGATAGCTGGGCTGGCAGTATCCCCCTTCATCATACCACCCTATAGCACTCTGCACTCTACGGTGATATGTTAAACAGGGCCTGAGCATTCTTCTCCTACTTGACCTAGGTCTACTGGCAGCAGCTGCAGCAGCATAGACTTCAGCCTGTTGCACATATAGATGAATTCAAGCAGCAGCCCTAACATTCTTTCCATGTAAATTCTTTTCCTTGGCTATATTCCAATAGGTTTTGGAATTCACAGGGAAAACCAGCACTGAGTCTACATGGTTGCTTTACAGCTTGTTGAATTGCTCCACCATGTTGGATTGTTTGATTAGCATACAATTCAGCTACTTATGTTGTAATTAGCATGCCACAACATTTGCCTTGTTTACGTAACTTTACCTGGTGCTTACTGAATCTAAAACACTGTGCTACCATGTGAACACAGCAGAGTGACATACACATGGTAGAAACAGACAGTGCAGGTTTTCTTTAATTTGGCTGATGGATTTTATTGCATGCAAGCACAGCAGACAGAGTGTTTACATCATCTTATTTTTTTCTGGAATCCTAGCTCGACAGAATCTGTCATGGTAATCTCATTGCCATTGTATGCCTGATGCTACAGGATTTCTAGGTAATCAAAACTATTTCCATAGGTTTAATTAAGAATTTTGTTAGAAGCCACTGCACACTAGTGTGCGTGTGTGTGTGTGTGTGTGTGTGTGTGTGTGTGTGTGTGTGTGTGCGTGTGTGCGTGTGTGTGTGTGTGTGTGTGTGTGTGTGTGTGTGTGTGTGTGTGTGTGTGTGTGTGTTTTATTACACTGTGTCTTGTGTGAAAATGTGATCGGTTACAATCAGACAATCTTTTCTTACAATAATTCTGATTTCTACATGGGCACCCCCATTAATATGGAATAATGGACTAGTTCAAGACTGGAAAAGAAATATGTCAAGGTTATCACCCTACGTATTCAATTTATATGATAAAAATATTATGCAAACACTAGAATCAGATACTGGAATCAAAATTACCATGAGTAATCTTTACAATCTCAGATATGCAATTATTGCTCTGATGGCTGAGTGCACAGAGTAGCTGAAGAGCTTGTTAATGAAGGTTGAAACAGAAAGTACAAATGGTGGCTTATTGTCCACTACCAGATAATAATACTATATAATTTAGTCCTATGAATTCTTTGTAAAAATGATGGGGAAGAACAGAAGACAGTAACAGATTTTATTTTCTTAATCTGAAAGATCCCTGCAGATAGAGAATGCAGCCATGAAATTAAATTACAATAGGTTGATTTTTGGAAGGAAAGCTATGGCAAACCTGGGTAAATTTTTTAAAAAAGCAAAGTAATCACATTATTAGCAAATGTCCATGCAGTCAAACCTATGGTTTTCACTTTAATAATATATGGCTATTAGAGTTGGACTAAAGTAAGATTGTGTGCCAGAAAACATATATAAGTAGCGGGGGTGGAGCAGTCCCCCACATGGGGGTGCAGCGTGGCCCTGCATAATGTGCTTGTTATATTTGTTTTTTTTTGTGTGTTTGCTGTTGCTGTTCGGTGTAGTGTTTTTTGCAAAAGTGTGTTTTTGTGTAACTGCATTTCCGCTAAAGTGGACTCTGTTATCTGGAATTTAATAAAGTGTAATTTGGATGGGTTGAGGTAGTCCTGTATATATATGTTTATGCAGTGAAACTATGCTTAAAACTTTGCTACCTAAATCTGCGATAAACCCTATGTCAAATTCTTGTAACAAAAAAAAATGATTATGGTGTTACACCTATGAAAACTCTTTAGCCACTAAAAAGTATGCTGCTAATGATGTTGATCCTACAGCATGCAATAGATGTTTGTCTTTTCGGCTTTTCCCGGTTAGGGGTCACCACAGCAGAACTCCAATCCTCTAATGATTGGCAGTAGATTTTTTTATGGTGCCGAGTTGCCAGCCCAATGCCCAACCTTCAACAAAGGCACACCCATTCACACATGTCTTTCGAACACCACTCGACCACGGGGAGGACATGCAGACTCCACACAGAAGGCACTCCAGCTGAGAATCGAACAGGAGAACCTCTTGATGTGAGGCAACAACGCTACCAGTGCACCACCGCATGCAATAGATGTACTGCTGAAATAGTTAAGCCAGCTTTCTTCAATTTTGTCACTGCAATCTTAATTAATTACAATGCCTTAACTGATGACAGGGTTGCACTTTTAAAAAAGCAGTATGTCTATAGAGTGCCCTTACTAAGGAAGCAGTATTCCATTCCTCACATAGAATAACAGACTGTTCTTGGAAAGAGAGCCCATCCTTTTGCTGTTGCCCCACTTTAACACATGGTATGATAATATGGAAAATTTGTCTCCATTTTAAATATTTTTGGAAGCAATGGGAAGGAGATCATCTTTTTGAGACCACTTGATGAGTATGGAAAGGGGAGCCAGCAAGTGAATAAACCTACAGTTTCACCTCTGCTTTCCTGAAAAAAGGAGATAACAACCACCAGACATGTGTGAATACATGTGAATCCAACAAAAATCAAGATATAGAATTAGAAATTCCTAATTCCAGTGACAGAGAGAGAGAAAAAGAAAAAAGAAATAACCCTAAACCATTTTAAGAGACATGTAAGCATAAACCTATGACAGAGAAACCTGTAAAAGCATTAAAGGGAAGGAAGGTACACAGTAATAGTTTCCGTCTGCAAATGTTAAAAAGCAGGGAATATATATAGCTTTTCAGCCTAAAGTATTGTAGGTAAGGACTAGAAATGATTAGCAAGAACTAAAATAAATTATTCACTGAGAGTATATTTCAAGTGAATGAAGTTAGAAAATAGAGAATGTGCATGACCTGTACAAAATTCTAAATAATCGGTATAGATAAAACAGGAATCCCCAGAAACAGAAAATTCCTAGCAGCAGATACATGTTGAAAATGAGAAGCTTAGCAATAAGAAAGAATATGTTATTGTAGTTAAAGAACAAGAAGTAGTAAGTGGTCAGATTTCTATATCCATTTTTGTCAGCATAAACCAAAAATATCAACATATACCTGTCAATAAGAAAGAAGTAAATCTGAAGGCAGATCTCTGCAGAGGGATAGCAAAACAAAAAGAAAAAGAGACAGCAATGTATACTGAGACATGATACAATGTTGAAAAAAGTTTCCAATGATATTTATGTTTGGAAAATGTAGGAATATTAAACAGAAGTAAGACAGATTTATTATGAGGTTCATACAGGACAAAAAAGAGAAAACAACTAAGTTAGAGATAGCAACTGATGTTGTGTCTTTCGGCTTTTCCTGGTTAGGGGTCGCCACAGCAGAACTCCAGTCCGCTAATGATTGGTAGTTCATTTTTACATGCCGAGTTACCAACCCTGATGCACAACCTTCAACGAAGGTATGCCCATTCACGCATGTATCCACGCAGAAGACGCTCTAGCTGAGAATCGAACCGGACAGCGTCGTACTGTGAGGCAACAACGCTACTGTATAGCAACTGATACTAACAAAATATTAGTGAGTTGTCAATGTTAAGAGAAGAGTAAGACCTGGTGTAGACAGGAGAGGAGGCAGTACCTTCTATTTCACAACATACTGAACCTGAAGAAACTCCAGATCTGGCTGACCCCAAGCAAGATGGATACATTTTAAAAAAGGTACAATAGGAAGATGCCTTTTTGAAAAGTATACGGTGAAAATGTAGGTAGAATTCTAAAGGAAGATACTCAATAGTGTCTCCACTTCTTACTCATACTTTGAATTAAAAATGATTTGTTGTGCAGAGTAAGCCATGATGGAGGGAAACAATGCATAAATTATTAGAATTCAAACCATTCAAAAACATAGTAACGAGGCTGCAGTCATATATTAAGAGCATACGTAGACTCATACCTCTCAACTTTCCAGATTTTTGCCTCATAATTTTTGTCTGTTCCTCATAAAATTTGTCATTTAGTGGCAAATCATTGAGGATTAAAGTCACTAAATAATGAAATGCAACTGAGTTTCATACTTCATATCCTTCAGAAAATATATGCTAACAAAAAACCTGTTATTCTGGCAACTTTCTAAACTTTATAAGGGTAATATTTAAACCTGTCCTTCATTCTTTCCCCATTATTTTTGTCTCTGTTCAGATTTCTTGCATTAAGAGGTTGAGAGGTATGTTAGAAATGGATAACCTAAAGAAGAATTCCACACAATTTTACTGGCCAAGAAATAATAAAAGAAGCTGAGAACGTCTGTGCTGAATGCCAGAAAGCTGTCTGTCTTTCAGGCTTTACAAAGCCTTTGATTCCATTACCTATGTATGGGTGCCATTTGAATTCATTGCTTTGCACATTGTTTGACCATTGGTAAAATCAATAATTATTGAGAAATTTAAAAACAAGAAATCCAAGAAGAAAAGAAGACACGGCCCTCGGAATATGACCAAAACCACAAAAATAAGGGCTGCCAGGAGACACTGATGAAAAACTCGGCTCCACAAAAAAGTTTTATTTTTCACTCCAAACACAGATAAACGCCCACAATACACATACGTTTTCATCCTTCAACAGACTTCTTCAGACAGAAATGGTACATTCAGTGCTAGTGGAAGTTAATATACATACGAGTTAATTAGTCAGTCAATACATTTAAAGAAGTCCATGAAACAACCTTAACCCTTACTAAACTGTACCTAAAAAATACATACAAACATATAGCTGTAGCCTAAGTTAAAACCCAATATATAAAACGAATGTGTAAACAGATGTATAAATAAATAAATACCCACATGGTAGGGTGACAGTACAGGTAAATGACTTATTATAAAAACATTTGTTAAAAAAAAACATTTAAAAACATATAAATATTCTAATTTAAAAATAATTATGATAACAATATATTATTAAAAAATGTGCTCCCATCTAGTGGCCAATATAAATATGACATGTAAAAAAACATACTAATAAAACACATTCACAAGTGGTATGTTAAAACAGTTTTATCATTTCGCTGCCCTTAATTTTAACAATAGGGCAATAGAAACATGTTCATTCAAACCAGGAAATCTACCTGAATCCAAAGTGATTTGCCAGTAAACCTCCCTGTATTCCAGTTTGGCTTCCCATAAACCCCCTCGAATGTCCCTTGGCACTGTTTCTATAACAAAAAAATACAAAGCTAGCCTGCACACATTCCAATGTGTGTTTAAAGAGAGAGTTTTTTTCATTTCTAGTCTGGATATCATAGTCATGTTCATATATCTATCTTTTTAGTTTCCGCTCTGTCTTCCCTACATAGAATGTCTGGCACTGGACACAGGTGGCCAGGTATACAATTCCACTGGTATTACAATTGCAAAAACAGGAACTGTGTAGGACCTTAGCTCTATCCCAAATCTCCACACAGTCCACATTTGAACTGAAACTGCATTGACTGCATGCCCCACATTTAAAGGTGCCGTATTCTCTACCTCCCCCACAGTTGGTTGTAATGTACTGCTTTTCAAGTAAATCTTTAAGATTTTTACCTTTTCTATAAATAACCCTAGCAGTTTTTTTCTTTCAGACCTCTAAGGTCAGTTAGGGACCTAAACTTCTCCCATTCCTTAGAAAAAATGTTCTGAAAAACCTTAGCGTCCACATTATATTCAGTGGCAACCACCATCTGGTAGTCATTACTGTTCCCATTTGTCGAATGGTTAGTAATATTGTCTCCCATTTTGCCCATAATGGGATAGTACCTACTGTCCCTAAAACTCAGCACATAGTTTTTAACATCAACCAGCATCTCCTTAGGATAACCCCTATCAAGGAAAAGTCCTTCCAAAAATTCACATTCCTTTAAAACATCTTCCCGCAAATAAGTTAACCTACTGGCCCTAATAAGTTGGCCCTTAAAAATATTTTCTTTTGTAGGTAAGGGTGTGCACTCTGGAAGTGTAGATAAAAGTTTGAAAATATTTTAATTTAAAAACAAATCCTATGATAGAATGGCCATATACATAAATTAGATAACGAGAAATAAATTACTTAATGTTTATAAAAAAGTCTCATTCTACTTACCTTAAAACAGACTTAAGAAAACTAGTAAAGAGCTTAAGGGAACCATTAAGACACTCAAAGCTGTATATGAACTTAAAATAGCCACTAAAACTAAAAAAACTATGGTACTTACGTATTATCACAACCAGAATTTTGCGATAATACCGCTTTCTTTGCCGTGGGTAATTTAAACCACAAATGTATGCAGAATCACACAGGCAATGTTATCTTTAAAAAAAACTTTGTTTAGGTAGGAATAGCAGTGTAATATTTGAAAAATGAAGATTTGTTTGAAGCCATTCCCAAAATCGTGTCACTTGTACTACATTTTCAAGTCCTGTTATGTGTTAGGCACATTCCAAACAGTAAACCAGCGACTGAACAATCCACAAGTATGTTGCCATAAAACATCCACTAAACAGTCCAACAACAGTAAGTAGTATCTACAAGGATAAGACCATCTAAATATTTTCTTTAGCTATGACAGGAAGATAAGAAATCATACCAAACAATGATTGGAGCTAGCCCGCAATAACACTTTCCACTCTGATCCAAAGGAAATAGCTTAGATCCTAACTGTCAAATTTAATGCAAATTTTACTCCACCTAGAGTTATGCAATTCCACAAATTCCACAGTTACACTCACAGTCACCTACTTTAATAACTAGGGAGCAAGTCCTGCCAGTCATCTTAGAAGCTAAAGAACACCTCATCCATGGACCAAGATAACACACCAGATTGCCTGACTATCAATACCTAATATGGCCTATCTAAATCCTAGTCTTAAAACTATAGAATGTATTACCTCTGATCTCGTTAATTTAAACACTGAAAATCTGTTAACCCTGGATGCTCATCAAATCAGAGCTTTCAAAGGAAAAGAAAAGGAAGGTCTTACTTCTTTAATTTCATTAATTTCTTCAAAACAGTCATTGAAGCAGTGGATGGCCGCTTTACAGTACATACAGTGTATCTGGACCAGGCAGGGATGTCGGAGGCATACTCATTGTACACACTTCAGCACAGTGTTTATGTGGAGGGGTAGCACAAGGCAGGAACTAGGATCTAGGGGAAAAAGCTAAAAAGGTGTCTTCTTCTTTAAGGAAAGCCATGCATGCGTTGAATGCATGCTAATGTGGATGTAACCCTAGTTTGCACTCTCATGCACAATTTAAAATAGCCATTCCATTTGAGGCTGAGAGACAAGGTAAGTAAGTAAAGTGTGTGTGTGAGTGTGTGTGTGTGTGTGTGTGTGTGTGTGTGTGTGTGTGTGTGTGTGTGTCCATATATAATTTACACTAGTGGTTGCATTCATTTCTGAATGACGGAGAAAGTGTGTGTGTGTGTGTGTGTGTGTGTGTGTGTGTGTGTGTGTGTGTGTGTGTGTGTGTGTGTGTGTGTGTGTGTGTGTGTGTGTGTGTGTGTGTGTGTGTGTGTGTGTGTCTGTGTGTGTGTGTGTGTGTGTGTGTACATGTATGCAAGTGTATGTAATTTGAACTAGCCTAGCCATCCTGTTTGATATGACAAATAAAGTGCGTGTGTGTGTGTGTGTGTGTGTGTGTGTGTGTGTGTGTGTGTGTGTGCATGTGTTAGTTACTGTGTAAGAGAGTAGGTGTGTGTGTGGAATTTAAACTAACCGTTCATTGCAGTACAAAAGAGATGCTGTGGGGGGTGCTTCAGGAAATAAAAGAGTGAGTTATGAGGAAAGGGGTTATTTTTATTGAGAAAGTGCACACTGAGAGATTTGAAGATCTAGGAAAGAATGAAAATATGAGGTTATTAAATTCTTGTTCAATGACAGGTTCAGCCAGATCTTGGATTAGTGTAATAAAAAAGGAAAGAATTCTGGGCATGGTCTTAACCCAAATAGATAGGGTCAGGGATGCACAGATGAAGGGACTATTATCCAACAGTGATCATGTCACTGTGTAGTTTACAGTGGCTGCAATAGGACAAAGGAGTGAATTACTTTGATCTGGAGGAGGATAAAAGATGAACTAGACATCTGATGGGAGTGAGCAAACAAATGGAATAGATCATGGATGGGGTATTGTGGGCTATGCATTAGGGTTTGTAGAAAAAGCAAAAGGGATAAATTATATAAGGCCAATGTATCTACATATGAATGCAAAGCTTATGATTAAGGCAAAAGACAAGGCACACAAGAAGTATAAGGCTGGACCTGAGTAAGTGGGGGGGGGGCACAGTACCAAGAGGTATGTAAAAGAACAACAAGGATGTTTAGATAAGGGGAAGGGTCTTGGCAGAAGAGCTCAATTATGGGAAACAATATATGCCTTGTGGATACAGCAGAAAGGAGAAAGGGTAGGACACACCTGCTCAGGCTGAACTTTAATGGGAGTGAGACTACAGAAGAGATGAAAAAGCAGAGGAAATGAATGAATACATGCCTTGAGTACCATGATGGAAATGGAACTTAAAGAACCACAGTGTGATAGTTGTAGGGCAGTTGGAAGAAAAATGGACAAGCACTAGGATAAAACAAAATAAAATGGAGGGGGAACTGCCTTGCTGTAAAGGACGGTAACACATAGGATGAAAGTGAATGTTTCCCTAGGTCATCAGGAATCTGTCCTGTGGCGTGGCCAAGATGCCAGACTGCTAGCAGCACTGAACATTAGCTCTGCTAATAGCATTTTTATTCTGACAGGAAATTTAATCTAATTTTTGGAAATACTAATCCAAAAGTATATCAGAGGATTTGTTAATATAGGTCCTTTATTATTTTTCAAAAATTAGTATTTTCCTGTCAAGAAGTTTTTCCTCAAGAAATCCAAGTACAAGTTACTCAAAGAACTCTCATCAGGACAGTGTTGCAAATAAGGAGCTGCAAACATTAATAATTACTATTCAAGAACTATCTATAAAAATGGACAAACTAGAGAATAAAATAGATACTATTAAACAAGACTGTAGTAAGCAGCTGGACATTCTTAGCGAAATGGCTAAAAAGCATTCTGAACAAATTGCTTCTATTGAGGAATCTGTAACAGATATGGATGGCAGACTGATGGAATGTGAAAGTCAAAATGAGTTTCTTTGGGTCTGTATTAGAACACTGAGGTTTAAAAAACCTTTGAATGTTTTAATATTGAACCCTACGGAATGAAAGCTTAAAATATCGAAGCAACAGAAACCCGAAATCTTTCCTAGTGGAAAGATTTTGGTTGTCCGTTTCTGTTGCTTCAGTATTTTCAGCGCTGTGGTGGAAAGTTATGGGTCGGGTTCAGGTAAGTGTGTGATTGTGTGAATGTGAGGGTTAGGGTGGGTTAGGTGAGTTAGGGTTAGGGCGCGGGTTAGGGCTGGTTAGGTGAGTTAGGGTTAGGGAGCAGGTGAGGTGAGTGTGTGATAGTGACGGACCTTAAGGTTAGGGTTTGGGTTAAGGTAAGTGGATAGTTAGTGGTGTGTGTATAGTTTAGTGTAGGGTTAGTTGTAAGATTTTGTGTGTGTGTGTGTGTGTGTGTGTGTGTGTGTGTGTGTGTGTGTGTGTGTGTGTGTGTGTGTGGATTGCTGTTTGTTTGGTGTGCTTGTGTTGCATGTTTGTGTTTTGGAACAGCGATTTTTTTCCCCTGGGAAAAAAAATTGCTGTTCTGACAGTTCGAGATTGTAAGCTTTCACTTACATAGGGTCAATTAATCACCGTTTGCTTCTTTAAGCAGTCAGTGATCTAATATAGACCCATTTCTTTTGAAACAGAATACAAAACTAACAGAAAAGCTGGAAGACCAAGAAAGTAGGTCACGGAGAAACAACTTTAGAATCTATGGAGTACCAGAAAAGGAAGAGGGAACTGATAAGATACACTTTCTTAATAACTGGCTTCCAAAAGCACTAAATCTTCCTGAAGCCCTTTCCTTCGGTATAGAGAGGGCTCACTGGTCTCTAGCAAAACCTGCTTCAACAACAGTTTCTCCTAACCCCAGTTCCATCATTGTTAGATTTTTGTCCTCCCAAGATAAGGATTTGGTTCTGAAGTCTGCATGGAATAATTCTCCCATCAAGATAAAGGACAAACTCATCCGTTTTGACAATGACTATACTTCTTCTGTCATCTCTAGAAGGAAAGAATCTGTTCCCTTAATAAAATCTCTTAAAAAAGTTAACATCAAAGCACAAATTCTCTTTCTCTCCAAGATAAAAATATTTTTACCAGAAGGTGAGAAGATTTTTAGCTCTTTGTCAGAGGCTTTGGACTTTATTCACAAGAAAAAAATACTAACTGATATAAAGGATATGGAATGGTCTATACAGAGTCTGAAAAGACATGCAACTAAGAACACTTACTGTCAAAGAAAGTACAAATAAAAAATTAAAAGACAAATAGGATTGTTATTAAATAATACTAAATATTTTCTTGCAGAACTCTTTACTTAATGTTTTATTGGAATATATACACAAAGCAAAGGTAAAGTGTCTTTATTTTACATAATATTTTATTGGAGTACATATACAAAACAAAGGTCTTTATTTTGCATAGGCATATATCTATGTATGTATACATGTATGCATGTGTGTATGTGTATTTTATATATATATATATATATATATATATATATATATATGTATATATCTATATGGAATCACTACAGATTACCGAACGCCCAAAAGCCGACGCTTAAAATACCGAGACCACATGCCTGAAACTCCACAATACTGAACATTTAAAACTGCAAAATTCATAATCACGAATGTTACACAACCGAATAGCACACACACACACACACACACACACACATACACACACCTTCCCCCCACAACCAAACAATGCATCCTACACTAGACATAGGCAGGAGGGCAAGCCCCCCTGCACCCTCCATGTGGGGGGGTTGCACTCCCCACACCCTCTACTTTATTATTCTAACTCCTAGATCGCACAAACAGACACATAAGGCAAACTCACACCCTCAAATTACAGTCCCTCACACACACACACACACACACACACACACACACACACACACACACACACACACACACACACACACACCACAGTCACAACATACACTTACACACAGTACACCCCTCACAAACACACTTACACACATATACTTACCTGAACCGCAACACCAGAAGCTCTAATGCAAAATCCCTTAACATCGGGATTTTGCATTTCGCGCTTCTGGTCTTTAGGTAATGCAGGATTTCGGTCATCTAGTCTTGGTATATTCAGCGTCGGGATTGTGATTGTTCGGTAATCTGTAGTGATCCCATATGTGTGTGTGTGTGTGTGTGTGTGTGTGTGTGTGTGTGTGTGTGTGTGTGTGTGTGTTTGCATGTATATATGTGTGTGTGTGTATATATATATATATAAATATATGTATATATATATATATATGTATATATATATATATATATATATATATATATATATATATATATGTCTACCTGAAAATGTCGAAAGTCCACAATACCGACAACGAGAACACCGACACTGGAAGATCAATAACGGAGAAGACCGACAGTTGAGAATCCCGACACTGAGAACACCGACATGTTAAGGTAAGTGTGTGATAGGGATGGATGTTAGGGTCAGGGTGTGGGTAACGTAAGTGTGTGATAGTGACGGACGTTAGGGTAGGGTGCGGGTCAGGTAAGTGTGCAATAGTGACAGACTTTAGGTTTAGGGGCGGGTTAAGTGAGTTAGATGTAGGGTGCGGGTAAGGTAAGTGTATGATAGTGATGGACTTGAGGGTTAGGGGCAGATTAAGTGAGTTAGGGTTAGGGTGCGGGTAAGGTAACTGTGCGATAGTGACAGACTTCAGGGTTAGGGGTGGATTAAGTGAGTTAGGGTTAGGGTGTGGGTAAAGTAAGTGTGTGATAGTGATGGACCTTAGGGTTAGGGTTTGCATTAAGGTTAGTGCATAGATAGTTGTGTATGTACAGTTTAGTGTAGGTTTGTAAGGTTTTTGGCGTGCTTGTGTTGTGTGTGTGTTTTTCGGGAAAGGTATTTGTTTTCTTGATTGTCGGGATTGTGGTTTGTTGGGCAAGTGAAGTTTCGTGTTTTTTGAACTTTCGGTTTTGTTGTGTCGGTTATTTCGTTGTCGGTGTTTTGGCGTGTCGGTGTTATCAGGTAGACCCATATATATATATATATATACATATATATATATATATATATATATATATATATATATATATATATATATATATACAATCCAAATCTACTTCCAGCACTCTAAAATAAGAGGCACCACGAGAGTAAAAGCATTTATTGCTCACACAGTCTGCACAACAGACCGGTTTCGCTTACAAAAGCATCATCAGTGTGTAGCCAAACCCTTGTACATCCTGTTTATATTAGCAACCATTTAAAGTGACAGATCCAAAACTCACTTCGTTATATTATACATACATAATAAATAATAAATGGTAAATAATATATTATTTCAATGCCACCTATAAAACTTGTTGATCTTGAAGGCTTGTAGGTAACACATTTTTCTTACAAAACCTCCCAAATAAGTAGTAAACATTAAACTACCTCCTTATGTTTATTTCTATAAATAAATTCATGTCTACCTACTTTCCTATACATGGCAGATGAATATTCATCATATATACTATTACCAAAAACTACTAATGTGTTTTTTATTATTATTATTATTATTCATAGCAGATTAATATTTATCATGTATTGTATTACCAAAACTACTAATGTATTTCTATATTATTATTATTATTCCCAATATCTATGCATATGATAAACCCAATCTATCAATACACCACCAGTGACCTAATTCTAAACTTACCAATGGTCATTAAGACCCGGTTTAAACAAAGCCCCCAAATTCACTATCCATCTACGTTCTTTAGAAGTCAATATATTATGCCTGGCTATCTCATCACTAACCATTGTAGTGATTTTGTCAATACCTACAAAAACAAAATGTGCTGTTGGATGTTGGAAAATATGTTTGTATAACGCACTACGAGACCTTTTGCATTTTATATCACTAATGTGAAGAGCAATTCTCTGCTTTAATGAACAGGACGTTTGTCCCACATAAAATGCACCACATTGACATATAAGCCATATAGACTACCCATGAACTTGTACATGTAATGAGACTACGAATATCATACACTTTTCTTGTATTGATGAATGTGAAGGAGCTAGTCTTTGACATTAATTTACAATACTTGCAATGTCCACAGTAAGTACTACCTATTATCTTAGACCCTACTAATACTTTATTGCCAATCCCTTTCTTAAAACCTGCCAAACTCTGTCCTACTGATTTCCCTTTTCTATATCCAAACTCACATTTAGGATTTATCAAAGTTGAAAAAAATGGATATGGCTGTAAGAACTGAGCTTAAACAATTTATTGATAACCTGGTCGATGATAAGGATGATGTTTCGGTTTTTACCAGAGCTACTTTGGAAGATGAGTCTCCTAATATTTCGGGACAGATGAATATCAAACAACCTTTTAAGCAACTTGGTGACATAACAAAAAAGGTACGTTCGTTAGTTTGGTATAGTAAATTGTTGCTCTTCACATTAGTGATATAAAATGCAAAAGATCTCGTAGTGCGTTATACAAACATATTTTGCAACATCCAACAGCACATTTTGTTTTTGTAGGTATTGACAAAATCACTACAATAGTTAGTGATGAGATAGCCAGGCATAATATCTTCTAAAGAACGTAGATGTATAGTGAATTTGGGGGCTTTGTTTAAACCGGGTCTTAATGACCATTGATAAGTTTAGAATTAGCGAAAACAGAAGTTGAACAACCAAATAATCTTCCACAGCTGTTACGATCCCCCTTGACCCGAGAAGGAGAGGCAAAATGTTATTTTTCAGAACCACACTTTTATTACGTTGACAAAAAATTTCCTTCAAATGCTGCTATACAGAATCCTATGCGATGAGGTTGAGCGCTTTCATCTGATTAGCCAGATTTCATCAGAACCTCTTACAAGTGAACATTCACAGTTTAAATACCCACTTTGGCGCCTTTTTTAAAAATCAATTAGTTAATTAGCCACAGCAATTGGTTTGTGATACTGATTCAACAAATCTATTATACTATTTAATATCTCATACTAAATATTATACATATTAACTAGTCCTAATATGTAAAATAGATCCATACGGATAGATGTTTACGGATAGAGGATACCCAAAGAAGATGTTGGACAATGTTATAACTTATGTCACAAACCAATGGGGAAACAAATATGTACCCCTGTTAGGGATGAACTTGACAAGCGAAATCACAACACACAATGAACATGAAAGGAAGGTATGTGTGCTAAGATATACCCCTCACACTAATAATATAATTGACATTTTGAAGAAACACTGGGATTTACTATCATCCTCCACGTCTATTGGACACATAGTAGGGAATCAAGTATGTACTACTTACAAGACTGGTATCAATTTAAAGAGAATATTAGAACAAAAAAGAAATGGAAACAAAACGATCAATTTGAAAGGTACATCAAGATGTGGGTCATGTAATCAATGTAAAAACATATACACCAAAGCTACAGTTAGGGTTAACAACATCACTAGATCTTTAGTAACATGTAAGAAAGGCAATTGCAACACGCAAAGGATAGTATATATAGCTGTGTGTACCATCTGCTCCGCATACTATATAGGAAAGACTGAGAGAAAGTTTAAGACCAGGATATATGAGCACCTTTACAGGATAAAGAAAGGGGATCCTAAGAATGCGTTGAGCAAACACATCATTGAGAAAGGACAAGATCACACATTTCTATTTTCTATTATAGATCAAGTAGATGTGAGTGACAGAGGGGGTGATTGGAAGACTTACTTGGCTTGGATTGAAAGTAAATGGCAAATCAGCCTTGATGCAACCACACCCCCAGGAATTAATGAATACATTAGCCTAAAACCTTTTTTAGCTATGCAATAGTTAAAATATGAATCAAGGGACATAATGCATTTTAGAATTTGAAAACATTGGTCAATAAAAATGTATAGCATTATTTAGATTCCGATATGTCCAAGCATTGGCGTATTGGAACTCACATGATTTGTTGTAAAGCTTGATATGCTCTTTACGTACACACCAGTATTAATATTGTATTTATATTTTAAACGCATTGTCTGCATATATATGTACCAATACCATTTGTAAAATGTAATGAGTGGAAGGATTGCATTATAACATTATAACATAACATTATAACATAATTTTTAACTTTTAAATATTTTAAATATTATATTTGTATATATGTTGATTTAGTATTTATTGTGCAATCCTACTTAACAGGTTGCTTACAAAACTTATTTATCAGTTATTATTCTTAGTTTATTAGTTATTAATTATAGTTTAGTACAGTATGGCTCTATTTTACATATTAGGACTAGTAAATATGTACAATATTTAGTATGAGATATTGTTTACTATAAATAGTATAATAGATTTGTTGAATCTGTATCACAAACCAATTGCTGTGGCTAATTAACTAATTGATTTTTAAAAAAGGCGCCAAAGTGGGTATTTAAACTGTGAATGTTCACTTGTAAGAGGTTCTGATGAAATCTGGCTAATCAGATGAAAGCGCTCAACCTCATCGCATAGGATTCTGTATAGCAGCATTTGAAGGAAATTTTTTGTCAACGTAATAAAAGTGTGGTTCTGAAAAATAACATTTTGCCTCTCCTTCTCGGGTCAAGGGGGATCGTAACAGCTGTGAAAGTTTAGAATTAGGTCACTGGTGGTGTATTGATAGATTGGGTTTATCATATGCATAGATATTGGGAATAATAATAATAATAATATAGAAATACATTAGTAGTTTTGGTAATACAATACATGATAAATATTAATCTGCTATGAATAATAATAATAATAAAAAAACACATTAGTAGTTTTTGGTAATAGTATATATGATGAATATTCATCTGCCATGTATAGGAAAGTAGGTAGACATGAATTTATTCATAGAAATAAACATAAGGAGGTAGTTTAATGTTTACTACTTATTTGGGGGTTTTTGTAAGAAAAATGTGTTACCTACAAGCCTTCAAGATCAACAAGTTTTATAGGTGGCATTGAAATAATATATTATTTATCATTTATTATTTATTATGTATGTATAATATCACAAAGTAAGTTTTGGTTCTGTCACTTTAAATGGTTGCTAATATAAACAGGATGTACAAGGGTTTGGATACACACTGATGACGCTTTTGTAAGCGAAACCGGTCTGTGGGGCAGATTGTGTGAGCAATAAATGCTTTTATTCTCGTGGTGCCTCTTATTTTAGAGTGCTGGAAGTGGATTTGGATTGTGTAATTATTTGTTTTCCGTGCACCAAAAGCTGGATACGTGCACCTAAGTTTTTGGTTTTGGGAATGTATATATATATATATATATATACATACACACATATATATATATATATATATATATATATATATATATATATATATATATATATATATATATATATTATTTATTTATTTATTTTTTCTTCTTCTTTCATACCATATGTTTACTATAACCGGGGCACAGTAAACTTCATTATATATTCATTTGGGATACAAAAGTCATGCTATCTTAGTATTAATTCATGATTTCCAAAGTAAAGCATTCATGTGTGTTAGTGGTGGGGTAACACTTTAGAGTTTACTGTTTAGTCTATTATGATTACACTGTATGGAATCCCCACAACAGAAGTGCCCTTAGGAGATGGTTTACTTAAGATAGATTTGTTTCTTCTTGACATTTTTGAAAGATGTTCATATCATGATTAATATATATGTCTTTACTTAAATTGTGCATTTCTTAGTGTAATATATCACCATTCATTGCTTTAAATGCTCTATTTTTAATTCTTAACCTAATTTAGTTTAAAGGATGTAAATTATTGATTTATAGGGAAAATCCTACTTTCCCAACATTTTTAGAGAAGGGCTGTTCATGTTTTTTTTTCACTGTGGAGGCTGCTCGTGCACTTTTTATGCTTCTTTAGAATGGAGAAAACTTAGTTGTTTGAAATTCCTGCCAAAAATGCCTTTTCTAAGCCTCTGTGACTGTTTCTTCGTGTGCACAAGCATCTACAGGGTGCTAGCAGAAAGCTAGAGAAGCTGGAGGCAGGAATACCATGAGCAATGACATCACACAACCTTTGAACTTATGCATGACTCAGAAACCAGGAAGCAAAGCTGAAAATGAAACTAGAAGAAAAAGTAACTGTTTTTTTTTGGTTGTTTGTTTTCATCTTTTATGATCTAAAGGTATGGATTCACTTTAAATATGTATTTTTAACAAGCTAGGACTTAAATGGAGGGATTATTTTACTAGTATAATGAGGAAAATTGAATTTTAATGCTTCTGTATGTCTGTTGCTTTGAAACACTGAAGTCTGACAGGATACCATTATTTGCTTTGATAGCATGCCCTAAATGATAATATGGTAATATTCAACTACTTAAACAACCAATTTATTTAATATTCTGAATGCAAAGATATATATAGGATTGAGTCTCTTTTTCCTTCTGTTGCTTTCATGCTTAAGCTACTTTAATCTATATTAGGTATTCTCATTGATGCAGATTTAAAGCAATATAATCAGACTCAGTTGCAATGATAGTTGTGATACTATGATTCAAATTTTTGTATGACCACATACACTGTAGGAACGGATTGTTAAAATGTTCTAGGTCATTCTATTCTGTTCAATTAGTATTAATAGATCAACATATGCTCCCCCTTTTTTTTCTTTCTGTATTGCTATAGTTTTAAACACAAGAGACTGTAATACAGGTATAAAATATATAGGTATTAGAAGCTTATGCCGATAAAGCAACTAGATTAATTGATGAAACTGACTCCTTATTTTCCAATACCTAGTAGTGGTTTACACAATATTACATACAAATCCACTGTGATTGCCTGATGGACTTTTTATGTTCATATCTGTTTGTTACCTTAGAAATGCTTTACTGTTTGTATATACTACATTTAAAGCAGAAGCTATTTTTGTATGTTTTTGGTGTCTGAGATGGTGTTAAAGTGTGGTTTAGTTAATTTATTAACTAAACCTGAAACTTTAGGTTCCATGCATGTATGTTTTCTTAGTTATTGGTTTCAGAATTTGTTTATAAAGATTTTTGACTCATCCATGATACATAACTTCATGAATTACTTCAAGTCATTATACTTGGAAGGTATTGTTGATGCTCTAAATATAACTTTAACAAATTATGATATATAAATGCTTATCATTAAATATTAATGGCTTAAATAACAATGTCAAAAGAGCTGGTTTAATTAAATTCATTAAAATGCACAGAGCTCAGATAATCTTCTTGTAGGAAACCCACTTGCTGGAGAAGGATTTGCAAAAATTATCATTTAATGGTTTTACAGTTCTCATGGATTCCTGCTTTAGAGCCAAAAAGAGAGGTACTCTTATACTATGGAATAATACTTATACACTACCTAAAATTTTAAACACCTTTTCAGATAAAGATGGAATGTTAAGCTTAGTAGTGCTAGAAGTTAATAAGAAATGCTTCACACTGGTAAACACATATTGGATTCCTGGTCTAGAAACTAAATATGTGAAGAAATACTTGGATCTCATTACTTTACATACAAATGGAGAAATTATTCTGGCGGGAGATTTCAATTGCTTGTTATTCGATGAAGACACCTCTAAAAATAGTAAGGTTAAACTAACGGCACAAGCTAAAAAGGTAAACAGTTTTATAGCCTCAATGAATTTTAGAGACATACATAATTTAAGAGTTCAAAATTCACTTCGATACACTCATTATTCTTTCCGATTTGGCACACAAACTAATATTGATAAGATTTTTGTGTCTAACACTCTTTACTCTAAAATAAGTGATGTTGCAATACAGTCATGTCCACTCTCTAACCACAATGCCTTTTTGTTCAGCTTGACTGTGAAAAAAGATGATATGATAATTTTTCAAAGAATCCCAGCCTATGTTACTAAGTTAAAAGGTTTTAAGGAGTGGCTAGTAAAAGAAATAAATGCATTTATGGAAAACAACAATAATTCTGAAGTAACAGATATCATACTCTGGGATGCATTAAAAGTTCACATCTTTAGTGGAGTTAAAGCTTGGTATTTTCAAAGGAGAAAGGAATGGGATAAGGAATTTCTGATTTACAAGCCAAAATAGATAAGCTGAAACTAAATTTAAAATCAAATGCTAAAGCAGTACTTACTGAAATTTCTAAGCTAAACCACAAATATTTAGAAATATTGAATTATAAGGTTGCTATAAGCTTAGAAAATATTAAACTACAGTCCTGTTTAGTAAACCCCAGACATTTGCATAAACTAGCTATCAGATCCAAACAAATTAATAAACAAAATCACATTAATGAAATTAAATACAAGAATAATAACACAGTAAAAAGAACAACTGATTCAGGAGGTATATTAGAAGCCTTTAGAAATCATTATCGGTCAATCAATGACATGCAATCACCACTAGATTCAGATGATGTAATAGATACATTTCGACAAGAAAATATCAAGACTAAGCTATCAAAACAACAAAATAGTACCATAAATAAACAAATAACCTTAGCAGAAGTGAAAAAACAAGTTAAAAATCTGAAGGATAATAAAGCCCCAGGGTTAGATGGGATAATCCCAGAAATATATAAAATTCTTCCAGAGCACACAATAACGTTATTATTAAACACATTCTCCATGGTTAAACAAGACTTAATTTTCCCTCCCTCATGGAAGTACTCAATAATTTCCCCCATTCTGAAACAAGGTAATGACCCCCAACTATGTGCATCCTATAGACCCATATCATTGTTAAATATTGATTATAAAATTTTCATGTCTATCTTGGCCAAAAGACTAAAGAATATATTACCCAATCTAATACACTTTGATCAAACTGGTTTTATCTTACATAGAAAAGTACACAACAATATTATTAAGCTACTATCTCTAATAGACATTGCAAACACAACCAAGAAACAATTAACTATTATTAGTCTGGATATTGATAAGGCGTTCAGTTCCCTTAGTTGGTCATACTTACAAAAAATCTTTAAAGAATTTAACTTCACTTCAGATTTCACTAAATTGATATTAAATATTTATAGTGATTCTAAAGCATTTGTTAAGATTGGTTCATGTCTATCATCCCCAGTAAAAATTCATAAGGGAACTAGACAAGGTTGCCCTCTGTCGCCATTATTTTTCGCTTTATCAGTGGAAACTTTTGCTTCATTTATTAGAAATAACCCAAATATCAAAGGATTTCAAGTTAATGAGGGATACTGTCCAAAAGTTTAGCTTTTTGCTGACAATATTCTACTAACATCCAGTGACATAGAAGGCTCTTTACAACATATCATGAATGCCATAACTCTATTTGGAAAAATCTCAGGGGCATACTTTTAGCCAAAATAAAACCAAAACACTTTTAATCAATAAGAAAATAAATAGCAATTTGCAAAAATACAATACATTCAACTGGGAAAATGATAAGATAGATTATCTAGGAATAAGTATTAAGAATAAATGGAATGAGACGATTAAATTTAACTTCACTAAACTGGTAGCTATAATCAGTGACTTGGCTAAAAAGTGGAACAAAATGTTTTTCACCATGGAAGACAGACTTACATTAATGAAAATGATTATTTTGCCCAATATTTTATTTTACATACAATCATTGATTTTACCTCCTCCTAAGAAATTATTTAAACAAATATATTCCCTATTACTAACTTTTCTATGGTTCCCAAAGAAACCAAGAATAGCCTATAAATGGCATGTTAGACCCTGAGACAGTAATAGGATTGTCTTTCCCAACATAGAATTATATTCCAAATCTGTTATTATTAACATAATACTACTCTGGATTTCATCCATATACATCTCTAGCTGGAAACAACTACATGAAATACATATAACTTCCTCTGAGAACTCAGAAACCCAGTTTAAGGAAACCTTTGGAATTAACAAACTATTTTGTATACTCCATGAATATTGCTTATATAATAAAAAATTTAGCCACTTCTCACATGGTATAAACCAAACATTTTATATTTTCAAAAATATAATCGACAACAATTATAGTCTAAAGAACACCTTTTTCATTTA
>NC_056743.1:1689535172-1689540172 GCF_019279795.1 Protopterus annectens
CTTGGATAAAACAAATGTTTATCATGGATGTTTGTTGTTGTTGTCTTTCAGCTTTTCCTGGTTAGGGGTCACCACAGCGCAACTCCTGTCCGCTAATGATTAGCAGTAGATTTTTATGAACGCCGAGGTGCCAGCTCGACGTTTAACCTTCAACAAAGGCATGCCCATTTAAGCATGTCTTTTGAACGCCCACCCAACCACAGGGAGGACATGCAGACTCCACACAGAAGGCACTCCCTGCACTCTAACAGAGAATCAAATGGGAGAACCTCTTGCTGTGAGGCAACAACGTTACCGCTGCACCACCGCGGCTGCTTATCATGGATGTTTGTATATAGTGTAAATAGTCATTATGTTTTATATTGTTTATTTTAATACTTTATGTCCATATTTATAAACAAAATTTAATAAAAATGTTTTTGGGAAAAAAAAGGAATCTGTCCTGTGTTCTAACGGATACCCTTTCATAGATTTTCAACATAGGTCACTGCAGAATTTATTGAGGAGTGGAAGATGATAAGACTGATACACTTATTCAAGAGGAAGGCAGGAAAATACAGGAAACTAAGACCACCTAACCAAACAGCAGTTGCAAGGAAAGTTATGGAGAGCATTCTCTTTGAAAGGCACTTGGCTTTCTTAGAAGGCAATAATCTCAAAGACAGCATTTTACATGTTTTTTTGATCAGAAGAAGCTGTCAGCTGAACCTGACACAATTTTATATCTCTGGGTTACAGCAGAACTTAACAGAGTACCCTAGTACACATGACTTAGTTGTACCTCATTAAGGCCTTGGACTTGGTCCCACATAAGTGACTGCAGGCACTGGATTAAGGATCATGAATGAAGAAATGAACTGGCATATCTACCCTGCAGGGACTGTCATGTATGCTACCTTCTGTGTCTCACACATCAAGGCATTTCCCATTAATGTCTTTCAGTGCCAACATATTCTAAACAGAACACAATTCTTCCTGATTTAAGTTCATTTCATTACTTCACAAATATAATAGTATAAAGCAGCAACTTTTACACTCCAAAAATATGCTTAGATGAAACACCTTCTGTAATAGCCGACACTCATAGTAATGCACTGGAAATTTCCCTTTATTATCATTATGCCTCATGTTGGGACACCACCCTATCTATTACAACAGTTTTCGTCCCATTTCTCAATGCACAATACCTCCTTCCTAGCACACTCTTCCTCGGACTTCCATTGTTCTATAATAAATTCATATTTCATCCACTTCAGACCTCCCAAAATTCTGACCCCAAAACAAATGCCAATCAACCTCTCTCTCTGTAAAACTTTTAAAATGCTCAGCCTCTATTGCCCTGCCAAATACTGGCACTGTGATTCCACTGTCAGATGATGCATTCTGAACAATAGTTGTAGGCAATCTAAGAGTGAAACAATCTCCTTTAGGTACCTATGGCTGGACCAGAAAACTACACAATATCATTTCCCATGAAAAAGCAAAATAATGCCCTCCCACAAGTATACCACATAGAATCCACAATTAACTCACAATTTACAAATACCATCACATACATTTTTGTAATTTCAGTATCCCATTTTTTCCCCTTTACATCTCCAGTACCCAGGAGATTCAGATGAATAAATCTTAGACAGATCTTAGTCAGTATACAGGGAATTAAAAAGTACTGAAAGAGAAGTTTTCACATAAATAAATGCTACTGTAAAGGCTCACACGATCTTATTCCTATCCTCTCCTCCCGTATACATCCACTTTCCCTTGTTTCACAACAAACTCCAGCTTTGTTGGAGAACCTTGCACAGGACATGGACCAATAATGAAAGCAAATCCCTCATCCATTTTAGGCATAGTTTATCTAATATGCATCCCAGCCTAACAAACAAATTAAACCCAAAACTGGACAACATCAAGGTGGCCCTTCTCATTGCCAGGACTCTTAACAATAAGCTACTTATCCGTAGCCACTTCTGCATCTGGAATTTATCCATTTTTGTGCTGTTGCTCAGAAGTGGTTCAAATATAAAGACAGCACCCCCTCTGTGCTTATATTTTGTGCCTGTCTTGCATTTAAACCCACTGCTAACCGCAACACAGTCTTAGTGTTCATCAGTGACAGTATCCCTTCAAAGGTGATACCTAGAAACCCATATCCTAGGGAACACATACAACTACCGATGATCAAAGAATAGTCAAGCTTGTAGCTTGTTACCCACCCCCATCTATGGCTCTACATGATCATGAAATGTCCCTGGTATTCTTTGAAATTATCCATATAAGCAATGGCTCAGTAATTCTCTGTGAATTCTTGGTAACTTTAACAATTCATTCCTAGACTGGAATACCTACACCACCAAAAAAGATATGCCCAATACTTCTTGGATCAGGTAAAAAAGAACTTCATAGAATTATTGGTGTTATTTAACTAGTATAACAGTCTCCTCCCACCCTAAACCACTTTTGCAGTAAATTTAATAACAGCAGCTATTAATGAAGCTGATTTAATAATCTACAGATAGCTGCTTCAGATAGTAGATAGTTGTTTAAATGGAAAGCTGAAAATCTGTTTGACTGTATTATTTATATATCAAAGATACTTTGCAGCAGTTACAGATTGTTAGTTTTAGCCAAAGAAAGATGTACTTCCTCCAAATTTTTTTCTGAACTGTTTCTTTGTGGTCTTGAGCCAGTATAGAGTAGAAAAAGGTAACTGAAAAATAAAATATTCTTTTCTGATCAGGTAAGACCCGGTCACTCTTGGCCAAAAGGATATAAGCTAAAAATATATACCCAACAGCAGAAATCCACAAATCAAAACAAGATGGCTAATTCAAAAGAAAAATCAAAGATTCTTTTCTGTGGTGAAATTTGTGGATGCGCACCTACTTCTGGACTGGATAAGGAGAAGAAATTAAGCTTTTAATTTCAGAATTAATGGCTTTCAGTATATTAATATAAAGTTTGAATTCAGGAAAAAAGGCTAGGACAGTAGTTCATATTTTCCTACCTATTAATCCTCCAGTTAACAATATTTTTTTATCACTGTAATACATTTACATCCTTGTCTTAAAGTTATCCTCTATGCCACAGACTTTAACTTCATTTGGTAGCTTAGTCCAGCTTTTAACTACTCTGTCAAAAAACTAATATTTATAAATTATTTCTTTTATACATTCCCAAGAGTCTGTGTACCACACAGTCTTGTAAACTTAGATATATATATATAAAAGAGCCAAATCTTTGCTAACCCTGAAAATATAATAATACCTCCTTTATGAATATGTGAGAAGATTTACCACTTTGAGTCGATCTAGATATGACATACTAAAAGGTGCATTAGTAAAAGGACACACTCTTTTCTAAATCCAAACTACAGGCTTTGGACTTAATATACCGGGCACCTGTACTCTGACTTTGTCCAAACAAGGAATCCAATTAATAAATAAAGACAACAAAATCTCTCTCAGTATAATGATTTTATCAATAGAGCCCAGTGTCTTAGAGCCCCAGCATTGCAAGCTCTGAGGTCACTTTATTTTTCACCCATATAACCAAGTCTTTAATAACAGTGATATTTCTACAAATTGATCATTTATGGCACATTTATTCTCAACCTTGGAATCCCCCCAAAGGTTATAAATTTAGACCTTTGCACATTGCTTTCCATCTGGTTTAGTTTAGATGAGATTTTGATCATTTACACAACGTGACCATGATGAAAGCTATTCTGATAAAAATGACATTGCCAATTCATAAGAAGATAGGATTAGTAAGAGATCCTTGTGGCACATTGGACAGATAATATAATTCAATTCTATAACCATCAATATCAACTGTCCAAGTTCTATTCCTAATAATTCTATCTTAGCAAATGATCTCCTAGACCAAAGTTCCTCAGTTTTAATTTGAATAAATTATGGTTAATCATGTAGAAAGCACAAGCAAAATTTGTATAAAACATATCCTCTTGAAGAACATGCTCTGAAAGAGATAATTAGTATTGCTAAAAAAGTTAAATTAAATGTTACAGTATATATATATATATATATATATATATATATATATATATATATATAGGTCTACCTGAGAACACCAACAGTTCAAAATGCCGACAACGAGAACACCAACAATGGATATGATCGACAGTTCGAAATCCCGATGCTGAAAACACCGACATGCGAAACGAGCGCGACTGTGTAAGTATGCGATAGTGATGGACGTTAGGGTGTGGGTAAGGTAAGTGTGTGTTACTGACGGACTTTAGGGTTAGGGTGCAGGTAAGGTAAGTGTGCGATAGTGACAGACTTTAGGGTTAGGGTGTGGGTAAGGTAAGTGTGCGATAGTGACGGACTTTAAGGTTAGGGTTTGGGTTAAGGTTAGTGCATAGATAGTTGTGTATGTAAGGTTTAGTATAGGTTTGTAAGGTTTTTGGTGTGCTTGTGTTGTGGGTGTGTTGTGAGTCAGTGTTATGGTGTTCGATAATGTGGACTGTCGGTTTTGTGTGGTTTCAGTGTTTTGGTGTCGGCGTTTTGGCTGTCGGGTTTGTGGTGTGTTGGTGTAGTGTAGGGGATCTATATATATATATATATATATATATATATATATATATATATATATATATATATATATATATATATATATATATATATATATAGATATATGTCAGACTTAGCTGACTTGTTAAACTCTCTACATCTTTTCCACCACAGGGCAAGAGGCTGATGGGTCTGTTGCTGATCACTAATTCCGGATATCTCTTGTTTTTATTGCTTGGCTGGATTTTACATGTAGGAACTTGTTTTTGTTGAATAATTTCATCTGTTTTTTTCTTAGAAAATGTAGTAGCACTCACTCACATTTAGCAATTCTATTTCAGTGCTACTAAGTATCTCAACATACTTAGTCTGCCCTTATATTCAGAAATATCATCACCCCTCACATGAACTGACTACTGCAGACAGGTCAATTGAGGCAATGTTCAGAAAATGACAGACAGCTAT
>NC_056743.1:1689542672-1689580732 GCF_019279795.1 Protopterus annectens
TTTTTTTCCCAGGGGAAAAAATTGCTGTTCCAAAAAAAAAAAAATTATAAAGACAAAATAAATTGGGGGACTTCACCCCCCCCCCAATGTGGGGGGGGGGCTGTGCCACCCTCACCCCCCTACTTAAATATACCAATTCCGAGATTGTACCACAGTGGAAAAATCAGCAAAGTCCTGAGAATGGCCCAGTGATTTTTTTTCCTGGGAAAAAAATGCTGTGCCGTAAGTTCGCTGTTTTTAGACTTCGGGTTTTACATATCGCCGAAAGAGCATTCGATCTTTCGTCACTTCACTCTTCTAATATAGAGCCATTATATCTCCATTATTTCAAGATTTGTCCAGATTTCTTGCACTAAGAGACTGAGACCTGTGCATACCTCTCAACTGTCCAGATTTTTGCAGAATGTTCTGATTTATATTTTTGGTTTTCTGGCAAATCACTGAGGATTGAAATTACTAAATGTCACACATTTGAGTTTTAGACTTCATTTCCTTTAGAAAATGCATGCTAAGTCAAATGCTGTTATTCTAGCAACTTTCTAAGTCTATAAGAGTGATATTTAAAATCTGTCCCTATTCTGGGGCCTTTGTCCCCCCGTTATTTTAGGCTTTGTCCAAATTTGTTATGCTAAGAGATTGAGAGGTATGGAGGTATGGTGTGTGATGCTCTAATTAAGGGAGAGAGCTGGTTAGTGAATTAACTTGATCAGGCTTGACCCTGTAACTTGGTTACACGAGACAAGAGCCTAAATCTTCTATACCAACTACCAAACTGCCCATGGAATTCTGAGTTTGCGTTTCAGTACATTTTCATGGAATTATGAATTTCAATGCATTTTCAAGGGACTGAGTTTCATTTCATTTCTATGGAATTGTGAGTTTCAAAGGAAGATAAGTTTACTGTTTTTCATGTTGTCTGTTTTCAATGTGCAACTACCTGTTTTGTTTATTAACTGGAAGTCACTATTTGTGTTGTAGAATTTGTAAGCAGTATTAGTAGCATAATTGCCTTTGGTGCAGAAGGCTGTGGATTCTACTTCCACACCATGTAGGTGGAGTGCTGATATTGCAGTGCCATTTTGATTGCTGATTATTTGGTGCATTTTAAGGGGGAATAGGAGTTTGGCACTCCTGAGTGTGTCCTCCTTTGTATGAGATGGCTAGTAACAATGAAAGTGTCACTTTGTCAGTCAATCCCTATTGCAATATTACCACCTTACCATTTTTTTTAATGTTACATAGGCAGTTAATTTTTCAAGGGCAGCAGCCACTGAATTTTAGCCAAAACACTGAAATGTAAAGTTGTTTGCCAGTAGCAACCTCTTTATTAGTTAACAGATCTCTTTAATGCAGAATTATTCAGATGATTTTTACTTCTGTAGCGATTGTTCTTATTGAGGAATACTTGTGTATTGTAATGACAGAAGTTTGAGTGGCCTTTTATGATTGAAATGTTCTGAAATGGGTAGTTTTGTCATTATTGGTTCATATAGTTTGTTTCATTGCTTACTAAAAGAATGTTCAAAACTGCAAATTTAAAATACCATTTTAACATATGGTGCTGTATTGTACAAGGAAAATAATTTAATAAATCAGAAAGGTGAATCAAAGAACATGTGTGCATGGCCATATACATGTATACAAGGAGCCTATGATTTGAAAACAGCTCAAAGGTAAACTTAATCCTCCACTGGCCAGATGCATTATCATATAATGTGGGTTTTCATGCAGTTTCAATGAATGTGAGTTTCAAGGACAGAGAAATGTACTACTCATGCTAAGTCTGTTTTTATTTTGAGACTGCATTGTTTGTTTAGCAAATGGCTATCAGTGTTTGTGCTATTTTATTTCACTATTTGTAATCATTGTAGAAGTAAATAAGAGAACAGGTTCCTTGTGTCTTTATTTAAAATATCCATGATAATTCATTCCATGGGTTTGCATACAAGACTAGTCAGACTTATGGTCTGTAATTATCCAGGTCAGTAGAAGGCAAACCCTTGTGCTAAGGATTAACTGTTGCAGTCCTCCATTCACTAAGGATGAAGCCAGTTAGGTGGTTAATGTTGAACAGTGATTTTAGAGACTTTGATAGCTCATATTTCATGCTATCCAAGAGGTATCCCAGGATATTATCATAGTCCAGTGAAGTAGTAATCTTTTCCTTGGAGAGTGCGTTGAAGGCTTGTTTGCTAGTGAAAACCAGAAGAGTTATGGTTGAAGGTGTCTACTGAGATGTATTGAGGAGAAGAAGGGGTGAAATTGGGATTAAATGTATTAGCTAGTAGGTTTGCTATATCCTTTGATTCCTTTTAGGTGGTTCCATTTACAATTTGTTCAGCACACTGTTGTGTTACCTTTGAGGTTGTGGACAAAGCTGATGAAGGCCTTGTGGTTATCCTTTGTCTTTGAGGATATTTCTGTCTCAAATTTGGCTTTGATAGGTTTGATAAGATTTCTGAGTTGTTTCTTTAGTTTGAGGGGTTTCTCACTTTGCTTGGTATTGCTACTTCCTAGTTTTGGCCGTGGTTTTCTCCTTTTTTCCTACTTGTTGATACTGGGATCCATCATAGTGGCTTGTTATTTGAGTTAGTTCTCTGCTTATTCATTGTGGGTACAGCTACCTCAATGCAGCTGTTTACATGATGGTATAGGGTTTCTGTAAACAATTCCATACTGGTAGCAGTATTCACATGATTTGGGGGATGGAGATTTTATTGTGGTATAAGTCATTAGTAGGAGGTTTGCTTTGGAATAATTCCTAAATGTTTGAGAATTAGATAGCATCCACTTGTGACAAGTGTTTGGACAGGTACATAACAAAAGGGGCATTAAACTCAGTGATTGGCCTAATGATTGCCAAGCAGAGGGGAATAATTATGTGCCTGGATCTGGATGATATATCTTTAGATATAAGCTGTACAATGAAAAAGGATTTCCTTACAATAATGAATATGTGGTGATCAAGGGGCAATTCATTGTTGACATAGGTTCCCAGATGAGACTGGTTAGGATTATGTGCATATTATTGCCTGGGCCCATTAAAATCCCACCTTCATGCAAGGGAATGTCTGTTGCAGTCTTTTATTCATCCAGCATGAAACCTATTTTGAGATTAGTATTGAATAGCCTTTGTAGGGGGTTCAACATATCAGGTTGAGACTAACTAGTAGGCAGCCTAGTATGTTATCCAGTCCCAATAGACATTATGTTCTTGGCCTTAGGTAGTAACTTCAGAAATTGATGAGATATTTGAGGGGGTTATAGATATAGGTATTTGATGTGAGAATATTGGAAGATGGGGGGGGGGGGGTTGAAGTTCAATCTGAATTAGTTGGCCAGTGGATTGGCTATATCCTCTGGTCCAAGTATATGATATCATTTGTTATTAGCTCACTGCAGTGCCAGTCATTGTTTAAGATTTCTAGTGCAGTTAAAAAAATACTTTGTGGTTATCTTTCACCTTGGTTTATATTTTTACCTCAAATCAGGCTTTGGTAGATTTAATCACAGTCCTGAGTTCCTTGTTTAGTTTAGTAAGAGTGTTTTGGCTTTCCGATGGTTACATTTCTTTTAGCATGCAATGAGTATTTTTTTCTTTTGTTATGCTGCCAAGGGAAGTTTATTTTTGAATTCAGTGTTGTATTTATTTCTGGGGGAGGGGGAGATGTATCTGTGCAGCTATTTAAATATGCATGGAGCTTGGCAGTAAATTATTCTGTACAGTGGAAGTTTGAAACAGGCTTAGTAGAGGGACCCCATCCCCAACTAATGCCCTGTACCCAGCATAGTCAGAAACCAGCACTACACAGATATGTGCACATGAGATTACTTACACTAGCTTACAAGGGGGCTGAGAACAGTCGGGTATTTGTTTCTTTAATATTTTTCACACTCAAACCTGAGTGTCTTCATTTGTTCTTGCAACATGTAACAGCATAGGGCTATACATAAAGAGACTATGTTTTCATATTTTGTGGGAAGGTAGGGAGGCAGCCTGCATTTGCAGATATGTTTTTTGTCTTTAGAAGCAGTTGTCTTCTTAGCATATTGGGTGGTATCGTTGTCAGCTTTGAACATTAAGCTTTGGGCAAAACTTATTTTTCCCCGAATTTCTTTTCATTTCTTTCCAATAATTTTGTTCAGACTATTACTGGATCATAAGACTAGAAAAAACTCCAAAAAAGCACCTTAGAGCATGTATACTCTCACTGGTTCTGGGGCCTAGGGTCATTTTCTTGTTTTAACCAATTTCCTTTCAGCAAAGGCTTGAGAGGGTAGTAGGGATGTAACTTTCAACAGCTTTAGTTTTTCTTGATTGACTCCCATGGGTACACATCTTCATTTATTGTCAGTGGCAGTATGACTGAGCCCAGCTAAAATGTATTTATTGTTGGGAATGTAAGGTTTACTATTACAAAAGTCTTACTGTGAGTGTAGGCTGTAGGAGTGAGCACCCATTGCCAGGTGACCCATGTGGGTGGAAGGAAGGTAGTTGTGGCTCATAGCTTGGGTGTTACCTAGGAAGAGCACTACATGTTGTACCTACAGACCACAGCACTGTGGATCATGTGTTGCCTACAGCCTGCCAGTCCTTTAGTAGGCAGCACTCCTGGATCTCTAATGATACACTACAGGGTTTAGGAGCTGCAAAGGGAAGAAGAGCAATCTTGGTGGGGGGGGGGGGGACTGATTGATCTACCCTAGTGTAAATGGAAAGGTATTTTGTTTTTTGATTTAAGATGCACTTTTGGAATGAAATGTTCATGATGCTTTATCATGTAAGTAATTACTACCCTGGCATATACTTGCCAGTGATCTGTTCAGAGATCAGCAATATGAAGGGGTTGTGGCTTGGTCAGTAGTGTTAATGTGGGTGTTATTTGTCGAGGGGGCAGCGGTCTGGGAGCTATGAATACAAATTTGAAAATCCTGGCTACACCCCTGAGACCAGGCTATCCCCTTTGATACTATTCCCCACGAAGGAGTTGTTAACAAACTTGCAAATCAGAATATAAATCATTATGTTCTGCTGTGGATAGCTAACTGGTAGTCTGACAGAACCCATGTCATTTGGAGTTCCACATGCCACGCCTGAAAGCAAAATAATTGCCAGTAGTGTACCATGGGGCTGAACACTGGCTCCTTTACTGTTTAGTATCTATTTCTCAGCCTTCAAGCCGACACTCCTGGCCTATGGGTATCTATGTTTTGCAAATTACTGTAAATTGAAAGTTGTTATTTCATCTTTCAGTGACTTGCAATTGCTCCAACATTGTTTAGACCATGTTAACAATTTTTACAAGGGCAATGGTCTCAAATTAAATGTGAAAAATGTAGTATAGTTAATTTTGGTAAGCAAAACATTTCCTGTACTATATAAGTGATGCATCTCTACAATCAGACATTGGTATAAAAGATCAAGGCACTCTTGTTGATAATTCTTTACCTTATGACCATCATGTCTCCACATTATTTAGGAAAGTATTTTTTTTTATTTCTCCAAGTCTTTTGGGTTTCTAAAACCATGACAGGAATGAAGCCCATTCCTAAGTCTAAGTATAATTAAAGTTCATGAAATTAGTATTGTTTCACTCTTTGATGTTAGCCAGAAGTGCTCTTTGTAGCACCTGCAATGTGCCCAGTAATGATTCCTTCTGCAGTCCATACTGAGTTACATGTATTGGTAACATATCTAAATGCGACTGTAATTTTTTTTTTTTTATAAGACCCGTTGTTCTTGCTACTACTGGAACTGTCTGGGTATCTTTCTTCAACATTTGTCCTTGTTTCTGCCTGCAAATCCTGGTACTTTATGACTTTGTGTCTCTCTGCACATAAGACACTGTAGTCACTGGGTGTAGCAATTTCAATAATCAATGCTACTTTTGTCTTCTTTCCATGGACTACTATATCTGGTTTTCTCTCATCTATTTTTGGAACTGTTGGTAATGCATGATCCCATGTGACAAAAACTTCAGCATTTTCTATGATGCTTTGTGGCTCATGTTTCTAGTGTTTATCAGCTACTTCAATATTATCATTTTTGCACAATCCCCAATGCAACAGTCTTGCTACATTATTATGCCTTACAGTATACTGTCCTTATACCATTGGTATATCACAACCAGCAAGAAGATGTGCAACTGTTTCCAATTCTGTTTTATAAAACCTACATTTGTCTGTTTCTCCCACATGTTCAATGGACTTTGTAAACCAACGTGTACATAGTCCACTATCTTGAGCAGCCAATATTAAACTTTCATCTTTTGGTTTAAATTTACCTTTTTTAACCAGTCCTGCATTCAATCCTGATTAACATGAGCTTATTCCAATTGTTTCCTAACCTTGCAATTATATTTATGCATTTTCTTCAATATGGCTCTTCCAGTTTCCAAAGGTATATCCTCTAGATCCAGAAAAGCCTTAATTCCCCTTTACTCCTATCACATCAAACCAATTGTTGGATAAATCCCCTTTGGCATATATTTGTCTAAACATGTCTCTCAACTTGACAGACTTCAGAGGTTCCTAACTAAAAAGATCAGTGGCCTCAAAAAATTTAGTTACCAGGATAGAGCAGTCTTCTGTATAAACAAAGTTTCTTATAGATTCCTCTGTGTTGATCTTTATCTAGCCTTTTGTACCATTAAATATCTTACTCTAGTTGACCTTCTGTTCCATCTCAAAACAAATGGTTTCTCAAATACAAGATTTTTTTATTCAGTTTGGTAACTAGGGTAGAACACTGATATAAATGGACCTATTTCAGTCTCACCCTGCAAGGAATTAAACCTTCAGCAATAGATAAATAAGACATGATGGCATGACAGATTTGTATCCCAACATATCCCCCTACCTCTGAAAAAAAACTACAACTGGACATTAAACAGAGTAGCATGATTATCACCTTCAAGGTAAACCTAGACAACTGGATGAGCAGCTGCAAATTTTCCCCCAGTCTACCTTGTATTTTCTTGAGGCCATCTGGGAACCTTTGCCTGTGTATTATTGGCTGGGGTTGTAATGGTTTACAGACTGCCTAGTATTTATCTATAAACCTATGAACCTATGAATCCAGTAGTAGGTTTCCCTTCATCTTGTTTATTTTGGACTCTGGAACTAAGTACCCTGACGCTACCGCTGTATGTATGGCTAATGATATATTTATAGTTAGAGAGGTTTTAGTATTACTTTCTAGAATAGGGATACCTAAGAAAATACTGACTGACCAGAGAACTGTGTTTATGTCGAGAATAATGCATCAAGTTTGTCACTGATTTAAAGTCAATGAAAAACCTTAGTGTACTATCTCCAGACATTTGGGTTGGTGGAGCACTTTAACATAAATATCCATGCTATGACAAAAACTGGGACTAATTAATATTATACCTCATGGTTGCCAGCAGAGAAGTATTACAAGGCTCAACAGGTTTTGGTCCTTTTGACAAGCACCTTCACATACTATTATTAACTACCAGAGAAACATCGGAAGAAGGGGAACACCCCATCTGAAAGTATCATAGAAAACTATTCCATCTCACAAGATAGGCCGAAAGTGGTGACACCCATCATGCAGGAACACATGGAAAGAGCCCTGGTCCCAACAAGTGGTGTACAATAGAAATACAAAGACCAGGGAATTAAAAGCTGGAGATGAGGTCTTAGCTCCCACTGCAGAATTCTAGTTTTTGGTAAATGGCAATATCCAATTAATATAGTGGAAATGAAATTATGTAAGTTACAGGGTTAAAAAGAATGCTAAGAGAAGGCTAGAGCAGAAATAATATAGCAATGTTCTGAAACCATGGAAAGAAGTGTAGACCTCTATAATTCACTTAATGTCAGAAACTGATGGATCTGCTGAAGAAAGAAAACTGATGTTTGTGATTACACTAAAGTAAAATGACACACTACTTAAGCCAAGTAAACACGAGTTGAAGGCATTTCTGTTTACAAAATGAAGTGTTTTCAAAACTACCTAGCAAGACAAGCCTGGTTCAACAAAATATTGAGATCATCCTATGAGAAAAGGTTAACCGTACATAATCCAAGAGTCACAGAGAAAGGCTGTGGATGAAGAAGTACAGAACATTCTTAAGACTGGAGTGATAGGGAGAATTCCAAGATGGCTGCGCACTGAGCAACAGCTTAACTTTAGCTCTCCCAGTGTAAAGAACAGAAACTGAGAAACAACAGACAGTGATACTGTCAGCTAAAATTCAGTTACTGACTAGTAAGTACACTACTTGGATGCCAGTAAAGAAGATAATAAGAGAGTCTGAAGATCAACTAGAAAAGGTAAAGAGAAAATGCTGACTGGGAAGAATCCTGCAGCTGTTTGACAAAATCCAGTTCAAGCTCCAGCCTTGGTGCAAGACATAGCTGCCAGTAATCTAGAGGAAAAAATAAGTCAAATATGCTCAGAGGTGATTAAAATAAATGAAACACTGAAGAAGTATATCTACTCAAATAATAAAAGGTTGGAAAATGGAAGAAGCTCTAAATAGATATTCAGATGATAAAAGTGCAAAAATCAAAGGTCAAAATGAAGAAAAGGCTGGCTGAGTATGAAACTGCTCAAAAATAGATGTTTCAAAAAATGGTAGAATTAGAAGACACAGCCATGTAGGGAAAATCTGAGATTTTCTGCTGTGCTAGAGGGACTAGAAGGAACAGACTGTATTCATTTTATGAAGACTCAGAAAAGCAGCTGGACTAGTACCAGGAACTACTAATTGAAATAGCACACCACGTGCATGCTCTGCATTTGGCCTTGAGAAAGCAGCCAGTTTATTCCAGTAATCAGGGAATGTTGAGAGAGGCAGGAGTGAAATTCAGTCTGCTGTATCCAACTGTCTTCAGAATATTTTTTCCGGGAGGGTCAAAGTCATTTTTTATGTTGAACAGGCTAAGGAGGAAAGGTATCCAGCATTTAGGTCATGAGACATTTCCTTGTGAGCTAGAACACTAAAACCAGAAGGCTGCAGCACCACTTTACCATAGAATGGCACAGCCAAAAAGCACAATTGCTACAGCATTAAATGCTAACAAGAAACCCAACAAATCACAATGATCCCTAAGGACAGCTACCATCTATATTCAACAGCAGAAAGACAGCCATGCTAGAAGAGCTATCACAATGTAAACAAGCACAACAAAACCAGACAAAGTCTAAAAGTCTAGATTTATAGATGACATGGTTAAACTTGTCCCTATTTTAGGACTCTGTCCATCCATTATTTTAGATTTTGTCCAGATTCCTTGAGCTTGTTTACATCGTGACAATAACTATACTAGCTCATCTGTCTCTGCTGTTAGACTACAGCCAGGTAGCTATTGTTAGGGATCATTGCAATGTTCCATGTCTCTTGTCAGCATTTAACACTGTAGTGATTGTGCTTTTTGCCCATACTGATCTATGGTGCAATGGTGTTGCACCTTCTGGTTTTGGCTTTGTAGCTCATGGGGAAATGTCTCATGACCTAAAAGCCAGAGCCAGGATGAAGTGCAAAATCTGTCCAAGAAAAAGTGAGCTATCAAGCAGACCAGGATTCTGCTTCTCATTCTTCTAATAATAAAGCACACAGACAGACTTTGCCAGTGAAACCTTCTCAACTGTTCCAAAGGAAAATATTTGAGAGACAGAGAAAATAACAAGAGTTTACCAGGGGATTCGAGGGTAGCTTGGAACTGAATCAGAATCTGGAGTTGGGTGATGGAGATGAAGAGCAATAAGACCAGCAACACAGAAATTAGTGTATAAATGTGAGACTGCAAAGCATCAACCACCTTTGTGAACTATATCTGTATAAGAATAAGTGGAAATAGTGGACTTTTCTCGACTTTGTTAAGCTTCTTGGGAACTGAAAAGTATTTGCTTCACTTAATGTAATTCATTTTTGGACGAACTCTGAGGGGAGGAGAAGAATATCAGTACCTCTATGAGTGTTTCACAATATAAATTGTATATTTTATATTATAGTATTTTTAGTTGTTCTTGTATGTGATAAAAATACTAAAGTAAATAGATACTTTTTCTTCTTTCTCTTCTCTTTCTTTTTGGTATTAATAAATGTAGGCATTACAGTGCAAAAAGAGACAAAAGCTTGTTTAAGTTAATAGGCTGTGATCTTGGGTTGTTGAAGTGGGGTGAAATGTAAAGTACACAGGTCATAATATATGCGGAGCTGATATGTTTTCTCTTACTTTTGCACAGGTGAATGTCTGGATTAGGACAACAGTCTTAATCGAATAATAAGTGGAAACAAGTAAATATGAAAACACTGAATATAATGAAAAGTTTTCCCTTAGCAATAAATGTTTCAGCTTGCCGTTCAGGCCCACAGTCAAGGACTAATTTTTTTTCTTTTACATTTCCATGGAAACAAGCTGATAATAAAGCTGTAAACAACAGAACTCTGGTTCCTTCAAAGCTAAAAGTTAACAATTTTTGAAAGCATAGTGTAGAATATGAACAGCCAAAGCATGTGTTTCAAGGGAATTGAGTATGTGACAATTTGCATAAACTGAGATGTACTGAGTACTGAGTACTGTGAACTCTGAACTGTGAATAATGGAAAAATACCGAACAAACAAGAGTCTGCCTGAAAGCAGGAAATGTGCCTTTTATGGAAGTTTGTCTGATTTTCTCTTCTGCCTAGAAATATGATTATGTGAATTGTCTTATGTTTATGGGTAAACCTTTGATTGGTTATTTGCCCTGTGTAATGATCTAATTGGTTCAGTTTTATATTTTTGTATTGTCAGCAATATCACCAGTATTTAAGCTTGTTTATTCCTTTGTTCTGGGAGTCTCCCTGGTACTTTCCATGAGGCTCCCGCACGTGTGTACTGTTAGTTAATAAAAGCCACTGAAAGAGAGAAAGGACTGTATCTGTCTTCATTTTTAAAGTAATGTATGACTTAACAATTGGTGCCGTTTACTCGGATCTGAATTAAGAGCAAGCTGCAGCAGTTGAGAACTGAACAAAATACTGCTAAAAGGGCCCACAACAGATTTTTCTGTTTCTGTAGTATTTCTTTCATTTTTCTGTCCCTGTCTGCCTTCTAAAGTTCTATGAACATTTTTTTTTTTATTTTATCTGACAAAGTTATGATTTCTCTCCTTCATTCATTTTAAGGTAAGTGGCATGCATTTCTTTTCTGCTTTGAATACGCAGTATGAGAGTGGGGTTAATACGGAAAATAAACTGGCGTCATATGTATGAAAGGAGGAATGAGAGTGGGGAATAAGACGTTTTTATAATGCCTTAGCTAAACCTGTGGTAAACAGGTATAGCTTATTGTATGAGAGTGGGGTAATAAGACGTTTTTTTTAACGCCTTAGCTAAACCTGTGTTAAACAGGTATAGCATCTTGTATGAGAGTGGGGTAACAAGACGTTTTCATAACGCCTTAGCTAAACCTGTGGTAAACAGGTATAGCTTATCGAGTGATAGTGGGGTACTGAGTGAAAATGGGAGCGAGTGTGGGAAAAATGAATGAGCCAGAAAAAGGTACACCAGCTGGTTATATGTTTTATCGGGTGTCCCAGGACAGTTGTATGTTTTTAGATCAGTGGATCACCCTTACTGAGGACGACGGCGATCTTGCTTTTCCGGAAGATGGTAGTTTTAATAAAGATGTTCTGACTAATTTAGGAAAAAAATTTAAAAAGAAAGGAAAAATACCAGGGTTCTGCTGGGCAGCTTTTTAATGATTGGATGTGTGAGGCAAAAGAATGGGAAAAAGATTCGGTCATTAGTAGTCTTAAGGATAGTCAACAAAAGTTAAAAGAGCAGATAAAGGAACTGTGACAAACTACTAAGAATCTAGATATAGCTAATGGTAAACGTTTAAAAGAACCACCCTTTAAGGGATTATATCATCATCTTCTTTCGGCTGTTCCCATTAGGGGTCGTTACAGCGGATCATCTGTTTCCATTTCTTCCTGTCCTCTGCATCATGCTCTTTCACACCAACCACCTGCATGTCCTCTCTCACCACATCCATAAACCTTATCTTAGGCCTTCCTCTTTTTCTCTTACCTGGCAGCTCCATCATTAGCATCCTTTTCCCAATATACCCAGCATCCCTCTTCAGCACATGTCCAAACCAATGCAATCTCACCTCTCTTGCTTTGTCTCCAAATTGTCCAACCTGAGCTGACCCTCTAATATACTGATTCCTAATCCTGTCCATCCTAGTCAGACCCAGTGCAAATCTTACCATCTTTAACTCTGCCACATCCAGCTCTGACTCCTGCCTTTTCGACAATGCTACCGTCTCCAACCCATATAACATAGCTGGTCTCACTACCCTCTTGTAGACCTTCCCTTTCACTCTTATTGGTACCCGTCTGTCACAAATCACTCCTGACACTCTTCTCCATCCATTCCACCCTGCCTGTACTCTCTTCTTCACCTCTCTTCCACACTCACCATTACTCTGAACTGTTGATCCCAAGTACTTAAACTCATCCACCTTTACCAACTCTATTCCCTGCATCCTCACCATTCCTCTACCCTCCGTCTCATTTACACACATATATTCTGTTTTAGCCCTGCTGACCTTCATTCCTCTCCTCTCTAAAGCATATCTCCACCTCTCCAGGGTCTCCTCAACCTGGTCCCTACTCTCACTACATATCACAATGTCATCTGCAAACATCATAGTCCACGGCACCTCCTGTCTAATCTCATCTGTCAACCTGTCCATCACCACTGCAAATAAGAAAGGGCTCAGAGCTGATCCTTGATGTAATCCCACCTCCACCTTAAACGTATCTGTCACTCCCACCGCAGTCCTCACCAATGTCACACTATCCTTGTACATATCCTGTACCACTCTTACATACTTCTCTGCCACTCCCGACTTCCTAATACAATACCATAACTCCTGTCTAGGCACCCTGTCATATGCTTTCTCTAAGTCCACAAAGACACAATGCAACTCCTTCTGACCTTCTCTGTATTTTTCCAACAACACTCTCAGAGCAAATATTGCATCTTTAGTGCTCTTCCCTGGCATGAAACCATACTGCTGATCACTAATCATCACCTCCCTTCTTAACCTAGCTTCCACTACTCTTTCTCATACCTTCAAGCTGTGACTGATCAATTGTATCCCTCTGTAGTTACTGCAGCTCTGCCCATCACCCTTATTCTTAAAGATAGGTACCAAAGCACTATTTTTCCACTCCTCAGGCATCCTCTGACTTTCCAAAATTTCATTAAACAATCTGGTTAAAATTCCACTGCCATTTCTCCTAAGCACCTCCATGCTTCCACTGGTATGTCATCTGGGCCAACAGCCTTTCCATTCTTCATCCTTTTCATAGCTGTCCTTACTTCCTCCTTGCTAATCTGCTTCACTTCCTGATTCACTATCCCCACATCATCCAACCTTCTCTCTCTCTCATTCTCTTCATTCATCAGCCCTTCAAAGTACTCTTTCCATCTACTCAACACACTCTCCTCACTTGTGGGTACGTTTCCCTCACTGTCCTTTATCACCCTTACCCGCTGCACATCTTTCCCAGCTCTGTCCCTCTGTCTAGCCAATCGGTACAGGTCCTTTTCTCCCTCTTTAGTGTCCAATCTCTCATACAACTCTCTATATACCTTATCCTTAGCCTTCACCACCTCTCTCTTTGCCATGCGCCTCATCTCCTTATACTCATGTCTACTTTCTTCATCTCTTTGACAATCCCACTTCTTCTTCACCAGCCTCTTCCTCTGTATACTCTCCTGTACTTCCTCATTCCACCACCATGTCTCCTTGTCCTCCTTCCTCTGTCCAGATGTCACACCAAGCACCTTCCTAGCAGTCTCCCTTACTAGCTCTGCTGTAGTTACCCAGCTATTCGGTAACTCTTCATTGCCTCCCAGTGCCTGTCTTAACTCTTATATCCGGTACAAGAATTAAATAAACTACAGATACCTGAATCATCTGAAGATGATAATCCATGGTTCCCCCCACCCCCTACCGCTCCTCCACCGCAATATCAACCTTCACAACTACAGGATGGAACTGTTAGTTCTAAAATACAGAGTGAAGGCTGGCGGATGGAAGAGCAAATCATTCCGGACCCCAGATGGGGAGATCAGGTGATAGGAGGCCAGTCTAGCCACCTGGCTATAGAAAAACCTGACCAAATAGATACAGGAAAATCTTCCCCTAGAGTAACCTGCTCTAAGATAAAGAAACTGCAGAAAAGAAAAGTGCAAATGCTTTTTGACCCTAGGTCCAGTCAGCCGAAAATACCTCAAAACAGGAAAATGGTTTATTCACACAAGGGTAAATATTATAAGCAATACCCAATTGTGGTTAAGGACAAAGATGGTTACATTAGTCCAGATAAATCTCATCAAAGCTTTACTTCCGATTCGAGCATGAGCTCGTCAGATGAAGCAGGAGTATTTCCACTGAGGGAAGTTCCAAATCCAGCACATGCTAGAGATGCGGAATAACCGGCTACTGTAGTCGTACCTAGGGCATGGTCGGCAGTTGATTTTCAAGCTATTATTAAATCACTTCTGCCCATTCGTAATAACCCAGCAAAGTTTCAAAGTGTATTAGCAGGACACATATGTTTACAAAATCCTACTATAGAAGAAGTTAAAGCTGTCCTCCAATACGTTGTTCCAGCTGATCTGATGAAACGTATCTGGGATCATGCTAATGTCCCCACCCCAATACCAAAGCATAACACACAAGGGGAAAACAGTTTTGAAGTGGTCAGACAATGAATAGTTGATGCTATTATCGTCATAGTGCCACCTACCCCAAATTGGTCTAAGATTAAGTCAGTCATACAGAGAGAAGATGAACCTATAGATGAATACTTACAACAACTTACTGATGCCTTTGAGGCATATTCTGGATACCCAGAGCCCACCAAAGGGCCAGCACAGAGTGGGCTGTCAGCTGCTTTTGTGGATGGGTTATGCCCTCAAGTGAGAGATAAATTAAAAGAAGTATGTTTGAATTGGCCTAGTCTGGGCCTGCATGAGTTAGTTCAGCAAGTACAATACTATCTGACCATTTGGCTAAAGAAAAAAAGGATTAACAGGAAAAATTAGTACAAGCATAAATTCAAATGTGTAACACTGTGGGCCAACCCGGTCACAGAGATAGAGGATGAGGGCGGGGAAGGGGGAGGGGTAGAGGTCACAGTCCAGCTACTCAGAATAAATAAAACTATCAAGGTACACAACCGACCCAACCCCAGAATCCAAGTAATCAGAATGAATGTTTCAATTGTGGCCAAATAGGCCATTGGAAAAATGAGTGTCCATATTTGGCTGAACAACCTGCACCATACACTGAGGCGCCACAACAATGGAATTCTAACTGGACGCCAAACCCTCGACAGCAACCACAATGAAGGTTCCTTGAACAGAAACAACAGCAGTTGTACCCCTTCCTTCCTGTGGATCAGGACGGGCCACATGTTATGTTACTGGTTAAAAATAAACCATATCCATTTTTGATTGATACCGGAGCAACTAAATCTATGCTAACTAGCAGAACAGCCATGAATATTCCACTTTCTAATAAAGTAACTAAAGGAGTAGGTGTCTCCGGTATACCTATTGAGTATTCTGAAACCGTCCCTTTCCCAATAACTTTGGGACTGTTACAGGATAATCATGCCATTTTAGTAGGACCCTCAGTGCCTTTAAATTTATTAGGAAGAGACTTGTTGTGCAAAATGGGGGCCACCATTTTTTGCACAGCTGATGGAGTCTATCTCCAAGCACCTTCAGACCAACAGGACACTACTTTAGCAGCCTTGGATGATATCATCACATTGCAATCGATGTGTATTCAGTCAGATTCTAACAGAAATGAAGATTTACACTCCCTACCCGCTTGCTTGTGGACAACTCATGATAATGATGTAGTATTTTTGACTTCAGCTATCCCTGTAAAAATAACTCTAAAACCTGGAACAAAGTTGACGCGAGTACCACAGTACTGTCTGATGGCTGAGGCTATTTCTGGTATAGCCCCTGTTATTTCTGCACTAGCACAGCAAGGGATAATAGTACCCACCACAAGCCCGTGTAATACTCCAATATCACCAGTAAAGAAACCTGGTAAACAAGCTTACAGATTTGTACAGGATTTACGGGAAGTTAAGAAAGCAGTTATGCCTGTCTTCCCAATTGTGCCAAACCCTGCCATTATTTTAAGCTGTATCCCACCTACAGCTAAATGTTTTACAGTAATAGATACTTCATCAGTGTTTTTCTTTATCCCAGTACATTCTGATAGTCAATATTTGTTTGCTTTTACCTACAAAGGGCAACAGTATACTTGGACCCGACTGCCCCAGGGGTATGTAGAATCTCCAACTTTATTTTCAAGGGAAATGCATAGGCAATTACAAGATTTACAGCTACCGTCACGTTCAGTTCTAGTCCAATATGTGGATGATATACTTATAGCCTCCCCAGATAGTAAAGCCTGTAAGGAAGATTCTCTTTTAGTGTTAAAATTTCTAGCTGCACGTGGATTTTAAGTGAATAAATCAAAATTATAATATTGTCAAGATAAAGTACAGTATTTGGGACACATAATTGAAATGGGTTCTCGCCGGATACTCCCAAACTGTATCATTTCTATTCAAACTGCACCTTGTCCTGTAACCCAGAGGCAACTTAGAGGGTTCCTTGGACTAGCTGGATACTGCAGACAGTAGGTGTCTAATTTTTCAGAAATTACCGCCCCTCTGTTGCAACTCTTGAAAAAGGACATTACAGACCCTCTACCCTGGACGTCACAGCATGATGAGGCTTTTCAGGCAATCAAAACAGCCCTGGTAAATCCTCCTGCCTTAGGATTACTGGACTATTCTAAACCTTTCGCTTTCTTTTGTTGCGAATGAAATAAGACTGCTCTGGGTCTCTTAACCCAGCAACGCACTGGAGGATACCGACCAATTGCTTACTATAGCACTCAATTGGATCTGGTTGCTTCTGATTACCCAGCTTGCTTACAGGCTGTGGCAGCTGCTGCCATCTTGGTAGATATGGCAGCTCCACTAACCCTGGGACATGACACTGTACTAGCAGTCCCGCATGCTGTCCAAGCCTTACTTCTGAAAACTAAAATACAATATTTTTCAAATGCATGCCTTACTAAGTATGAAATAAGTTTAATGGGAAATCCTGCTTTACAAATTAAACGCTGCCCACCACTAAACCCTGCCTCTTTAATACCAACCTCAGATGAGGGCAAACCACATGATTGTGTGTTAGTAGTTAACTCTGTTCTTTCTCCTAGGTTGAATTTATTTGATACTCCTTTGCAAAATCCTGATTTAGTTCTTTTTGTTGATGGATCCTGTTTAAGAACAAACTCCGGAAAATTCTAAGCTGCTTGGTCAGTCTGCACACCGACTGATGTATTGCAATCAGCACGATTACCTACAGGCGCCTCTGCGCAGGCCACGGAATTAGTGGCATTATCACATGCATGTAAGTTAGCTAAAGACAAGTCTGTTACTATTTATACTGATTCCCATTATGCCCATGGTTTTGTTCATGATTTTGGCATATTATGGAAAGAACGAGGGTTCTTAACATCTTCCGGAACACCCATTAAAAACATTTTTGTATCAATAATTTATTACAAGACTTATTGTTACCTTCTGAAATTGCTGTTGTTAAATGTGCAGCCCATCAATCCAATGACACTTTCGAGAGTAAGGGCAATAATTTTGCTGACTGGGCTGCTAAACAGGCTGCTTTCTCACAAACTGTTCAGGGTCACTTTTTGCAGCCATTACAATCTATGAAAACTTTTGATGAAACAGTACTAAAAGCTTTACAGAATGAGGTTTCAGAATCAGAAAGAAAAACATGGCTGGCTCAAAATTGTTTTAAATGCTTTGATTTAATTTGGCAACATCCAGATGGCAGATTGGTCTGCCCCCTATCCATGCTAAATTCCCTCATTAAAGCTTATCATTTGCCAGCCCATGTTGGGGTACAAACTTTAATAAAACAAACCAAAAGGATTGGTTTGCCCCAAAGCTTTCTGTTTCTGTACAGCACTGTGTGAGCAAATGCTACATTTGTTTACAGTACAGTATTTCCAAAGGCACAATGGCTCCCGCACAACCCTTACCAAAATCATTGGGACCATTTTGTGCTTTGCAATGGGATTTTATTGAATTACCACTTTGTGCACATTTTAGATATGTTTTAACTGTTGTTGATGTTTTTTCTGGATGGTTAGAAGCATACCCTTGTACGAAAAATGATGCTATCTCAGTCGCTAAGAAACTTTGTTATGACTTTATACCTCAATTTGGTGTTCCTTGTTATACATATTCAGACTGTGGAACACATTTTACAGCTCAATTAATTGACTCACTGTGTACTATGTTGGGTATCACTCTAAAATTTCACTGTCCATATAGACCGCAGGCATCTGGAATCATAGAACGCATGAATCAAACACTGAAAACTAGACTAGCAAAAATTACTACTGGAACAGGCACAAGTACATCCTACTAAAGGTCTTTCTTCTCATGAAATTCTAATGGGTCAACCTATGCGCAAGCCCATGACTCCACCACCACCCTTTTCTGAGTACGATGCCTTTGATCATGATGTTATTGTATACTGCACTTCTCTTGTTTCTTTCTTACAGTGTTGTCACTGCCAAGTAGCAGCAGCACAACATAACCCTGATCCTTTTATGTCTTCTGAACTACAACCAGGTGATTGGGTGTACGTCAAGTCTTTCTCCAGAAAAACAGCACTGCAACCTCGTTGGAAGAGGCCTTACCTGGTTCTATTGACAACCCGATTACAAGGCTCACCAACCTGGAATCATATATCACACGTTAAGAAAGTTGTCCCTTCCGAAGATCAAACACCTCTACCTTTTACAGCTCCAGAATCTCCACCTATCGCTTCCCGTACTCGAAGCCATACTGTTCCTGCACCTGATAATGTCTGACATTTCTCCAGTTGGAACACTTCTCCATTCCAATACAATTCCACCGAGACCACCATTTCCACTAAAGTACTGTAAAACTATCTTGGTGGTTATTTTTGCTGTTCTCATATTTCTGCTGTGGCCATTTCTATTTTCCACTACAGTAACACCTCATGCCAAAAGAACTGCATGGCATCCACCATTCAATACCTACCAAGCTATAAAATATACTTATGCATCATCCCTTAATGTCTCCAATTGCTGGATCTGCACTGCCATTCCTATGGTTCATGGGGGATTGATGCTAAATATAGTTCCTTTAGGGATTGAAGAGACTTGGATGAATCTGATCTACGACACATCAAGAGTTATTTCGAAATGCAAAGTAGCATTACAGTTGTCTGTCCGTCAAAATGAAACTGTGTTTTCAGAAACTTGATAAAATCAGAGTAGGGTGGAGCCATTGCAACAAAACAGTGGTATATAACTGCACTGCATGGGGTTGTGTAACAGATTTCTCAACAATATCAAGAATTGTCAAAAACTCTATAGCTAACTTTTCCCAGAAAATATAAACTGTCTACTGGAAAATGTTTGAAGGGAAGCAGAATGCTGGGAATCACTTTAAGTCTATCAATATCACCATTAAAGTAGAGAACTGTTATTTTGTGTGCAGAAGAAAAGCATATAAATGGCTACCAGGAAACTGGTCTGGCAGCTGTTTCCTGGGTTACCTAGTTCCAGCTATCCGACATGTATCTACATTACCTAAGGGAAAAATTTGGAATGTTCAAGAGGTCAAGAAGCCTGCCAATCCGGTAGGTAAAGTCGATGCTTCATGGATCTATTATCATGACTTGGCTCAAGTTAGTACCAAAGGACTGTCCCATATGGACTTGGGTGATGATATAATGTCATGGGTTGGTATAATTCCATCATACAGAGCAGTGAAATCAATTTGGGAACTGAGAAAGTTATCTAAACTGCTTGAAATTTTGAGCAATGCTACATTTTCTGCCTTAGAACTAGTAACTGATGAACTGACTGCTATGAGGGCTGTAGTACTCCAAAACCGTATGGCCCTCGATTTCACCCTAGTGGTGAAAGGAGGAACTTGTGCTTTAATCCAAGAGGAGTGCTGTATGTTTATTCCTGACAATCAGCATGGAATTGAAAGTCACCTTGAACTGATTCAGAAAATTTCTAAACTCTCAGAGGCCAAAGAGGCTGATAGCTCAACATAGGCTTGGTTGACCAACCTTTTCTCAGGTTGGGGAGGTGGACTGTTGAAGCTGATTTTGTTAATTGCAGTATTAGCAATTGTTGCTTTCATTGCCTTATTTTTAATCAAAGCACTGATTTTGAAATTAATGTCATCAAAAGCTGTGAAAAAAGTGCCTAAATTTTATATGCCTGCAACTATGACTGTTGATAATGAAATGAAAATGTCTCTCAATGATGAAAAGACTAGTAGCATGGTTATGCTAGATTTGTGGCAAATGTATGACAGGTTAAATGATGATGCTTATACAGCATCAAATGGGGGATTGTAGAATATGAACAGCCAAAGCATGTGTTTCAAGGGAATTGAGTATGTAACAGTTTGCATAAACTAAGATGTACTGTGAACTCTGAACTGTGAATAATGGAAAAATACTGAACAAACAAGAGTCTGCCTGAAAGCAGGAAATGTGCCTTTTATGGAAGTATGTCCGATTTTCTCTTCTGCCTAGAAATATGATGATGTGAATTGTCTTATGTTTACGGGTAAACCTTTGATTGGTTATTTGCCCTGTGTAATGATCTAATTGGTTCAGTTTTATATTTTTGTACTGTCAGCAATATCACCAGTATTTAAGCTTGTTTATTCCTTTGTTCTGGGAGTCTCCCTGGTACTTTCCATGAGGCTCCTGCACGTGTGTACTGTTAGTTAATAAAAGCCACTGAAAGAGAGAAAGAACTGTATCTGTCTTCATTTTTAAAGTAGTGTACGACTTAACAATAGAAGTTGCTTTCACATCTGAGAGGGGTAAAGATAAAAAAGAACAGACAATTAGTGTAAGTAAAAGCACACTCACATGCATCTTAGCATGAATACCCCCAGCTTCAGGTTAAATAAAGCCTGTATTAACAACTGTCTATTTTGCACACATGTTCCTATTATGAGCGTTAAGCTTCATTATTTAAAGATGCACATAGTTATGTACATTTCTATTAACAGGTTATGGGTGCGCTCTTGGGGTGTTTTTTGAGTGATTTTAGTAAAACAAAATGTCTTATAAAATGGGGTATAGGATCTAATGTTGAAGATAAGAAAAAAACTGTATAAAGGATTAACCTGAAACATTAATGATGAACTATGCATTTAAAAAGCTACCTTATATAATAGGTAAAGATAATGACTTCTAACCATAATAATGACACTTGCCATATTATCCTGGAATCTGAATGGTCTCACAGGTATAGACAAAAAGGAAAACATAGTTAACTATATTAAGAAATGCAGAGTGTAAATAACAATGCTGCATACAACACATTTGGAAACAGTTGAGCATGTGCATTTGATAAAGAAAGGATTTCATGATAGATATTCTGCAGAATATCATGGACAAAGGAAAAGAGGAGTACTTAAATTCTAGAAGAGCTCTGGTAGTGATAGAAGAGGAAAAAAGATAATAAGGTCATATTTGTGGTAATAAGGGGCTAATGGCAAGTGCTGAGGATAATGCTGGTATGTATTTGTATTCCATCTAAAACTGATATTACTGAGCTTAAATATTTTGGGGAAAAATAAGCTTTCACAAGGGAATATTACTTATAGGTAGGGACTGGAATTTGGTTTGCAACAATTAGGATATATCTGGGGGTCTAGAAGGGAAAAGATAACAAAAGGAGGTAGATGTCTGAAGAAAAGTATGAAAATATTTGGCATGAAAGATGTGACTTCAATAATAGGAACTCTGAGAAAATTTACATATTATTCACCAAGGTACAATATCTGGGTAACACTAGATGGAAACTATATTTCACATGAGCATGTGCATTTAATTAATAACTTTGAGTCACATCCAATAACTATTTCATATCATGCGCCATTAAAAACTAAGATAAAAATGCAGGTTAATGAAGTAAAGATGAAACACTGGTGCTTCCACACCTACCTGTTAAAAAGAGAGGAATTTAAGGACTGGGTAGTAGAAATTAAAAATGGGGTGTAACAAAGAAATTTGGTTAAGAATTACTAAGAATTGTTTAGAGGTTAAAGCATTACAAAATAAGGGGAATCTCACAGAACAAGAAGAGGTGCAATTATAGAGTGCTAAAGAGAAAATAAGGGTGTATCTGGATAATGTACATGAGTTTAGCTGTTAAGCAACTGTTTTCTGATAACTCCAGAACAAAAAAACTTTTGCCACAATGCCTTAGGAAACAAAAAGTAGAAAGGATTGTTGCCAAACTTAGGAAGCCTATAACAAGAAAAATAACCAGAGATCCTGTAGAGGCATTAGAGATATTTCAGAAATTTTATGAAAATTTCTGTAAAGCAAAGAACTAGGGAAATCAAAAAAAAGCACAAATGGGAATATTTATGGAAGACCTAAATATGGCTAGGTTAGAGGTAGCCATAAATATTCCCATTTGTGCTTTTTCTTGTTTTTTCCAGTTTTCTGCTTTACAGAAAAAGCACAAGTGGGAACATATATGGCTACCTCTAACCTAGCCATATTTATGGAAGACCTAAATATGGCTAGGATAGAGGTAGATGAGGCTCAACAACTAACAGTTAAGATAGGAGGAGATGGGATAAAAATGGTGATGTATAATCAATCTGCAGGAAAGTCACCAGAAATATATGGTATTCCAGTGGAAGTTTGGAAGCTGGGAGGGAAGAAAGTGATAAAGTTCTGGAAGGTTTTATTTAACAGTAATTTAAAGGGGGAGGCACCAACATCCTGAAAAAAGCTGTAGTACCTAAATATGGTAAAGACCCATCAAATCCAGCTACATATAGGCCCATTTCAATTTGAAACCTTGATTACAAAGTGTTTATGTCTATAATGGGTAAATAAATGGTAATGGTGATGCTAAAATTGATAGTATGGACTAATGCAGTTTTGTGGAGGGGTGGCAAACATTTGACAACATTAGTAGAGCAATGAAAGTATACTGCTGTTACTGGTGGTCCTGATGTAGAGAAAGCATTCAACAGAGTAAACTAGGATTTTATGAGTTCAGCAATTGGAAGCATTTTCATTTCCTGATACAATAATAAGGTTAATGAGAAGGCTATATGAAAGACTGGAGGCAAAAAAAAAGTGAGAGGGTTTTTCTCTGATAAATTTTGTCAGAACAGGGAACCAGGCACCAGTGTCCTCTTTCCCATTTATAATTTGTGTTATATTTAGAACCATTGGCAAAGGAAATAAAAGACTCAGAAATTTAAGGATATTATTGGTATTGGATTCAAGAAAAATTGACTGTTTGCAGATGATATTATTTTATACCTCATGGAACCAGAAAGGGACATCTCATGTAGTGTAACATTCTGAGACAGTTCTGTTTTTTTTTTTTTTTGGGGAGGATATAAATTAACAAAGATAATACAAAAGCTATAGCTAAACCATGTACCACATGTAAGCTTGTTCAGCATTACCTGTATTATGGGGACATGATAAATTTATTAGTATTTAGGAGTATGGATTAAAAGTTATTCTGTTTGGCAGGTAAGGGTTTGCGGGAAGAAACTAAACCAAAACTGGAAGCTCTTCCTATGAATATGGATAGCAAGAAACAACCAGTACATTTTTAGTCCTTTTAATTTTATGCATAAGGGAGGCATATTTTTATCAACCAGAGGAGAAGTTGTGGATAGTAAATTAATACAGAGTTGAAGGATTTTATCTGGGAAGGGATGAGGGCAAGAGTCAAGTGGGATAAGCTGATCCTTCCAATAGAACAAGGAGGTTTAGGATTATCTGATTAGAAGGGATATTTTACAACTACACAGTTAAGGCTCTTATAGATAACACAAGCACAAAACTACAATTCAAAATGGAAAGGGATGAAGAAGCAGGGGGTTAATTCAAGAAATTAGGAAATAATGGGATTTTGGACACAGATCCTTAATTAGAATAACAGCAATCATGCAAAATATTATATTCATAAAGTAGCAGAATATATACTAAGTAGTAATCCAACACAGGAATAGTGAAAGGAGATTCTGCCATTATAGAGGACTGCAATTAGGGGTACAGATAATAGGCAAGAGGGGGCTGAAATTTACTGGAAGAAATTGACAAAGGAACCAAGGTTTTGGAAATAAATAATCAGGGAGGGAAAGTTAATAGAATGGAAAAAGGCCAAGAAAACATTTGGGTTGCAGACTAGTGATTGCCTTCCCTATCAGGGATTTATATCAAAGTGAAAGGGATAGGGGAATCCTAAATTAAAGACCTGCACTGGTTGAGTTTTAATTGAAGCTAGAACAGAAGCTGCTGTTAAAAAGGGATAATTAGTAGGGCATATAAAATATTGTATGGAAACTATACAAAACAATCAGAAGACATCAGAAAAGATTGAGAAGAGAGATTAAATATGCAATTCACAACAAAACAATGACAGAACATATTTATGGCTCCCAATATGCTACAAAATCTAGAAAACTTAGGACGTTTGCCTGGAAGTGTTTGCAGAGATACTTTTATACCCCAAATAGACTCCAAAGAAATTTTCTTTAGGTAAATGGCAAATGTTGGAGTTGTGATGGGGAAGGAAGATGCACCTTGGAGCATATGTTCTCAGAGTGTAATGAGTTGGTATATTTTAAAAATCCCCTATAGAGTACTCTGTCATGAATACTGGAACAGCAAATGACTGTAACTATGAAAATTATTTTTTGAGCTAGGATAGAGGATGTGAATTGCTTACACATAGAAATACCTTGAAAAGTGTAATTCTGGTGGCTTACAAAAAACTGATTACTAGAAAGTGGAAATCAAAATCTAAATTAGTTATACCTGAAAAAGTGAATATTGTAACAGAGATAAAACAACAGGAAGTAGGATCTTTAGAAAAGAGTGGGAGTAAATTACATAGAAAATAATGGAACTTGTGGGAAAATACATGCAGAAAAATGTTTTAGTGGAGGAATGAGGTTTAAGAGAAGCCAGGAATTAAAGAATTCACACAATTTTGCTTTGACTATGTGATGCATACAGTTTGGAAATGTGAACTTATTAATATGGTTTGATTACTTGTATATAAATGTATGTTTGCCTGTGTCACAAGTTCATTCAATGAAAGTGTTAAAAAAGACTGGGGTGATAGTTCATCTGTACTATGCCCAGTTGCAGATTTGATGAAGGAGAGATGACTCTTAAGGTAAAATGGACACCAGAGGCAGATAATGTTTTTAAACAATACACAACTGCTATGTTCACAAATTCTCTTTTTCCACTCTCCCTTGTGTGGTTACACAAGAAATGGGATCAGGATACCAAGCCTGGAACAGATTCATAATGTTAGTAGCAAAGCCTGATGGAACAGTCAGATGCTTTAATGATTTTAGGAAGCTTTTCAAAATATGAGAATTATCCAATGTCTAGCATAGAAGAACTAATAGAAAGACTGGGGAAGGCAATATTTTTGACCACATTATATATGACAAGGTGTTACTACCAAATCCCTATGACAGCTAAAACCAGTCAAAAGGCATAAGTTTCAACCCTAGAGGGTGTAGTTCAGTATATTTGATTTCCTTTGGGGCTACATGGTCATGTTACTATTCCAAAGTAAAATAAAGTCTTATGTCAAATATGCTGCCGTTCAGATAGATGATATCAATAATATACTATGAGGATTGGGACTCTGACCTTGCTAAGGTACAGGTTATATTAAACATATTGATTAAAACCAGACTGACACTCAATGTTTCCAAGAACAAGATAGTCATGACAGAAGTAAAATTGTGAGGCCCCCAAAGGAAAATCTAGAAAAGTAAGAAATTGGCAATAAGAAGCAAATGAGGTAATTCTTAATGCTAGCTACATACTATTAGAAATTGTACCCCAATGTTCATCTGCAGTATGCCCAGCTACAGATTTGATGAAGGGAAGATGACCCTTAAGGTAAAATGGACACCAGAGGCAGATAATGTTTTTAAACATTACACAATAACTGTTATGTTCACAACTTCTCTTTTTCCATTCTCCCTTGTATGGTTACACAAGCAATGGGATCAAAATACCAAGCCTTGCTGGTGGATGTTTTCATTATTCCCATATAAATTCCTCATCAAACATGTGTCAGGCTTAAGCTACTACAATGGAGGTGGCCTGCTCAGGGCCCGCAGTCCATCTTGTGGGCCTGAAGCTGAAGGTTCCATGCTTGGAGATCTCAATGTAACATAGTGTGGTGGATTTTGCCTTAAAATGTATCAGAACTGATGTAATGTAAACAATTTTGTGCATAGTGTTGTAATATAATGTGTTGAAAATAATCTATGTTGTGAATCTTAGTTTTTTTAAATTTCTTTAGGTCTTTTGCATTTCTGATACCATGACAGGAATGGACCCCATTCCTAAGTCAAAGTATGATTAAAGTTCATGAAATTAGTATTGTTTCAGTCTTTGATGTTAGCCAAAAGTGCTCTTTATAGCACCTGCAATGTGCCCAGTATTGGCTCCTTCTGCAGTTCATACTGAGTTACATGTACTGGTAACATATCTAAGTATGACTGTAAATTTTTTAATAAGAGCTGTTGCTCCTACTACTATTGGAACAATCTAGGTATCCTTCTTCCACATTGCACTTGTTTCTGCCTACAAATCCAGGTATTTTATGACTTTGTGTCTCTCTGTACATAATACACTGTAGTCACGTGGTGTAGCAATTTCAGTGATCAATGCTACTGCTGCCTTCTTTTCATAAACTACCATATCTGGTTTTCTCGCATCTGTTTTTGAACTGTTGGTAATGGGTGATCCCACATGATATAAACTTCATCATTTCTATAGTACTTTGTGGCTCATGTTGCCAATATTTTTCAGCAACTTCAATATTATAATGTTTGTACAATCCCCAATGCAACAGTCTTGCCACATTATTATGCCTTTCGGTATACAGTCCTTCTGTCATTAGTATATCATAACCCGCAGCAAGATGTGAGACTGTTTCCAATTCTGTAAAGACAACATATGAATTTCTGACCAAATCACAAGTATGTAACCACAAAGGCCAACTAGTTGCTGGAGTAAATATATTCTTTTAATAAAACTTAAAATATGTTAAAAAGATAAAACTGGTTAAGCGCTATCATCCACAGTTTTACGTGGACTTCTTCAAAATTAATTTCTAAATTCACTGCCCATTTTTAAAATATTCCAGTTTCTTCAGCATCAATTCCTGGAAACAAAATCATAACCAGACTGGTACTCCCTAATAGGTTAACCAATTAAAAGAAAACAAAGAATTCTTTGGCTTGGGTCATGCAAGCCTTCCTGATTACCTTGCTGGTTTCCTATTGGCTCAGAATAAGCACAACTGTCCAATAATATCTGTGCCTCCTTAATGTATGACAGCAGATTCCAACTATGTGGCAGCAGCACTTCTCAAATGAACAAATTATAACAATTCAAACAAATCCTTGAATTGGATCTTGCGAGCATTCCTAGTTTCCCTGCTGTTATCCTATTGGCTCACTGTGATCGTAAGTGTCCAATAAACTTCCAAAGCTTTTCTGTTGTATGATAACCAGTCTTCACTGTGTGGCTGCAGCATTTAGTACCCACAATCTTTGTTTTCCAACCTAAATAATTATGATAGGTGTTCCTTTTACCATTAGATAACATTGCTCAGTTTGCTGTCATCACTACACACCACATGATGTTTTTACTTTAAACACACCATTGATTATTAATATATTTTTTGGATGAATTCCACATGGTGCTTAACTTTGTGTCATGTCAGCTTTCACAATATTTATGTTATGCAAAGCCAAGTGATATAGGTGTGCATATAATGTGTGTATCTGTAAATAACCAATGTGCATTGTTCACTTTGGCCTTCCATACTCATTTTAAAATCTCCATAGCTCTAAGTTTCAAAATACTGGAAATAGAAACATGTTCATTGAGCCCTGGGGGTCCCAGGCATTAAGGTACAGTTGCCACTTCAACTCCTTTGACTCTAGTCTTGTCTCCCAGGGACCACATCTGGGACTTGTAGTAAACTTGTCAAGTGGTAAGAACATAAATTTATTTAAATGTTGACATAAAAGAGTGTGCTTAAATAAAGCATTGTTGTCATTTTCTTTGCAAATGTCATATAAATGCCTGTATTTCTCTCAAAATATCTTTGATGGTGCTCTTTTTGTATTGATTAGTGTTGCTTTTTCCTTTGCATAAATATTGCACCATATTAAATCTCTTTCTTTCCCATGTCCATAGTTATTCTTCAGATGTCACCTGCTCCTTCTGTTTCTCCTTACTTGGGGGACCCATTGTTCCATCATGCTGTGATATAGCCTGCTTCAGACTTTCTACACTAAATCCTTCACTTTGCAGATATTCCATGACTTCAACTTCTATTTTGTTACTTTCTACTTTACTAATCTTCTGTTATACATTCCCTCTTTGTCATTTTATTTTTTGTATTGTGAAATTTTCCATATCTGAATGCCTTTGCCTGTATTTCTCTTCAAATATCTTTCGAGCTGTTTTTTTGTATTGATTAATTTGGCTTGGTGGTGCTGCGGTAGCATTGTCGCCTCACAGTAAGATGCTGTCCGGTTTGATTCTCATCTAGAGTGTCTTCTGCATGGAGACATGCGTGAATGGACGTATCTTCATTGAAGGTTGTGCGTCAGGGCTGGTAACTTGGCAGGTAAAAGTCAACTACCAATCATTAGCGGACAAGAGTTCCGCTGTAGCGACCCCTAGCTGGGAAAAGCCGAAAGACACAAACAAACAAACAAACAATTTGGCTTTCTCCTTTGTATAAATATTGCACCATATCAGATCTCTCCTTTTTTCGCATGTCCATATTTCTTTTTTATACCGTTCAAAAATCTCTAGATTTTGTTCTTTATATTTTCATACTTCCTCGGTCACTTTTTTTTCCAAATGGCCCAAGGTTTCTTGGTCTACATAATGTTTATCATAAATCTGTTGTATTAATGAACACACATTTTTATTTAAAGCTTCTAACAATTTTTCTTGTGCAGGTCTTTTTCTTTCCTCTAATTTCACTCTTAATCTTTCTGGTATATCTTCTCTCTGGAAATTCTGAGCTTATTGCATAATAGTAACAATACATAGTTTCTTTCTTATCCTTAACAGTCCACTCTACTATATTGTCTTTATGGCTCTTTTTTCATTATCAGTTTTTGTGATTTTTGTGGACTACTACTTCCTTCTACAAAAGAGGGACCATCCTACCCCTGGGCCTAGCCTAGCCCCATTGTAGGAATGTTTCTCTGTCTTGAGGATTCTACACTGTCATTTTGTCCAGTTTTGATACCAGTGCGCCTACCAAGATTGGACACTTTTTTGTCCTGGGTCTTGTGCACCCAGCTATCATTTTATTTTTAACCAACTTCTGTCCATGATATATGCTATATAAAATATGTTCTGTATATCAGTGTCATCTTAGTGAGATTTTGTGAAAAAGAGGGTCCACCTCATATAGGTATGTCCCAAGACTTGAGGATGAATTCAATTCTAGCAATATTACTCTCCTTTGCTTGCTGATTTATCATCTCTCCATTTGAACACCTATCTTACAGCATAGAAATGTGCTGTTCTTTAAGAAAGAGAAAGGTATGTCTTTGTATTAGTTACAGAGGTTTCCTTAAATTGTGTAGTTAACAAGCAATTAACTGCTTAGTTGAATGTATACAAAAGAGGGTTAGGGCTATGGTGCTAAAAATCAGAGAAATTGACTTCTTACTATAAAAAGAGTTTTGTGCCTCAAACAGTGGTTCTGCAAAGTGTGCTGTGGAAGATAAAGAACACGAAGAAGCCGCAGATTATCTGGATACCTTATGCTGAAGAATCCAGCCAGGTGAAAGCTACCTGACTTTATTCTGGGACCAGTCCTAAACTGACAAGACAGACTGCTGAGACTGATTTACTTTCATTTCATAGCCTCGAGAAGAGTTTGTAGTAATGATCTAGTATATTGCTTTTTGTTTGCAATAAAAAACTGATATTTTACAGACAAAGCACCTCTTCTCTGCTGCCTTCTTTTGATCCAGCATATCACAATATATATGGCTATAGATATATAGATACAGATATAACTATAGATATAGATATATAGAGCGCCCTAATGTTATGTCACAAAATAAGTGTTTACATGCAAAAATGTTGAATGTTTGTGTGGAATGGGTGAATGTTTTAGTAAGTTTCATATCTACTGACTGTATAGTAGTAGTGATACAGAAAGGGCTTTTGCCTGATAAGGTGTAAGGTTGAGCTTAGGAGGACAGGGTTAGGGTTAGCCCACATTAGTAAGGTGGTGCAGGTGGCAAATATATATAGATGATTGTTCATCCATCTACCATCCCTTTTCCTCATTTTTGCACATGGGTCAGGGTATCACTTCAAAAGTGGCAATCATCTAGAGGTAACCTTTACACTGCCAGGTGGTTATCACTGCCATGATTATTCATCCACACTATACATACATTCACACCCATGGCCAGTTTCGACTGTTCAAGCCACCTACTGCATGTCTTTTGTATGTAGGGGAAAAACAGAACACCTGTAGAAAACCCACAAAAAACACAACAAGGTCATGCAGACTCTGCAGAAAATGTACCCCAGCTAAAAATCAAACCTGGATAATCTGTTGTGAGGCAATAACCCTATTCACTGGGCCACTGTTCACTTAGTTGAAGGAAAACATGTAGAATACATTCCATATTCCATCTATAGATATAGATGTACAGTAGCTATAGATATAGACATATATATAGATATATAGATATAGATATAGATATAGATTTAGATATAGATATAGATAGAGACATAAATATAGAGATACAAATAGAGATAGAGATATAATGCAGTAATATTTGATTTGTTATATAAGAAGTAGACTGATCAGTAGTCCCCTTCCCCTTTTCAGCCATAAATGGATCCTCAAGGCCACGTGTAAAAATAGATATAAGCAATTTATTATAGCAAGGCCAAGTGTAAAACCAGATATAAATAATTTAGTATAGCCTGACAACCAGCATGTTTTTGAAAGGTGGAAGGAAACTAGAGTTCCTAGAAAAAGCATACAAAGTCCACAGAGTCTGTGGTGTGAAATCAAGACTGGACTGCAAATTCTGGGGCATTTAAACAAATAGGACAGTAGAGTGATTCACTTACAGATCTACATGTGAGCTACCAGACTGCTCTATTTATATATATAAATTCATAAGGTCATAGGTTCATTGGTAATAACTAGTCTAACAACCCCAGTGGGCCTTAATAAGCTTAATTATGCTTCCCAAATGTTTCTGACAACTTCTGATACCATAGGGTTATTTTAAGGGGTATATGTAAAAGGCTGCCTCTGTCTAACAATGTGTGTCAGTCTGATTGTATCTCTGCTTATTTGTGAAAATGCATGACACAAAAGTTAGATATACAAATGCTGTCCAGCAGGGTGTTAAAGTACAGGTAATGCCCACTAAAAAACTAGTCCACTGCTTCATGGCAGCATATTAAGCTGCTGTGGAGCTCGGACTGAAAGAAAGCTAATGGCCAACATTATTTTGCACTCGCTAAGTATCGCTTTTGATGTTTAGTGAGTGTAAAATTAAAAAAAAAACGAAAATTAGAAAAGTGTGTGTTTGTGTGTGTGTGTGTGTGTGTGTGTGTGTGTGTGTGTGTGTGTGTGTGTGTGTGAATATGTGCATGCATGAAAGAGAGAGGAAGATCGATCAAGCTATTACTTTACACTAGCTAAGCAGCGCTTTTGCTGTTTAGCAAATGTAACATTAATGAAAACATAAAAAAGAAAGAAAGAAAAGTGTGCATTTATGACGTGTATATGTGTGTGTGTGTGTGTGTGTGTGTGTGTGTGTGTGTGTGTGTGTGTGTGTGTGTGTGTGTGTGTGTGTGTGTTTATGTTCTCAGAGGTTTTAGGGGCATTGAATTTTGATAAACCGTCAATGACAGGTAATTTGCCTTGGAATAGTTCCTAACTGTTACTGGTTTTAACAGGATTATGGAGTTGATTTTGATTTCAAAGGAGAAAGCTTTATGATCAGACCTTACCAGGAAGGATAAGACACTGTGGGGGGGGGGGGTGCAGCTTTTTCCCACATTTGTGAACATAAGACCAGTATTTTGGAGTCTGCAGTAGGCATATTCCCTATTTAGTCAAGGGTGTTTGTATTTATGAAGTTCAGAAATCTCTGTGCCTGTAGATCTGAGGCTGTATAGTATTCCCAATCTATAGAAGGGGTAATTAAAGTCTCCCATGAATAGGATGATAGGGTGGATGGTAAGTGCCTCCATTAGGTCCAAGTATGCATTGTGAGCTTTTTGGGACATGGAAGGTGACCTATAGCTGTCTAGGATATGGTACAAGATTTTGCCTGTGGAGGAACTTCAGCACATCATTCTGCTTGACCATCTTAGAAGTTTACTTGTTATTGATGTATATTGTGACACCTCCACCTTGTCTGTGCAGCTACTGGTCTAAAGGTGTGGAAGGCACTGAAACTTGCACTGCCAGGATACTCTTTACCACTTTAAACCATGTCTCAGTAACTGCACAGATGTCTATATTCTCGAGTGTGAGGAGGGCATGAGGTGTAATTTTTTATTTTGGCTCCTGGCGTTGAGCAGTAACACCGAGGTTCTGTTGAGTTGATTTTGCTATGTCAGCATGTTTGTCAAATTTGATTTCCATTTCTATTAATTGCTTTTTGGCAGACAATAGCATTAAACTTAATAAGACCTGGGCAATACAGATCCTGTGGTCCAGCTAAAAAAAAAAATTTCCTTATGCATCTGTATCTTGGTATAGAGTAGAATTCTGTCCAGAATTAGTTTCCTTGGCTTTTAAGCACTGAGAGCTGGGGCAGGTTCCAGGCAGCTCCCACACACAGCATGCCGAATTAGATTAAGAAGATACTGAGAAATAAAGAAATGAAGGAATGATTTTTAATAGTCTTATCTTTAAAAAAATGACTTTATATTATATATGCTGTATTCTCATTCCATCTCTGTGCCCTAATGTTAGTCAGCAGGGATGGAACATTAATGCATTACACCTGGGCATACCACATATATGGTGACTCATTTGCAATACATCGCTGTAATGAAATAATTTCCACAATTACAAAACATCAGCAAGCAGAACCAAGTGAATTGTCTTACCTCCATTTTTTGATAATCCCAACCAAATTTCTCTATATAAATATAACATAATATCAACAATTAACTTCATACCTCAAATAACTGTATATAATAAATACAGAGTATATACTTCATAAATTGTTAATCAAACAGTTTGTAACAGCTTTCTGTTAAAATCATCTGATATAGTTTGTGGTAAGAAACCAGTATAAAGTACATGTAGATAATTCATTTATTTATCCTTTGTTGACTAGGTTAATCCCACTATGCTAGTAGCCTCATTTCAGAGGAGACCTGAGGTGGTATGTATACTATTACGGCAAAGTTGGCCAGGGCATCAGGGAACTTCCCCTTACTGTTGCATACAGGGATGCATTTGTGCGTGGTGTTTTCTACTTCCTGTTTCCATTCTGGGTATGAAGGCAGCTTGGAGAAGCAGGAAAACTGATTCATGAAGACAGAAGGAGAAAAGGAGAATAAGAAATATGAAGATGTTTGTGCTTTTGTTCGTCGAACAACAGAAACAGTAAACTTGTTGAAAATGGTAGAGGAATGTTAGGAGAAGTCAGATAAGCAGGATGGCATGGTAAAGGAATTAGAAAAGGCAGCTGAACTTTTTCAAGGGAAGATTAAAGAAAAAGAAATGCTACTAAGGGACTCTGAAGATTTGTTTCAGCAAAACCTCTTCGTGAAAGAGGTTGCAACACAAGAATGTCTTGTTACAACCCTCCAGTCGGGAGGGTTACAAGATGATTTTTTAATGGAGTTGGTGAATGCCAATGAACTGGAAAGTCGGAATGATGTTTTGTGGGGTAACTTAATGGAGAAACTAAAAAGAGAGGATGTTCCACAGGTTGATAATGTAAAGCTGTATGCTGAGATGGCAAAATCAAGAGTAATGAAAGAAGGAAAAGGAAGGAAAACTGTGATTTTTTTAAGGTATGAATTGAAAAGAAAGAAGAAGGTGGAGTGGACAGATACAAGGTATGGGATGACACAATTACACCTTTAGGAGTGAGAGTATAGGAGGTAAGGGCATTTATTCATATTAACAGAGATACTTTTCGTCACATTAATTGTCCATAAAGCTATGGAGAATTTTCTAGGAGAGTATGAAAAAAAGAAAGACTGCATTCCATCGAACTCTTATATATTTAAACCTTTTCAAAGAGAGACTAAGAAAAAAATAGTATTCAATCTAGAACTAAAGTTGAAAATAATTACTTTAAAATGTGTGCAAAGATGTAATAGATATTGTGAAACTGCATGATAATATAGGTTTATGTTTAGGTGCATGGGACTGCAACATTGTTTTAAAAATGAAAAATTATAATATTGTGCATATTCTAAGTGTTATAAATGTGGAAGGGGACAAAGGAATGATGAAATAATCAGGGCAGCCAAAGACATGTTTTTTTGTGTGGGAAAGCTGATCACTTGATAAATAATTATGAAAAAGAAAATGTTTTGGGTGTGGAGAAATAGGACATAATATATGAAATTGTGAAATCAAATGTTATAAATGTAACAAAGTAGGACCCTTGGGGATGCAATGTGATTATAAAGTTAATGAATTAGAGGAAGAGATTGTAGAAATATTATTGAGCTGAATCAAAATACCAAGGACATAGCAATAAAAAAAAAATAAAAGAGTGAACAAATAGAGTGTGAGGAAGTAAATGATTTGGAATCTAAAGAAGATTTACACAAAACTAATGAAAGTTCCATTCTTAATAAAGGAGAGGGAGATGAATCAGGATTAAGTGACAGTGAAGATGTAAAATGGAATTTAGTTAAACAAAAAAGTCCTATTGGTAAGAGAGTTCAAGACAGAAAAAGAGAAATGGTAGAAGGACATAAAGATGAAAAGAAATGGTACGGTTGAGTTTCTTAAAGTTAACATTTTGTGTAAGGTACTTGCATTAAATGGTAATACTTTAAAGAATGTTGTAAGAGACAGGAAAATGGCATTATTATATTAGAAGACATTAGGTTTTTAACAAATGGAGAAAGACAACATTTGGAAGTGTGGTGGGGAAAAATGTGATCTTTAATTTAGGAAATGAGATGTGTTCATGAATACTTTTTGTATAAGGAGACAATAAAAGTTTTAGATATTACATTTGCTACTGTAGGCTGAACTATGATGCATGATGTAAGATGGAGAAAGCAGGTATTTAGAATTATAGCGATTCATGCAAAAGTAATAGAAAAGAGGGAAGAGTTGTTTATGACATAATTAAATACATAGGAGTAAACATGAATGGAATTGTTGCTGGAGATTTTAATTGTAACATAAGGAAATAAACATATGATGTAAATGTGATATTAGATATTATAAGGTCTAGAAATTTTAATATTTGGAATAGGAATACTTGGGCTTATAGTAGAGGTGAACATAGTAGAGTAATAGATTATTTTTTAGTTTCAGGGTTAAAAATTGTGGATGTAGGAATATTAGAGACAGGTTTTTTAGATCACAAAGCTTTATGGATTACTTACATAAAAATAGGAAAAGGAATAAAAAAGATTAATAAGGTTAAATGGGATAAAGATGGGCAGATGGTTGCAGTAAGTTTACAGCAGCATCACATTGAAATGAAGCCTTTTTATAAAGACTGGCTGAATGGTGTTTTTTTTAAATAAAATTATAAAAAGTGGTACATAAGCAGGAAAATATAAAAAGAAGGAAGGAAAGAATTATTTATGATCAGTTGAGTAAGGATAGATGTGACAGTTTGGAAAATAATGAAGAAAAGTATTTTATTAAAGAAGAGGAATTATATGATTTAAATAAAAAGAAAATACAATATTTGTTATATAAGCAAAGATATTTTTTGCAAGGAAAGAAGGAGGAAATTCTACCATATTTGAGTAAACTTATTAAAGAAAATTATAGCATTATGAGACTAATGAAAGATAGGTCAGGTATAGTATAGTCTACGTAATATAAGATTATGGAAATAGTGGAAGGATATGTTAAAGAAAGTTTAGAGGGAAAATGTACAATGTGCTAAGGAATGGAAAGTGGATATTTTTTCTAAGGAAGATAATAAAGATTTGGAAAAATATTATAATAGAAGAAATAGAAAATATTTTAAGAAGTGTAAATCTGGAATCTATGTGAGGGCAGGATAGAGTATAGAATGTATAAAAATATGACTATAGTTCAAAAGACATATTTTTAAAAAGTATTAAATGAATGGGTAAGAAAGGGTTTTCAATATAAAGACCTGTGTAGTGGAGTAATTAAATTCATATGGAAAAAGGAGACAAGTGTGAAATACACAACTATATAGTTCTTAATAACACTGACTATAAGATTTTTTATGAACATTTTACAAAATAGAATGGAAGGCAAGTTGAGTTAGATTATAAATAAAAATACTTATAAAAAGTAGAAAAGTACAGGATTTATTGTTAATCATTACAGAATTAGTGGATAACATTTTATATAATAATGATCGAGCAAGGTTCATGGTGGGTGATATAAATAAGGCATCTGATTCAATTCAGCATAACACCCAATGGAAGATATATGATGCATACAATTTAAGTAATAAGTAAAAAATGTCTATGTTACAACTTATAATTTAACTATAGTATGAATATTAATAAATAGATGGTTTAGTAAGTAAATGTGCTTGAAAAAACTATAAGGCAGGGTTGCCCTTTAAGTACTGCTATTTTTGTACTAATAATGACTGCTATTTTGACTTATATTAATATTGAATTAAGGGATCTGAAATATATGGCCTATGAAGGTTTAAATATTCCAATTATGCTATCATATACTGATGATATTATTCTTATTGCTAAAAATCAGAAAACTATAGTTAATGTGATAAGTTATTTACAGGAATTTATATGAGACAGTTTTTTATATATAAATAAAGAGAAAAGTGTAGGTATAACTTATGATGGTATGCTATTATTTTTAATAGGATAGGGATTAATATGCTTGGATTGACATTTGGCAAAAACAGAATAGATAACAGTTATATGGGAAGAAAAATTAAAGGTCATGGAAAAAACATATATGTTTTGGTGGACCTTTAGATTATCCTTTAAGAAAAAAGTATATTTAATAAACTTAATATTGCTTGCTCAAATTGCTTACTTATCAAGTGTGTATAGTATTCCACTGAATCTTGAAAAGGTACTTTATAGCATTCTATTTACTTTTATTTGGGGATCAAGGTTGAATCCAGCAAAAAGAGGAACTTTATATGCAAAAAATAAGAAGGTGGTTTGGGGTTGATAAATTCTATAGTCCATGCAGCCTTTTTACATTTGTATAAAATGCTAAAAGTTTGAAAGATAATGATGATTCATTATTGGTGAGAATTAAAAAAAATGATAGTACTGAATGGATGACTATTTTGAATGCTAAGAAAAGGAGATTGTATGGTAGTGAGGAAATTAATAATTATCCAGACACACGTTTGCTTTGAAAAATAAAAATTGAAATTGAAAAAGATAGGAAAGCATGGTATTATAGTGTCATGGATACTTTTTTTATATATTTATCCTTGGAAAATATATGTAAAGAAAAAAGGGTTGCAATTAAGACATGAATGGAAAGACATAAACATATGTGGGAATGTCAAAAAGTAAATACATCATATAAAGGTAAAAATTATAGAAATTGTATATATATTGCAATTAACTTGAAACCAGTGAACATGTTTTCTTGAGTTGTAAAAGAGTTAAAGCATTTAAAATTTGAGAATTATAAGG
>NC_056743.1:1689581232-1689616418 GCF_019279795.1 Protopterus annectens
GCAAATGAATAGATAAAAGATTTAGAACAGTTATGGAAATGATCATATTACTATGAGAACATTTTATAAAATTTGTCTCAATGGAGGATGATATTTAAGGAGAAGTATAAAAATTGTTTTTTTTACACTAGCAGTATGATGTAAGAAAAGTAGAGAAAGAAAAATATAAAATAACATATAACAATGAATAAGAAGATTTAGAACACAATGAAAGAAACCACTTTCGAAATATTTGAAAAAATCAATAAAAATACAAGAATTGTTACTTAAGCAAAGATTTTTTAGAAGGGGAAAGAGAAGAAGCATTAAGTTACTTAAGTACATTAGTAAAAGAAATGGACGTGCAATGAGAGAAATAAAAAATGTAAAAGGACAAGTAGAAAGAATTCATGAAAAGATTATGAATAGTATAGTGCAATATATACAAGAAATATTAGTAAAAAACTATGCCAGAGGCTAGAAGGTACTAGTAAACACTTTAATAAATAAAACTGGTAAGCGCTTTTGTAAAAACTTCTTCAGACCATGCTGAATTACACAATTCAGTTATTAAATACAGATTTAAAAAAGAAGCAGCCAATAGAATACGCAGTTCACAAACACATGATAAGAAACGATTAAAACCTCCTGTTCTTCAATTTAGGTTTTAAAGAAACATTGTCATTTAATCCAAAAGCTTTATCAGCTTGCAGATGTAGTATCCAAAACAATTCATGGCTTTCTGTATAGTTAATAATATCACCAAGTTTACCATTTTCATTTACCATCTCAATAACTTTAAAATTAAAATGATGTGTAATATCAATTGTTCTATCATGGTGTGGATGGCAGGAGAAATGGGGTAGGGGTTATACTAAAGGAACAATATGCCAAGAGTGTTTTAGACATGAAGAGAGTGTCTGACAGAGTGATGTTTATGAAGCTCGAAATTGATGGTGTAATGATGAATGTTGTTAGTGCAAATGCTCCACAAGTAGGGCGTGTGATGGATGAGAAAGATAAATATTGGAGTGAGTTGGATGAAGTTGTGGTGAGTGTACCCAAGGGTGAGAGACTAGTGATTGGAGCGGACTTTAATGGGCATGTTGGTGAAGTGAACAGAGGGGATGAGGAAGTGATTGGTAGGTATGGTGTTAAGGAGAGGAATGCAGAAGGTCAGATGATTGTGGATTTTGGAAAAGGATGAACATGGCTATGGTGAATACATATTTTAAGAAGAGGGAGGAGCATAGGGTGATGTACAAGAGTGGAGGAAGATGCACACAGGTGGATTATATCCTATATAGGAGGGCCAGTCTGAAGGAGATTGGAGACTGTAAAGTGGTGGCAGGGGAAAGTGTAGTTAAACAGCATAGAATGGTGGTCTGTAGGATGACGTTGGTGATCAAGAAGAGGAGGAGGAGTGTGAAAGCAGTGCCAAGGATTAAATGGTGGAAGTTAAAAAAGGGTGATTGTGAAGTGGAGTTTAGGGAAGAGTTAAGACAGGCACTGGGAGGAGTGGAGAGTTACCGAATAGCTGGGTAACTACAGCAGAACTAGTAAGGGACACTGCTAGAAAGGTGCTTGGTGTGACATCTGGACAGAGGAAGGAGGACAAGGAGACCTGGTGGTGGAATGAGGAAGTACAGGAGAGTATACAGAGGAAGACGCTGGTGAAGAAGAAGTGGGATTGACAAAGAGATGAAGAAAATAGACATGAATATAAGGAGATGAGGTGCATGGCAAAGAGATAGGTGGCGAAAGATAAGGATAAGGCGTATGGAGAGTTGTATGAGAGATTGGACACTAAAGAGGGAGAAAAGGACCTGTACCAATTGGCTAGACAGAGGGACAGAGCTGGGAAAGATGTGCAGCAAGTAAGGGTGATAAAGGATAGTGAGGAAAAGGTACTCACAAGAGAGGAGAGTGTGTTGAGTAGATGGAAAGAGTATTTTGAGAGGCTGATGAATGAAGAGAATGAGAGAGAGAGAAAGATGGATGATGTGGGGATAGTGAATCAGGAAGTGAAACAGATTAGCAAGGAGAAAGTAAGGACAGCTATGAAGAGGATGAAGAATGGAAAGGCTGTTGGCCCAGATGACATCCCAATGGAAGCATGGAGGTGCTTAGGAGAAATGGCAGTGGAATTTTTAACTAGATTGTTTAATGAAATTTTGGAAAGTCAGAGGATGCCTGAGGAGTGGAGAAAAAGTGTTTTGGTACCTATCTTTAAGAATAAGGGTGATGTGCAGAGCTGCAGTAACTACAGAGGGATAAAATTGATCAGTCACAGCTTGAAATCATGGGAGAAAGTAGTAGAAGCTAGGTTAAGAAGGGTGGTGATTATTAGTGATCAGCAGTATGGTTTCATGCCAGGAAAGAGCACTACAGATGCGATGTTTGCTCTGAGAGTGTTATTGGAGAAATACAGAGAAGGACAGAAGGAGTTGCATTGTGTCTTTGTAGACTTGGTGAAAGCATATGACAGGGTGCCTAGAGAAGAGTTGTGGTATGGTGTGAGGAAGTCGGGAGTGGCAGAGAAGTATATAAGAGTGGTACAGGATATGTACAAGGGTAGTGTGACAGTGGTGAGGACTGCAGTGGGAGTGACAGATCCATTTAAGGTGGAGGTGGGATTACATCAAGGATCAGCTCTGAGTCCTTTCTTATTTGCAGTGGTGACGGACAGCTTGGCAGAATAAATTCAGACAGGAGGCCCAGTGGACTATGATATTTGCAGATGACATTGTGATCTGTAGTGAGAGTAGGAATCAGGATGAGGAGACTCTGAAGAGGTGGAGATATGCTCTAGAGAGCAGAGGAATGAAGGTCAGCAGGGCTAAGACAGAATATATTTGTGTAAATGAGAGGAAGGGTAGAGGAATGGTGAGGATGCAGGGAGTAGAGTTGGTAAAGGTGGATGAGTTTAATTACTTGGGATCAACAGTTCAGAGTAATGGTGAATGTGGAAGAGAGGTGAAGAAGAGAGTACAGGCAGGGTGGAATGGGTGGAGAAGATTGTCAGGAGTGATTTGTGACAGACGGGTACCAGTAAGAGTGAAAGGGAAGGTCTACAAGACAGTAGTGAGACCAGCTATGTTATATGGGTTGGAGACAGTGGCATTGACAAAAAGGCAGGAGTCAGAGCTGGATGTGGCAGAGTTAAAGATGTTAAGATTTGCACTCGGTGTGACTAGGATGGATAGAATTAGGAATCAGTATATTAGAGGGTCAGCTCATGTTGGACAGTTTGGAGACAAAGCAAGAGAGATGAGATTGTGTTGGTTTGAACATGTGCTGAGGAGGGATGATGGGTATATTGGGAAAAAGATGCTAAGGATAGAGCTGCCAGGTAAGAGGAAAAGAGGAAGGCCTAAGATAAGGTTTATGGACGTGGTGAGAGAGGACATGCAGGCCGTTTGTGTGATAGATCAAGATGCAAAGGATAGGAAAAAATGGAAAGAGATGATCCGCTGTGGTGACCCCTAATGGGAAAAGCCAAAAGATGATGATGATGATGATCAGTGTCTTTAATAAGCCTAGCCAGAGAGTTATTAACATTAAAGTTCTGATGTCCCTTTGATGCTCCCTCATTCTTTCAAATAGCATCCTATTGGTTTTGCCTATGTAAATTTTTTTTCAGATATTGCACTGTGCCAAGTAAACTAAATTTTTTGTCCTGCAGGTCGCATGAACTTTAAAATTATATGTAGCACCACTATAAGGGTGCACAAAGCTATCTGTGTTTCAATTAAATGGCAATAATTACAGGAGCCACAAGGAAAAGTCCCCTGTATATTACTACTATTACTAGTTGTAGGACTCTTATAACAAAGTAGCCTTTTCAGAGACTTTTTATTCCTGAATGAGAAAATTGGTTCTGTTCCTATTACAGCATTAATTGTACTGTCCAATGTCAAAACATGCCAGTTCTTTTTTATAATGTCTCACAGATAATCTTAATATTACTAGAATATGTTAAATTTACCCTTGGTGCTTTGTGACTGGTGACTGATCCAGATACTTCATTCCTATAGTTTGTATCTGAAATATAAGGGGAGGCTCTACTGCCCCTAAGTGCTTTAGCTTCATTGAGACCTTTTTCTACTTCACAGTTCCTATATCCCCTTGCTAATAACTCATCTCATAATACTCCCAAATCTGTCATAAATCTATATTCCTTATTATTTAGACGAGAAAGTCTCATTTCTTGACCCTTAATGATGTTTTTAAAAATATGTGGGTAATGTAGACTATTTCTATGTAACATATGATTTTTGTGACAGTCTTTCCTATAACAACTGGTAATAATATTGCCAGAGGAATCTTTCTCTAGCTGTACATCCAAATAGTCTATCCATTGTATAGAGTAACTGCAAGTAAATTTAAGAAAATTTGTAGTACCATATAAGTACTCTAAAAAGCACATAAAATCTTTTACAGTTCCCTCCCATAACATAAAAACATTGTCTACAAAATGTTTGTAGAACTTAATATGATCCAAAAAATTATTATTGGTTAGGACACATGTCTTTTCCCACTATGCCAACACCATATTAGCATAGCTGTTGGCATAGGGGGTGCCCATGGCCACACTGATCTTCTGCCTATAATAACAGTTATCAAAGGTAAAGACATCATTATCCAAGATGGTTTCTATAAATAAACATATTAAGTCTATCTGTTTTAAATCATATGTTCCATCATCTAGCAAAAACTTTTTAACAAATTCCAGACCACTGTCATTTGGTATCACTGTGAACAAAGAACATATGTCTAATGTTACAAAAAGAAAATTAGCACATGAATCCACCCTAGAACAATAGTCAAATAATTGAGACAGAAATTGTCCAGAATCATTAAGGACCACCAAACAGTTGTCTATTATTGGTCTTAAATGTCGTTCCACATAGACGTGAACTCATTTCAGTTGCCCAACCCTGTCCTGAGACAATTGGTCTCTGAGGCAGATTGGATACAGTTTTATGTACTTTAGGTAATGTATTGAAACTAGGTATCAAAGGAGAATCAACACAACAAAATTTAAAAATATTATCATCAATAATATTAAAAAATAGGCAATATAGAACGCACCCTATAAATCACATCATATACATCTGAAATAGCAAGTTTCTCATACGTAAAGTCATCATTTAAAAGCTGTAACATTGAACTCACATATTTATCAAAGTCCATGACCACTAGTCCACCTCCTTTATCTGCTGGCCAAATATAAATTGAGTTATCATTGCAGAGCCTATTTAAGGCTTACATCTCTTTGATAGTTAAATTAAAAAAGCAATTTGTGTTCTCAGACTGCTCAGTATTCAGTACTAGACCCAAATCATGTTGACATAAGCTGCAAAATACTTCTAATGTGGCATTGAGTGGTGGATTAAATGTGCTAGGCCTTTTAAAAGTACTTACAGTTTGTTCAGTAGGAAATAACAGTTTCAACCTAACATTATGGGTAAATAAACGAATGTTCATTGAAACTTCACCCAAAGATGAACATGCTGCTGGAATAAAAGATAAACCTCTTTACAGGACATTATACTCATCCATCTCTAATTTTCTTGTAGATAAATTAAAAATTAATTAAGTATGCCCTTGGCCCACATCTTCTTCAACATTGGCATTAGTAAGGTGTCTTGCTGTTCCATGTGACGTTTCCACAGCCTGATGACTGAGCAGCCTCTTTCCTGCTTCCTTTTGTCTCAAATAGAGAGCGGCAATTTCAAAAAAAAAACTTTTCATTAATATCAGTGGCCAAAGTTTCTCTAGGATGCACATCTGGCTGTGGAGAGATAGCAGCACCAGAGGTCATAGAGAGTGAACTAGCACTCATCACTGGTACTGACATAAGTGTAGATGAAGCATTCAATTCAATGGCCTGCCCTTCTCTCAGGTCACCATCTTCAGTAACATTGCTAGCAATGCCAGCATGCTTATTTCTTAAATTACAAGGCCCCCTCAGTATTGCTAGTATCACAGTCTTGCACATTCCTTCTAGGCCAGGAGAACACTGCACCATTCTTAAAATCGTGCATGTCCCTTTTTAATTTTTGTGCCTTTTGCTGTTTAAGTCTTTGTTCATACACTGATACATTAGTATAGACTTCATTTAAATAAATGTCCACAGTGGAGGATGGAAAATTGTCAATTAAAAAATGTTGCTTACTTTTAACTGAATCAATTAAAGAGAGTTCCAAGGGCAGAAAAGAGTCTATAAGCATCCTAATTTATGCAAAACTTGTATCAAATTCAACCTCTGCCAGTTCTTTAAAAACTCAGGATGCTGCATGCCATATGTAGGCATAACAAAAATACACAGAACTCTCAGTATTACTTTAAACTCCAGACAAGCCTCCATATGCATCCTTTGCCATTGATAGCATTTAAGCTGAAAAAAGCTGTTTCATGTTCCGCTACTGTCATTTTTAATACCCCAATGTCTATGTCTGCAGTTGAAACTTCGGCAACATTATCAAGCACATTCATAGAAAGTAAAGGATTAGTATCCATTAGCAAAAGATGTTGAAATGAGTCTTTATGTCTCTGAGTAAATCCAGCAGTAGGATTATAGTCCAATTCTATGTTATTGCCTTCAGCTATGATTCTCGTCCAGAAAACGGCAAAAATAATGTAAAAAGAGCAAAACCACCAAATGAGAATCAGAAGCACATAAAACATAAAATATTACTAAAAAACTGTGCCAGAAGCTAGAAGGTACTAGTAAACACTTTAATAAATAAAACTGGTAAGCGCTTTCATACAAACTTCTTCAGACCTTGTTGAATTACACAATTCAGTTATTACATACAGATTTAAAAAAGAAGCAGCCAATAGAATACGCAGTTCACAAACACATGATAAGAAACAATGAAAACCTCCTGTTCTTCAATTTAGGTTTTAAAGAAACCTTGTCATTTAATTCAAAAGCTTTATCAGCTTGCAGATGTAGTATCCAAAACAATTCACGGCTTTCCGTATAGTTAGTAATATCACCAAGTTTTCCATTTTCATTTACCATCTCAATAACTTTAAAATTAAAATTATGTGTAATATCAGTGTCTTTAATACGCTTAACCAGAGAGTTATTAACATTAGAGTTCCTGATGTCCCTTTGATGCTACCTCATACTGAACAAACTGTAAGTACTTTTAAAAGACCTAGTATGTTTAATCCACCACTCAATGCCACATTAGAAGTATTTTGCAACGTATGTGAGCATGATTTGGGTCTAGTACTGAATACCGAGCAGTCTGAGAACATAAAACGCTTTTTTAATTTAACTATCAAAGAGATGCAAGCCTTAAATAGGCTCCGCAATGATAACTCAAGTTATTTTCAGCCAGTAGATAAAGGAGGTGGACTAGTGGTCATGGACTTTGATAAATATGTGAGTTCAGTGGAACAAAAACGTTGCGAGGAAAAAACTGCTCAAAATGTAGAAATACTGTGCTATCTTCTCTCGTAACAGATGAGGAAACACAGTATTGAACGACCACTGGAACGTTTATTGAAACAAAAAGACATGCATTTACTTAATACAAAAATGCCGTGTAAGTTAAGCGCTTTCACCTATAAATCATAGGCTTCTTCAGAACTCATACAAACAATCAATGCGCCGTTTTAAATACACTTTTTGGCGCGAATCTGATCTGACGGAGCTTTTACATTTAAATTCCCACTATGCAATTAAACAATATTAATACAAACGAAAAACTAAAAACTTGTCAAACAAACTAGCTAAACCTCCTCCTAATACATGCTATGTACATTAAATGTCTAAATAGTGACTTCATATAATTCGATTTAAATACACCATCTGTATCTTAAATACTTCATTTGATGTGTATTTCCTTAAAATTGTTAATTTCCTGAAATTGAACCCTTACATGTAGGTTTGTTACTAACCTATGTAAATACACTGTAAAATTAATAATTTAAATGTATGGTGTATATTAAATGTAATTGTTGCAAAAAATATTAAAAACTAGATGTTAAAACTAATAATGTTGAAACTAAAAATATTAAGGATAAAAATATTGGTATATAGTAGGGAATAATGTGCAAACTTGTATGGATGAAACAACTCCTATGAAATCTGAAAACTTCAAAAATTAAATATCTGTTGACTTAACAGTACTTGAATTTTATGATTATTACTTTCAATGCAAAGTTTTTATAAAATATTCATATAACATATAACATATAACATGTCTAAAATATATCTAATGCATAAATAGAATATTTAATAATGATAATGTGTTAATAAATATTAATAAATTAATAGTAAAAAATATATATACATTAAAAACTGTAATTGATGAATATGTTTTATGTAAAAAATATATAAAGTATTTTATATTGAAACTATATTTGTTCAAAAATTGTGTGTTAAGAGGTTGTACTAAAGTAATAAAATTTTTTATATATCACTTATCTAGTCAACAAAGGTTTAATGGCGATGGTGTCGTTTAATCCTGGTAACGTGGCAGCATCTGTGTATAGCTGTCACCAAATCTCTTTATAGCTTAATGCTTCCTTCGTGTTGCCCCCCATGAAATCAGATTTGATGTGATCTACAATAGCAAATTTGAATCTATGTTGGTCACCATAGCTTTCAATATGCCTATACAAAGCATTGTTGCCATCCTTCTTTTTGATACTATATGAATGGTCATATATTCTTTTTTTGAAGGCCCTCTCAGTTTTCCCAACATAGTAAGCAGGACACAAATCACATTTAGCTATATAAACCACATTCTTCGTGTTACAATTCCCTTTCACAAATCTAATTGCTGACTTATTACTATTCCCTAAAATAATTTCTGTTTGACACATGATAAATCTACATTGGTTGCAATTACCACATTTTTTAGTAGATGTAATTATTTCACTTCCTCCACATTTAGAATTAGTTGAATTCCCAGATTCTAAAATTCTTTTCAAATTGTGTGACATCTTATAAACAATGAGAGGTTTCTCTCCTATAATCCGTGTTAATTCAGGATTTACCAAAAAAATACTCCAATGTTTGAACAAAATCTCCTTCACTATATTAACAAATGGTGTATATGGCAAAATATAAGCCATTTTGTATTTGCTTGTGGAGTTTAGTTCAGTCTCCTTTTCCACCTGAAGACTGACTCCTAATATAGGATGATATTTGGTTTCCCTTTGAGAAATCACATACTGTTGAACATCTTGTAACATTGTATTATTGTATTTCCTCTCCTTAAATATTTTAGTTATGTGTTCAACCTCTAAAATCATATCTTCATATCTAGATGTCATTCTGGCCGCTCTAATGAGTTGCCCCTTAAATATATTACGCAACATCTTCCTAGGGTGGTTACTATCATATTGTAAATAATCATTAGAGAAAGTGTTCTTTCTGTAAATGTTAGATTTGAAACATTTTTCATCATTTGAGACAATAGTGTCAAGATATGGTAAACCTTCCTTGCTAATGTCATAAGTAAATTTCAAAAAATCACTGCTGTTGTTAATGAATGACATAAAAGCATTGAGTTCTTCCATACTTCCTTTCCATAGGATATAAATGTCATCCAAAAACCTAGTGTAGTGGGAGATATGCGAGACATATTCACTCTTAAATAATATTTCTTCCTCCCAGTATAACATAACAAGGTTAGCATATATAGGGGCACTGGCTGAGCCCATTGCCACCCCCTTGCATTGTTTGAAATATTCTCCTTCAAACGATATAAAATTATTCTCCAAAACTAAGGACATACAGTCCATAATGAGACAAATTTTGTCCCAATCAAAATTAGTGTATTTTCTAATACTTTCACAGAACATTTGTAACCCTTGTACGCTTGGTATACAGGAGACAAAATCGATAACATCTATAGTCACATACAACAGATTACTTGTATCAGTAAGTGTGGGGAATTTTCTTAAAAAATCCCAAGAATCTTTTAAAAGATGTGGAATACTTTTATATATGTCTTTTAACCAAACATCTACTAATTTCCCTAAAGGAAAAGTTTTTGCCTTTGTACCTGACACTATAGGCCTAAATGGAGGGTTGGCTGCATCCTTATGTATCTTAGGAATGCCCACTAATGTCGCCATTTTAGGATAAGTTACTTTTAAATAATTGTATATATCGTTGTTAATTCGATTGTCAATCCAAAATTCTTCCAAGTAAGAGCTAATCCTCTGATAGGCAATATTGATTTCATTCAAGGATATCGTGGTGTAATTGCCTGTTTCAGTAAGGATAGCGTGTATTTTGGACATGTATTCCATTTGATCGTAAATGACCATCCCCCCTCCCTTGTCAGGCTTCATGATACGTATATTGTTGTTTTTTCTTAAATTATATAGCTCCATTCTCTCTTCCTTAGATAAATTGTCCCTATGTTTAGTGTTCTTCACTGTATCAGCCAGTTTGTAAAGGTCTCTTGATACCTGTTTTTCAAAAAGCTCAACCACAGGGTTCATGTATGGAACAAAAGTACTTTTAGATTTTAACAAAATGTCATCTCCGCCCCCTGTAGTTTGTTTGTTTTTAGTATTGTTCTGAAACATAATAGATAAATTCAATTTACGTGTAAATAGTTTGGTTTCTATTAAATGGTCAACCAAACCATATTTGGGGATAGGTATGAATTTCATACCTCTAGATAATAATTTGTAATGAACATCATCAACCTTAAAATTGGTGAAATTATAAATTTTAAACTCACCAAACACATTAGTATCTTGTTTACTCTTTAAACTTCTTGTTTCCATATCATCTTTTCTACAAATAATATTGTTTGGTGTCAATTTCTTTTGTTCCCCCTGTAGTACACTGGTTGTGAATACTGACGACTGTAGTGATTCCTCCCCTTGAAGCCTGCTTCCTTCCAATACTGAGGGTTCCAATTCCTCTGAAAATTTTGCTTGTGTCCCTCCTGATTGTCATACTGTTCAAAATTTTCTTCTTCAAAATGTTCTACCCTTGCAACACTGTTCACACCCTCTTGTCTATAACACTGATCATCATACCCAAAAGGCCTGTTAGTCTTGTTGCCCCTTTCTATATTCCATCTGTATACCCTATTTTCCTTGTATTGTACTATATCTCTGTTTATTTTTTTACTTTTTCTATCATGTGTCAATTTAGATTTCTTTTCCACAATCGTGAATTGTTTGCGATATAAATTGTTCCATTCTTCAAATAATAAATCACCTTCTATCTCTACATTTAATTTCTCTGCCTCATTAATAAGTTGTGATAATAATTCGTTGTTATACTTAATTAGCATCCTCATAAATTTAAATCCACACTCATCAAAGAAATTGTTAAAATCTTTCATAACAGTTTCATTAATATCAATACCTAATGGTATCTTAAAAAAACATAGTCCCATTGGGACTACCTTTAAAACTAAACATTTGCATAAATATGCATTCTCAATTTTTAAATTATCCAGTTTGCACATTATGTCACCCATCTTGTAAATTTTGTCCTTTAAAGCTAAATTATTCACACTTTTGTTAGTGGGGAACCTTTCTTTCCCCTTATTAAAATCATCAAAATTACAGTCACTATTTAAAAAATTATTCAAATTGTAATTATTGCTGTTGTCCTCTTTAGTCTTATGATACGTGCTAGTTTTAAATTCAGTACCTTTGTTAGCCTTAGAAGTACCTACTGAATGAGCGTAGGTCTTAACAGGATTAACACGCTTGTGTTTGGTCCCAGTTCGCGACATAAATTCATCCTCCTCCTCAAAGTCATATATGGAAAAATCGAACGAAAAACCCGTAGAATCCATTCCATTGTTTTCCATAGTGTGTTTCGAACACTGACCAGCTGGTAAATCGATATCGGCACTGTCCCCTGAAAGGTTCTTATGCTTAGAAGATTTTATTCCATCGGAGTTACATCCTGGTGTAGAGTTAAGCCGGCTAGTTGAGCCGTTGATGGTTTTCCTTTTATTGGCCGCTTCGCTTTCACCAAGCTGCGTCTCGAGACTAGCATGGACACTAGTATTGCTCTTGAGCATACAGTCATTCTGCTTACTACCATTGGTAGGACACAAATTAACAGTGTCCTTAAAGTGCAAAGCTGTTTGCTCCTTAATGCCTTTACTTGTGTCTTTACTCTTATTGTAAGCAATGTTCGGGTCACGAAAAAAACAGGAACTAAGGCTCTTAAATTCACCCTCCACTTTAAGCATGAAGGAGGTTAGCGTGTTTGCCAAATGTTTCAATTCACCTCTAATCTCCGCCAACTCCCCATCTCGGGTACCTCCGTTGGATCCACTAGGTGTCTCGTCCTGCACTGTGGTCGGTAACACTGTTTCCCCCTCCATGACAACTGTGGAACAAAAACGTTGTGAGGAAAAAACTGCTCAAAATGTAGAAATACTGTGCTATCTTCTCTCGTAACAGATGAGGAAACACAGTATTGAACGACCACTGGAACGTTTATTGAAACAAAAAGACATGCATTTACTTAATACAAAAATGCCGTGTGAGTTAAGCGCTTTCACCTATAAATCATAGGCTTCTTCAGAACTCATACAAACAATCAATGCGCCGTTTTAAATAAACTTTTTGGCGCGAATCTGATCTGACGGAGCTTTTACATTTAAAGTCCCACTATGCAATTAAACAATATTAATACAAACGAAAAACTAAAAACTTGTCAAACAAACTAGCTAAACCTCCTCCTAATACATGCTATGTACATTAAATGTCTAAATAGTGACTTCATATAATTTGATTTAAATACACCATCTGTATCTTAAATACTTCATTTGATGTGTATTTCCTTAAAATTGTTAATTTCCTGAAATTGAACCCTTACATGTAGGTTTGTTACTAACCTATGTAAATACACTGTAAAATTAATAATTTAAATGTATGGTGTATATTAAATGTAATTGTTGCAAAAAATATTAAAAACTAGATGTTAAAACTAATAATGTTGAAACTAAAAATATTAAGGCTAAAAATATTGGTATATAGTAGGGAATAATGTGCAAACTTGTATGGATGAAACAACTCCTATGAAATCTGAAAACTTCAAAAATTAAATATCTGTTGACTTAACAGTACTTGAATTTTATGATTATTACTTTCAATGCAAAGTTTTTATAAAATATTCATATTTTTTGTATACTTTCTGTATAGTTAGTAATATCACCAAGTTTACCATTTTCATTTACCATCTCAATAACTTTAAAATTAAAATTATGTGTAATATCAGTGTAATATCAGTGTCTTTAATACGCTTAACCAGAGAGTTATTAACATTAGAGTTCCTGATGTCCCTTTGATGCTACCTCATACTGAACAAACTGTAAGTACTTTTAAAAGACCTAGTATGTTTAATCCACCACTCAATGCCACATTAGAAGTATTTTGCAACGTATGTGAGCATGATTTGGGTCTAGTACTGAATACCGAGCAGTCTGAGAACATAAAACGCTTTTTTAATTTAACTATCAAAGAGATGCAAGCCTTAAATAGGCTCTGCAATGATAACTCAAGTTATTTTCAGCCAGTAGATAAAGGAGGTGGACTAGTGGTCATGGACTTTGATAAATATGTGAGTTCAGTGTTACAGCTTTTAAATGATGACTTGACTTATGATAAACTTGCTATTTCCGATGTATATGATGTGATCTATAGGGCGCGTTCTATATTGAATGACTGCCTATTTTTGAATATTATTGATGATAATATTTTTAAGTTTTGTTGTGCTGATTCTCCTTTGATACCTAGTTTCTAAACATTACCGAAAGTACATAAAAGCTTATCCAATCCACCTCAGAGACTAATTGTCTCAGGACGGGGGTGGGCAACTGAAATGATTTCTGTCTAGGTGGAACGACATTTAAGACCGATATTAGACAACTATTTGGTGGTCCTTAATGATTCTGGACAATTTCTGTCTCAATTATTTGACTATTGTTCTAGGGTGGATTTATGTGTTCATTTTCTTTTTGTAACATTAGACATATGTTCTTTGTTCACAGTGATATAAAACAACAGTGGTTTGGAATTTGTTAAAAAGTTTTTGCTAGATGATGGAACATATGATTTAAAACAGATAGACTTAATATGTTTATTTATACAAACCATCTTGGATAATAATGTCTTTACCTCTGATAACAGTTATTATAGGCAGAAGATCGGAGTGGCCATGGGCACCCTCTGTGTCAACAGCTATGCTTATATGGTGTTGGCACAGTGGGAAAAGACATGTGTCGTAACCAATAATAATTTTTTGGATCATATTAAGTTTTACAAACATTTTGTAGACAATGTTTTTATGTTATGGGAGGGAACTGTGGAAGATTTGATGTGCTTTTTAGAGTACTTACATGGTACTACTTTTTTTTTAAATTTACTAGCAGTTACTCTACACAACATATAGACTATTTGGATGTACAGTTAGAGAAAGATGCCTCTGGCAATATTATTACCAGTTGTTATAGGAAAGACTGTCACATAAATCATATGTTACATAGAAATAGTCTATACCCCCCACATATTTTTAAAAACATCATTAAGGGTCAAGCAATGAGACTTTCTCGTCTGAATAATAAGGAAGATAGATTTATGACAGATTTGGGAGTATTAGGAGATGAGTTATTATTAAAGGGATATAGGAACTGTGAAGTAGAAAAAGGTTTCAATGAAGCTAAAGCACTTAGGGGCAGTAGAGCCTCCCCTTATTTTTCAGATACAAACTATAGGAATGAAGTATCTGGATCAGTCACCAGTCACAAAGCACCAAGGGTAAATGTAACATAATCTAGTAATATTATGATTATTTGTGATACTATATAAAAAAGAACTGGCATCTTTTGACATTGGACAGTACAATTAATGCTGTAATAGGAACAGAACCAACTTTCTCATTCAGGAATAAAAAGCCTCTGAAAAGGCTACTTTGTTCTAAGAGCCCTACAACTAGTAATAGTAGTAATATACAGGGGACTTTTCCTTGTGGCTCCTGTAATGTTTGCCATTTAATTGATACACATAATAGCTTTGTGCATCCTTAAACTGGTGCTATGTATCATTTTAAAGTTCATGTGACTTGCAGGACAAACATTTGTTTTACTTGGCACAGTGCAATGTCTGCAAAAAATTTTTACATAGGCAAAACCAATAGGATGCTATTTGAAAGAATGAGGGAGCATCAAAGGGACATCAGAACTCTAATGTTAATAACTCTCTGGCTAGGCATATTAAAGACACTGATATTGCACATAATTTTAATTTTAAAGTTATTGAGATGGTAAATGAAAATGGTAAACTTGATGATATTATTAACTATACAGAAAGCCGTGAATTGCTTTGGATACTACATCTGCAAGCTGATAAAGCTTTTGGATTAAAGGACAAGGTTTCTTTAAAACCTAAATTGAAGAACAGGAGGTTTTAATTGTTTCTTATCATGTGTTTGTGAACTGCGTATTCTATTGGCTGCTTCTTTTTTTAATCTGTATTTAATAACTGAATTGTGTAATTCAACATGGTCTGAAGAAGTTTGTACAAAAGTACTTACCAGTTTTATTTATTAAAGTGTTTACTAGTACCTTCTAGCCTCTGGCCATGCCTCTCAGCCTGGAACCATCAAAAATCTGGACAAGGCCCATGAAAAATAGGTACAAATCTGTATGCTGATTAACATCTAATTTGCATACATAATTACATAACCCCACCCACTCTGATGGAATTGTGGGATACCAACTTTCAAACGCAAACTGAAGAACAGACAACCAAAATATGACACCAGATTCCAATGTCCCATTACCTGGTTATTTTTCCCCATTTACCATAAACACTAATGTGTGCATACTGCTTTACTTCTACAATCAGTGATTATTTGGATTTTATTTTTACATTTTACAGCACATCAATGCACAAACACTAACAGACATCTGATAAACAAAGCAATTCTGTCTCACAATGAAAATAGACTTGGCATTAAAACTTCTCTGCCCTTGAAACTCACATTCATTGAAACAGCATTGAAACCCACACCACATACAAAGAAAATGCATTTGGCCAGTGGTGGATAAAGATTACCTTTGGGCTGTTCTCAAATCATTGGCCCATTGCACACAAAACAAGAAACATACATGTGTTCTTTTCTTTGATACACCTTCCTGACTTTAAGTTATATTCCTTGTATAATACAGCACACTTGTTAGAGTGCATTTTAAATGTATTGTTTGAATGAACATTTTTCCAGTAGGCTGTACTGTAGGCAATGAAAAAATGCAAGAACCAGTAATTACAAAACTGCCCAATTCAGAACATTTCTATCATAAAAGTCTACTTCCACACCCAAACTATAAACAGAATAACAGTAGTGTAACCCATAGGCATCTTGCACAGCTTCTCGCACTTATTTTCAAATTCATTTTTTTTTTGTGGGGGGCAATTGGTCAAAAACCAGGGACACATTTTAAACATTGCTTGTATAATTTTGGAAAGTTGCTAGAATAAAATGTTGTGCTATCACCGTCCATGTTACTGGAAAGTCTTGAAACCAGAACCCTATATACTATAGTCAGTGCAACATACCACTATGCTAAATCAGCAGTTTGAAAAATAGGAAGACTGAAACTTAATGGCTATCATTTAGTGAATTCAGTTCTCACTTCTCACTATAGCTCTCAACCTCTTAGCACAAAAAACCTGGACAAACAACAAAGCCAATAATGGGGGAATATAAATTGTGTTCTCACTTCTCACCATAGCTCTCAACTCTTAGCACAAAAAAATCTGGGCAAAGCTCAGAACTGGTAGTAGCTAGGGACTTTAGGCTCCTTTTACCCTGTACCAAAGCTACAGGGTTTGAGCCCAAATACCTCTAGCCACCAGATGTATTACATTGGGGGCATTTTCACACACACACACAAACACACACTATGGATTTATTTATTTTATTTTAAAAATAAGCAGCTCAAATAAACTTTTTCTTTTTTTTTCTCATGTTCTAATGAGAAGATACATTTTGAAAAGCTCTTTGTTATGCATAAATGTTATAAGGGGCACCAGTTGTGTGAAATGCATTACAACAGTTTCTTTAGAGCTATTCTCAGCCCTCTACCATAAACATCAATGACAGGGCTTAAATAATCAGATGAACAGTGTTGTGGACAAAGCCTTAAAATATTAGGTTTAAAATTAAAACATTTCTCACTGACTGAAAATGATTTGCATATGATCGAATGCTTTCTGGAATCATTAATTTTCCTTGGCAGAAACATATGTATTTAAGAAGAACATATGGTAGTTTTTCATGCAGAATAAGGGATGCCCCTAAAAATTAAGAAAAGTGAGTTATGTTTTCAAGTTATTGCAAAGTTTGAATGGAATACAAATAGATTGTGGCACTGAAAACATCATGCCCTTTTTGCTGTCTTCTGATCCATTGCTCTGGTGTCATCAAAGTTTCAGAAGGACTGCTTTACAAGAGCCTCATTTGCATATAAATGAAGGTTTGTTTGAAATCCACAAGTCTGTGTCAAACTGCTAGAACTCAGATGCATGCTGAAACACAACACACTGTTTGATGCTTTGTTGACATTTGTGATGCATTGCATGCTGTATATAAAATGTGTCAGAACTTAGAATACTATGCAGAAGGAAGCAGGAATGTTCTACTTTAAAGGGGTCAAAGTTGAAATTCAGGAACACCAAAATAATTATGGAATGCACAGACAAAGGCTATAAGAGAAAACGAGTGTTGTTTTTTAAGGAGGAAATGAAGGAAAACACCACCACAGCCTTCTGCCCTGCAATGCACTTCATTAACACCTTGCACTTCAGTGTTAGTATGAGCTCAGTGCCTATCTACAAGTGCACTATCAAGGCATCTAGTGAAAAAGCAATTTGAAAACACTGTACTCTCAAAAATGAATATCAATACAATACAGAAATTTTTATGTATATATGTATATTTGTGCATTTGTACACACACACCTTTGTTTCCTTACCTAATTCCCCAGCCGAGTGCTTTATCCATCCCACGTTTACCCACTCGTGCTGCCTGCTGCTTGGAAAAATGAAACCGATAGTGCTGCTGCCTGTAATTCTCGCTGCTGTATTCCTGCTCAAAGCCAGCTTGGAAAAAAACAAAAATGAGCATTACTGCCATTAGTGTTGCTGCCTAGTTCTCACTGCTGTATTCCCACTCACAGCCAGCTGGAAATAATGATGTGAGCTCCTTAAGCTCAATTCCGACTGGCTGGTAGCCCTGACGGATCTGACATCATCGCGCACGTGATGATGTCAGCTCCGACAGCGCGATTAAAAAAAAAATTTAAAAAATGAAGCAAAAAAATCGGAAATGAAGGGGTGCTAATCGGGAATTGTGGCACCCCTTCATTTGGACCCCAAAACTCGGTAAAAAACGAGTAATTTGGTATGGTTGGGAGGTATGGCTCTGGCACAGTTTTTTACTAATATTTTGTTTTATGTGCTTCTGATTCTCATTTGGTGGTTTTGCTCTTTTTATATACAAGAAATGTTTAAAGAAAAAAGGCAGTGAAAATTACATGGAAATGAAAAAAATAACAAAAAAAGAGAATAAGGGGTTGAAAAAGGAAATTTCTTTATATGACTTAGATAAAGTATTAGGGCAAGTAAATATAGATTTGGCTGCAGGACCAGACGGAATGCATTATGAAATGTATAAAAATGTAATGGCTTGGCAAAAAAATATATATCTTAAAGATTTTTAATGAATGGTTAAATGAGGGGTTTGTGCATAAAGAATTATGTATTAGAATACTTAAACTCATATGAAAGATAGAAGACAAAAAATGGAGACCAATAGTACTGAATAATAATGATTGTAAGATCTTTATGAAAATAATACAAAATAAATTTAAAACCAAAACAGAAAATGTTACAGAAGCCAGTGTATATACATATATATTTTAAAGATTTTGAATAAACTGAGGTGGGCTACCAGCCACAACTTTGAGCTGAGATACCAAATGACTAGAGGCTTCTGAGTTTCCAAAAAACATGCAAGATATAATGTTCCCTTGGAAAGGACTGTGGTAGGGTTAGTAAGAGTATTATTCAGGATGTCTAGAGGCACTGCTATCTCTATAGTACCACTACAAAGAATTAATGTTCCCTTGGAAAGGACTGTGGTGGGGTTAGTTGAATTATTGTTTGGGACTTCTAGAGTCATTAGTTTTTCTTTAGTACTTCTACAGAGAGTTCAAGTTCTATTTGAATGAACTGGTTAGTCACAGTATTAATCAGGATATCTAGATGCCTTAGTATCTCTTTAGTACCACAGAAAGAATTAATGTTCTCTTGGAAAGCAATGTGGTCGGGTTCACAGAATATTATTCAGGCCTTCTAGAAGCATCAGTATCTATTTTGTGCTACTACAAAAAAATAGTGTTCCCTTGGAAAGGACTGTGTTAGGGTTAATCAGAGTATTATTTGGGACATCTAGATGCATTAGTTTCTCTTTAGTACTACAGAGAATTAATGTATCCTTGAAAGGTGGGGTTAGTGAGAGTATTATTCCAGATATCTATAGGCATTAGTATCTGTCTTTAGTACCACTACCAGGAGTTCAAGTTCCCTTTGAAATGACTGTGGTAGAGTTAGTCAGACTATTAATCAAGGCTTCTAGAGTCATTGGCATCTTTTTAGTACTACTACAAAATTAATGTTCCCTTGGAAAGGACTATGATGGGATTAGTCGGAGTATTATTCAGGATATCTACAGGCATTAGTATCCCTTTAGTACCACTAGAAAGAATAAATATTTCCTTGGGAAGGACTGTGGTGGGGTTAGAGTATTATTTGGGACTTCTAGAAGCATTAGTAGCTCTTTAGCACTACTACAAAGAATTAATGTTCCCTTGGAAAGGACTGTGGTGGGGTTCATCAGAGTATTATTCAGGATGTCTACAGGCATTAACATCTCTATAGGGCACAACAAAGAATTAATGTTCCCTTATAAAGGACTGTGATAAAGTTGCTCTTAATATTATTCAGGTCTTCTAGAGCCATCAGTATCTTTTTAGTTCTTCTACAAAGAATTAATGTTTCCTGGGAAAGGACTGTGATAGGGTTAGTCAGAATATCACTCAGGATGTCAGGAGGCATTAGTATCTCTTTAGTGCCAGTACAAAGGATCAATGTTCCCTTGGAAAGGACTGTGGTGGGATTATTCAGAGTATTATTCAGGACTTCTAGAGGTCTTATTATCTCTTTGCAGTATCAGATTAAAACAGCACTTACTCCCAGGCAGTACCATTATGAAGGACATCTGCCAAACCTAACATAAGAAAGCTGGTAACTGTAATTACTAGAATGGGGATTCTTAATGAATTCTAACAGATGAAGGGACCCCTTTCATATCTAACAGAATGACGGAGCTCTGCTAGCTGTTATACAGTAAATAGCTTAGAACTACTATATATTACTCCAAAGTAGATTGGTGAAATCTTTCAATAAAACCCTGAAGAAGATGTTGCCGAGATGTTTTCTCCATTGCCTAGGAAGAACTATCTTAGTTAAGAATAGCATAGTTATGAAACCAGGAGACAAGTTCAAACTGAAACAATATAGATTAGCTGAAGCCAGAAGTGAGGCCAGCAGTAGAGAAGTTCCAGAAACATTGCTGTGATGCCCCCACACTGGGCCAGTAATCAAGCAGCTTGAATCCTCACCACTGACACTGGAGAGGGATGTTCATTTGGAATACAAATGGATACACTCAGTATTTCCAGATGCAGCTCTCTGCACCAAGTACATTTTCCCTTAAAACCACACAGGGAATGCAGTCATCCCAGAGTTTGATTTCTCTATATCAGTCTTCCTCCAGGGCCCCAGTAAGGCTCCCCACTGCCACAGCTACATGGTTAATTCCTCAGTGGAATGTTCAAGCCAAGTCCTCCAGCACCCTCTCTGTGAAACCAGTGTTTTGTGTCCTTGCTCCAAGCAGCTGACACACACACACACACACACACACACACACACACACACACACACACACACACGCACACACGCACGCACACACACACACGCACACACGCATACATACTCTGTTACTGTTAGATTTGATTTTTCACACACACACACCTGGGAAATGCTGGCATAGATTTACCTGCTGTGACCCCTTCTGCCCAGAGTATATGGTAATTATCACTGCCACCACACACTCCATAATCAGCTACTCTAAGGCCCTTAACAAAGAGTGTCCAATTATACTCTGTAATATTAATACTAATACAAATGGTAGTAGTTGACCAAGACAGCTAGGCCTTCAGGAGTAGCCCACACAGTGTCGCTGAATAAATATAAACACTCTCAAAGGTTAAATACTTTCTAAAAGGACCAGCCACAATAAAAGCTTTAAATATATTTCATAATAAATAAAAAAGAGCATGAAAATACTAAATATATATTTACAGTAAACCACAAAGTTCAAATCACAGGAAATATTGGAAATAACATTTATGGACAGACTCAGACAAATAAAGAAAAGCAATACCTAAACTAAGCTTCACTTTATTTTCCTGACTGAATCTAGGAGAATTACTATTCCCTACTTACTTACTAGATCAAGGCAGATGATGTGGTGAATGGTCCATCTTGTTGTAAGACCTAAGACAGAATACTCCATACTGAGAGATTTCTCTTTGTAATATCTAAAATTTCAAAGATGGCTGGCAGAATAACTTCATCTGGTCACCTGACTCTAGGTTCTCACACTATTCCCCTTTGAAGCTTGAGACAGGATGTTAGCATATATGTGATGAGATGAATATCGAAAGTTTTGCTAATGTCTCTAGCAATACCTGGGGCTTCCCCTGTTTTTACTGAGCTAATGAACAAAGGCTTCTTCCAGACATGCCATCTCTGGTCCTGTTCAGAGCTATGAGATAACCATTTACATGGCACAGCCAGTGGTCCAATTAACAGTATTTTCTTAAAATAAGAAGTAAACTAGCTGTTTAACCTCTTCTTTTCCAGTGTCCTTTGCTAAAACATATACATACAATCTCTCATGTATATTCCTTCTCTGTCCAGCAGGACCCACTGTTGATGCATTTTTTAACACTAGCAACTTTACAAACACATTTTGATTTTCAAATGCCATACAGCTCTAAAACATTTGTAGCATAAGCATCTGTAAAAATCAGGTTGATATTCAAATGCCATATAGTTCCTATACATTTGTAACACAAGCATTTTGTATAAATCATTTTGATAGCCAAAGGACATATCATTCTTTACAGAACTCCAGCTGACTATGCTGTCTGTAACCCATATCATCACATCTCTCCCCGTTCAAAGAATCTGAAGAAATAAAACAAATTATTAAACATCATTGGAATTTTTTGCTAAGGATTAAGGAATTCTCAAATGTATTATGTAAAACACCTGGTCCAGATGACATACCTGTGGAAGCATGGAGGTTGTTTAGGTGAAATGACAGTGGAGTTTTTAACTAGATTGTTTAATTAAATCTTGGAAAGTGAGACGATGCCTGAGGAATGGAGAAAAAGTGTTTTGGTACCGATTTTTAAGAATAAAGGTGAAGTGCAGAGCTGTAGTAACTACAGCGGGATTAAACTGATCAGTCACAGCATGAAGTTATGGGAAAGAGTAGTGGAAGCTAGGTTAAGAGGGGAGGTGATGAGTAGTGATCAGCAGTATGGTTTCATGCCAGGAAAGAGCACTACAGATGCGATGTTTGCTCTGTGAGTGTTGATGGAAAAGTACAGAGAAGGTCAGAAGGGGTTGCATTGTGTCTTTGTGGATTTAGAGAAAGCATATGACAGGGTGCCTAGAGAGGAGTTGTGGCATTGTATGAGGACGTCGGGAGTGTCAGAGAAGTATGTAAGAGTGGTACAGGATATGTACGAGGGTAGTGTGACAGCGGTGAGGTCTGCGGTGGAAGTGACGGATGCGTTTAAGGTGGAGGTGGGATTACATCAAGGATCAGCTCTGAGTCCTTTCTTATTTGAAATGGTGATGGACAGGTTGGCAGACGAGATCAGACAGGTGTCCCCGTGGACTATAATGTTTGCAGATGACATTGTGATCTGTAGTGAGAGTAGTGAACAGGTGGAGGAGACCTTGGAGAGGTAGAGATATGCTCTAGAGAGAAGAGAAATGAAGGTCAGCAGGACTAAGATAGAATATGTGTGTGTGAATGAGAGTGAGGATAGAAGAATGGTGAGGATGCAGGGAGTAGAGGTGGCAAAGGTGGATGAGTTTAAGTACTTGGGATCAACAGTTCAGAGTAATGGTCAGTGTGGAAGAGAGGTGAAGAAGACAGTACAGGCAGGATGGAGTGGGTGGAGAAGAGTATCAAGAGTGATTTGTGACAGACGAGTACCAATAAGAGTGAAAGGGAAGGTCTACAAGAGGGTAGTGAGACCAGCTATGTTATATGGGTTGGAGACAGTGGCACTGACAAAAAAGGCAGGAGTTAGAGCTTGATGTGACAGAGTTGAAGATGTTAAGATTTGCACTGGGTGTGATGAGGATGGACAGCATTAGGAATAAGTATATTAGAGGATCAGCCCAGGTTGGAAGTTTCGGAGACAAAGTCAGAGAGGCAAGTTTACGTTGGTTTGGACATGTGCTGAGGAGGGATGCAGAGTATATTGGGAAAAAGATGCTAAGGATGAAGCTGCCAGGTAACAGGAAAAGAGGAAGACCTAAGATAAGGTTTATGAATGTGGTGAGAGAGGACATGCAGGTAGTCGTGTGACAGAGCAAGATGCAGAGGACAGGAAGAAATGGAAACAGTTGATCTGCTGTGGCGACCCCTAATGAGAGCAGCCGAAAGAAGAAGAAGGTTAAGTAAAACACCTATATTTTCATACTGTAAAGTTAAAACTATTAAGGATATTTCAGAGCACTCTATACTTAGGAGAGCAGAAAGTAAGATCTATATTAATCCTGATCTTATGGGTACTATTCCCTGTGGAAGGTGCAACATATGTAAATATGTGAGTAGGGCATTTAATAGAATTAAAGGAATACATTTTAAAGTAAATGGCATATATTCCTGTAATACAGAAGGAATTATATATATACTTAAGTGTCCCTATAGCATGCTTTATGTTGGGGAAAGCAAGAGGGCTTTTGAGCTTAGAGTTCAAGAACATGTCAGGAATATTAAAAATGGCAAGCTTGAAAGTCCTGTTGCCATGCATTTTAAGGAATGCCAGCATGGAAAGCCAGAGGGCTTGCAAAGTACTATTCTGGAGCAAGTTTATAGTAATGAATATGGTGGTGATATAAAGAAAAAAACTTTTATATAAAGAAACTTTATTTATATTGAAGTTTGGCACTTTAACTCCTAGAGGTATTAATGTTAAATGCAATTGGGAGGTTTTAATTTAAATGATTTAATTTTAACTAATTGTATAATTGATTGAGTTTATTATATAAACTTGAATGACATACAGATTTGCATTCTCCTTTGAAGGCTCAGGTCAAAGTGCTAGAGAGTTTTATTAAACTTGTTTCTGCGGAATTGATCCTGGACAGTTTGTTGTTCATAGGTTCATAGGTTCATAGGTTCACACTAGGCTATCTGCCCTAGGGCATTTATAAGCCTAGCCAGAGTGTGTGTGGCTTTCACCACCCCTTAGGATCAGAATACTATACCCATTAGTTTGCTGTGCCTCTGTCCAGCAGTGACACAGAGATGATTCCCGGGGTAAACCTACGATCTCCCATCCACTCGTCAAGATTTCTCTTGAACAGAGTCAGTGAGGGGCTCTGCCTCACATGGACTGGGATTCTGTTCCATAGTGTAGGGAGTCTCTGGGTGATGAATCTGTCCCTCCAGCATGTCCTATTTATATCCGTGTTGAGGTTTAAGTCTCTTGCTCTCGTGGCTCTGGTGGATTTGGATTTTTTGAGTTGGAGCATGTCCATTAATTCCGGGTTGGACATGGCCTTGTATGTCAGGCACAGATCACCTCTGAGCAGGCGGTATGCGACTGAATAGAGCTGGAGTTTCTTCAGTCGGGCAGCGTATGACATATGTTTGAGCCCCTTTATCCTTTTGGTGAGGAACTTTTGGGGTCTTTCCAACTGCTGCAGGTGTCGGGTAAGGTACATTCCGAATGGGGCGTTGTACTCAATCATTGGTCTGATAAGTGAAGAGTACAGGGGTACAATGACCTCTCCTGATCTGGATGTGAATCCCTTCATGATCAGGTGGGCAATGTAGAAGGTCTTCCTAACCACTTTGGCAATGTGAGTGTCAAAAGAGAGGTTACTGTCAACTTGGATCGTCAGGTCCCTGATAACTTCTTCCGTGTTTAATGGATTACCACCTATGTGGTAATTAGGGGTTGCCTTGTTTTTCCTAAGGGTATGACTATACATTTTTTGGCATTTAGCTTAAGGCCATGGCTCTGGCACCAGTTATTCATTTCTATGAGACCTCTCTGGAGGATGTCTGTGTCTGATGGAGTGTCAATTATGGTGCCCAGTTTGCAGCCATCTGCAAATTTTGTCAGCCACAATCCCCCTATGTTTGCCTGCACTTCAGAAAAATAAATGCTGAACAAGAGGGGGCCCAGGACTGAGCCCTGTGGGACACTGCTCGTGACCGGCTTAGAGTCTGACATGGCACCAGCAACTCTAACCCTGTGGGTTCTGTCCTTGAGCCAGTTTGCAACCCATCTTGTGACATATGGGTTTACATCTAAGCTGGTGAGCTTTTCTATGATGCCCGAGTGGGGTATTGTGTCGAACACTTTTTCTAGGTCAAGGTAGGCTGTGTGAACTGCCTTACCCTCATCAATGGCCTTAGTGACTGTTTTGAAAAAGTCGACCAAGTTCAAGAGGCAGGATCTGCCCTTGACAAAGCCAAATTGGGTAGGATCCAGTGTCTGTAGGTCCCCAATGTCTTTATTTATGAGTTCTATTATGATCCTCTCCATAGCCTTGCAGACAAGGCTCGTCAAGCTTATGGGGCAGTAATTTCCAGGGTCTGTAGAAGCACCGCTTTTGTGGAGTGGGACCACAGTTGCCGTACGCCATTCTTTGGGTACGTATCCTGTAGTAAGGCTAAGATTAAACAGCAGCCTTATGTGTGGGTTTAGTTCCTCATTGAGTTCATGTAGCACACAGCCGGGGACACCGTCCGGTCCCATTGATGCTGTGTTCTTTGCTTTAGAGAGAGCAGCTCTCACCTGGGCATCTGAGATGTTTGGGAGGCTAGACTCTGGTGGGATAGATATTTCTCCTTTCGGGGGGGAGGGAGAAATTTGCACTGAACCTGTCTGCCAGTATGTTGGCAATGTCTGTGGGTTCAGTGATTTTTGTATCATTTTGGACTAATTCTGAGCATATCTGGGAGTTTCCACCCAGGTTTCTAACATAGCTAAAGAAGGCCTTATGATTGTCTTTTGTGTCTTTAGCGATTTTTCTCTCAAAGTTGGCCTTGGATGATTTTATGAGTGATCGTAGTTTTTTTCTAGTATTGATCAGAGATGCCTTCCCTTTTAGGGATTTTGCTCTGTCATGTAGTAGCTTTCTGCTCTTGTTGTAGAGTTTGTTTATGGCTGGGGTCCACCAGACCGGCCTGCCTTTGGTGGAAAGGGTCTTGATTTTATTAGGGATTGCTTGATCCATACATTCCTGGAGGTGCTCGTAGAAGGCATTTGTAAGGGTTTCAGCAGCGTGGGTTGTGGTTTCCACTGGCTCGGTGGCCTTGAAGGATACCACTCCAGTCTTAAGAAGTGTGAAGTTTGCTTTTGAAAAGTTCTTCACTGTGTTCTTTTTTGCTGGGGGAGGGGATGTGGATCTCCAGTGAGATTAATTTATGGTCTGATCTCACCAATGAGGGATATACTTCCGGTGTGGAGCATTTTGTCCCCATGTTTGTGATGATCAGGTCTAGTATATTTTCTCCTCTTGTGGGAATGGTGACTAGTTGTTCCATAGCATTTGAGTTGATGAACTCCAGGAACCTTTGGGCTAGGGTGTTGGGGCTTGAGTAATGTTCCCAGTCTATGTTTGGGTAGTTGAAGTCACCCAATATGATGGTGTTTGGAGAGACAGTCATACTCTCCAGTGTCTTCAGGAAGGCTGTGTGGGTTTCCTGAGTTTGAGAGGGTGGTCTGTAGCATGCTACAAACTGTAGGGAAGTTTTACCTATGGTTAATTGCACCTGGATGGTCTCCGATGCTTCATGCGTTGCCACTAACCTGGAGGTGTGGGTATCCTTTATGAATATGGATACTCCCCCTCCTTTTGTGGTTCAGTCCGGATTTTGGGGCCGGAACGCATGATATGAGGTATAACCTGATAGTGCTGGGGTGCTCTCAGGAGCCTTGAACCAGGTTTCAGTCACAGCACAGACATCAATGTTCTCCATACTGAGAAGGGCTTCGAGGGTGTGCATCTTGAGGTTTAGACTTCTGGCATTGAGCAGTATTATCCTTAGTTTTTTTCCATTTTTGTTTTCTAGGGTGGTAGGTTTATCATTTGAGCCTTGCCTAAAAAAGGCACTAAGGGGGTGGCAAGAGCCTTTGCCAATATCCGGAAGCCCAGGGGTGACAGGTGCAAGCCGTCCCTTGCGAAGCAGCGTGGCTTGTCAAGCATGTCATCCCAGGCAGACAGACATTGGATCCCCTTAGAATGACACCAGTAATTAAGCCAATTATTAAAGCTGATCATTTTGTCTCTGTATTGTGGCATCATTCTTGGTGAGGGTAGGATACTGCTCAGGGTCAGGGTCATACCGGCCTGGGCTACATAATCTGAGAGCTCCTCTATGTCTCTTTTCATGCAGTCCAGGGAGGTACGTCTCAGGTCGTTCACACCGGCATGGACAATGACTGAGTCATACTTGTGCTTGCTGTGGAGTGACCTGAGTGCTTGTGTTATATGGCAGATTCTAGCGCCCGACAGGCAGCTTACTGTGATCTTTTCCTTGTTCAGTCTGGTGAGTGGGACGTCAGTGTGTCTGACTATGGAGTCACCTATAACAAGTATGTCTGGCATTGTGTTTGGCCTTAAGGGCTGTGACTGTTTAGCACACTGACTTTCAGAACTATGTGTTGCATGTCTTATGTCTTGAGGTGGCAGTTGCTTGGGTGTCTGCTTTGGAGGCCTCTGTAGTTTTGGTAGATTTTTGATCAGTGCCTCCGAGTATGTCTTTGTGTGTTTATGTGTTTGTTTTGCAGTTGTGATAGTTCTATGTGAAACTGGGTTTGTGGTGTGTGTGGTTTCCTTCTTCTCCTGTCTGGTCTTGCAAGTCCTGAGTTGAGAGAGCTCAGCCTCCAGTTTGGCTATATAGTTGCATCTCTCACATGTATTTGTGTTTTATGGGAGAAGGAGTGGGTTGTCTGTGTACATGAGGCAATTGTAACATTGCCTCAAGATGCCCAGATTCACCAGCTGAACAGGAGAGGATGCTAGCAACTGACCCTTCGACATGCTAGAAAAAGTGAAAAAGTTTGCTGTGTAACTGAGTCAGAAGGGACCTATAGGGAAATGGGTACTCAAGGGGATTCTAGGCTAATGTAGTACTTTGTTTAGTATATAAGTACTTTACCTATATAAAAATGCTTTAGGAGCAAGTGCTGAGCTTTTGAGATAGAGAATAGACTGTTTAGATTGCAAGTAGAGAAGTTCTAAGGGAAAATTTGAAGAGCAGACTTTACGGAGCCAGGAATAGTTTAAACTTGTTTAACCGGCGTTTTACTATTGTTTCACGTTTTTCACCAGTTCTTGTTGTTTCGTAGTTTTTTCAAGTGACCCTTGATAAACATGGTTTGAGAGAAATAAGCCTATCTGAGAATACGTTGTGTCATTCCCTGTCTGTGAGCCCATCTGCGTTGCCATTGTTGACCCCACTAAGTTGTTGTACTGTCATGTCATATGCCTGCAATCCTAAGCTCCACCTTAATAACTTGGCATTTCAATGGCTGGCTCTATGTAACCATATTAAGGGATTGTGGTATGTAACTATAGTGAATTTCATTCCATATAACTAAGGCTGAAGTCTCTGCAGTGCCCATACTATGGCTAGGCATTCCTTTTCTACAGATGCATAACATTGTTCCCTGGGTTGGAGTCTATGGCTGAGATATACCACTGGGTGCTCTTCTTCCTCTGAGGAAATCTGGCTAAGTACAGCCCCCACCCTATGGTTTGAAGCATCCACTTGTACAGCCAATTATTTGCTGTAATCTGGACTGGTTAACACAGGGGGGCCCTCCCAAAGCTCCTTTAAGCTTCTGGAATGCCTGCTCACATGCTGGGGTCCACACTACCTTATATGCCTTGTTTTTCCTTGTCAGGTCTATGAGGGGAGCAGCTATTGTACTATAATTGGGGACAAACTTTCTATAGTACCCCACTGTCCCTAAGAATGCCCTCACCTGATTTTTGGTAACAGGGGCAAGCCATGCCTGAATGGCTTCCACTTTGTCAGGTACTGGCCTGATCTTACCACTCCCCAATCTATGTCCCAGGTAGGAGACGTCTGCCATACCCTCCTGCCATTTACTGGGCTTAATGATCAACCCTGGAATTTGCAGTCTGCCCAGCACCTACCTGACATGCTGCAGGTGCTCTTGCCAGGAATGGCTGTAGATGGCAATATCATCCAAGTAAGCAAGGCCATAATCTCCTGCTCCTGCTATTATATAATCTACCAGCCTCTGGAAAGCTGGTGGGGCATTTTTCATCCCAGAGGACATCTTTCTAAACTCATACAAGCCGAACAGAGTCACAAAGGCTGACCTCTCTCTAGCGTTGGGAGTTAAGGGCACCTACCAGTAGCTCCTGGTCAGATGAACAGTGATCAGATACTTAGCTCCACCCAGCTTCTCTAAGGCTTCATCTCTCCTGGGCATACAGTAAGCATCTGAATCTGAGTGACTATTTAGTCTTCTATAGTCCACACAAAACCTGGTGCTGCCATTCTTTTTTGGTACCAGCACCACTGGGGAGGCCCAGGGACTGCTGGACTCCTGGATTACTCCTAGTTCCAACAACCCTGTATCTCCTCCCTCAGAGTCTGTTTGACTCACTCAGGCACCCTGTATGGGGCCTTCTTGTTAGGTCTTTGGGGCTCTGTATCCAAATGGTGCTGCACGAGCTGCGTACACAGTGATTTCTCAGTGAACATGTCCCCTAACTCCTGTAACACTGCTCATGTTTCTCAAACCTGGGTAGAAGATAGCTGCTGGGATATTGCTACCCCTTCCACTGAGGTGTCAGTCTGAGCCTCATGAGGAGATCAGTCACCAGATCCCACTCAGACTCTTCCTGCCATCTACTGCAAATACTCAGCACAAGGGCCTCCCTATCATGATAAGGCTTTGAGAAGAAATTGTACACTGTTATCTGTGCTAACATGTCTGGCTGAAGTTTTGTACATAATTTCAGGTTAACCTGTGTAATATGTGCCAACATGGATAGCTATGCTATTGTAAATACGTTATTGTATGTTGATTACTACTCTGTTTGTACAGTATGTTTTTACTTTAAGAGACTAAAAGACGGGAAAGAATTTTAATAAACAGCTGTTTATTGATTTTCAAACAGTGAAATGAAGCTAAGAATTGGAACAGTTGAAACAGTTAACTCATTGTAAAATTTGACAGTTTCTATCTTCATTCTTATCTTTTGTTCTAGGTACACCCCACTATCATTTACAAACCAGCAAAAGGACAGGTTTATAGTTAGCAAGGATATGAAAGGGATATTAGCTACAGTGATGACAGGGACGTGGCACAGGCATCATCATATGCACAGGGTGATAATGTTTGCCAGGGGCCAAGGCTGCACCAGTGGATGACATCATGTGTGTGGGTTAGGGCCTGTGATCTACTTGGACATGTGTGGTTATTATGCATGTGGGTGTTGGTGCCCTACAGATGTTACTGGTGTGTACGTGTATGTGTGCACACAGTTCTGCCATGTATCCGGCCTATGCAGGGGTATCATTGACAGCTCCAGATTGTACAGACCAGGAAGTACAGCTCACTGTGCCCGGCCATGGCCACATGACCTGTGCCTGCCAGGGGTTGCACGGGCACTACCAGAGGTACAGAATGGGTACTGTCTGATGACACATGTCTACTGGAACCGTGTCCCCACTGGGACCATCCAGGGCCATGTCCGCATGGCCTGCTGTGTCCTGGTGTGGACAGAGCAGCACCAGCTGCACTGCTGCTGCTACAGGCACTATGGGAGCAGGCATGTGAGGTAGCTCATTCGCGTAGACCTGCACCAGGTGGTGTAGCTGGCCTACGTCCACGTGGCCTATGCCTCACTCTACCAAATGTTCCAGCACAGACAGCTCACATTCACAGATTGCCATGCCACGGTCAAGGATTCCAACCATGTCACCCAATCGCCTGTCCAAAAAGTCAGCAATCTGCTGTTGAGCATTTGCCAATGCCTGGATGTTTTCATTTAAAGAACAGATAGCAGCCCTCTGAAGCCTCTTCCCTTCTCTGTTCTGCCATTCAGCACGTGCCTGTGCCGCCATTACAGTCTAAAACATGTGTCTGGTGACACCAGCTGCTGCGCTCTATCGTGCAGGTGCATGTTGGCCAGGGGTCCTCCTACGAGCAGCACTGGCGATATGCCTGTGTGGCACATCTGCTGTCATTTCACTGACACCATGGTGTGACGACACACCTTCCGTAGCCACCACACATTCCTGTTTTGAGCTAACACACGGTAACTGTCCTTCCTCTATGGCCACTGGTGATGGGGTATGTGTTGGCATGAAAATTGTGTACGGGGAAGAGGGGGATATAGGTGGGATGACAACCAAAGGCACAGATTCAACCCCTGACAACCCTGCCTGTACCTCAAGCATATGTTCATCGCTGCCTGTCAACCGTGTCCACACATGGCAGACCAGTCAATACACCATGTTCCACATGATATTTATGTACCACACACACACGAGGTGCACGGCTAACAGTGATGTCCAACAGCAGCAAGGGAAATGTACGGTATCTCTGGCCTGATGTGGTGTCTGTGTATGTATGTGGAAGCTGTACAGGTGACTACTTTCATACTGTGACACAGTCATGATGTGCAACACATCGTATGTGGTCGAATTAAGTGACACCTCCACAAGCTGTGCACAGGCTGTTAGGATGTCCAGTGTTCCACATCTATTATATAACCATTAAACAAAGGCTATAGTCGGACCATGTGTAGACAATGTGCAACAGGGTGTACACATACACATCACATCTACTGTGTGTTAATGCATGTCTCTGGCCATCCTCCATGGCCATGTGTGAACATGTGTTGGCCAGATGTGTGTGATGGCCGTCTATGTCACATGTCTGTGTTGTCCCATATGACATACACCCATAGATGTCAAATACTCCAGTGTCCACAGGGTTATACAGACAAAGGATTGTATGTTTGGTATGTGGGGTATGTTTTATGGGATAGTGTGACAATGTTGCAGCCGGACCACTACATGTCTGGGACATGTCAGATGGCACATCACAATGTCTGCACTCATTGCAGGGGTACATTCCACAATGGTGAATCATGTGGGCTGCAGATATCCCAGCTCACTGTGTAGTACTGTTTGCGTACTCCACATGTGTTGTTCTGATGTATAGTACATATTCCTACATTGAACAATGCCTCCACTGTTGTATGGTCAGCTGTCCACAAATCTAGCAATGATAGTTACTGTGGTTTCATGTTGGTGTTTCATTTGGTTTGTATATATTGCACATGGGTAGACAGTGTGATTGATGAAAGCTGTGACCTGTATATCATGACTGGACCATACATTATGTGTATATGTGTTAACTGGCCACATGGCAAATAGATCTGTGCATTCACATGCCTGATACTAATAACTGTCTCACCTGCAACGGGCTGCAGTCTCTGCGGCACACCAGAGGTACCTGCATAGGGGTGACACAGCAGTTTGATCATTATCCATGACTGTATGACAGCTACAGGGTGCACTTTGCATGTTAACACATTCACCAGTACAATAGCATATACTATGGAGTATGCACATGTGCATACACAGGGTAGCATACTATAGTATGCGGCATGTGTGTAAACATACCTTGCATATGATGTTACATTACATAGTGTACAGTGACACATGCGACTAAATGTGATATAATATTTATATGTGCAGTAGTGACTTACAAGGCAACTCCAGGCTCTGTGGTTGGGAGACACCCACCTCCACAATGGCAGCTAGAGTTTGTGGATGCTGTTCTGATGGGGTCCGCAGGCTGGCCAGTAGCTCCTCGGTAGGTGTGAGTGGGGGCTGGGTTGGTGGCCCACCACCTGTTCTACCTTGTTCCCTGGTGATTGCATTGGCACGCTGTTTTGCATGTCGGATCAGGTCCGTGCAGTGTCTGCGCACCTGCTGGTAGGTGCGATTATGGCCACCCACATCATTAACCCTCCTGCGAAGTTCCTGCCACAGGTCATCACGCTGCTGGGCATGCTGTGGCACATGGCTGAACAGTACCTCATAGTTATCATGGAGGTATGGTATGAGGGCATCATCCTCCAAGCGGCTATATGCCGGCAGTCGTGATCGAGGCATTATCTGCAAGACATAATGATGGAGACAAGTCACAGCATCTCAGAGATGCACAGAGATACAGATGCACATTCATGTGTATTACATTTAGTACTTATGAACAGTTGTATTTGCAAATCGTCATGACACTCACATGACTGACATGTTTGTTTTACACACGTAACACCCGATGGGGGATTGGATATTATCACCATATACGTGTGTCACCTCATTACATTGCTCATACTCCATGTGAATGCTGTCTTGATGTGGGCATGTCTGTTTGCCTGAACTGGTGTTCTTACCTATCAGCACATGCCTGGATGTGTGCACATTAATGCTGTTGACCTTGATGCTGTGTATATGTCACATATCATCACATACACTGCCTTCATGGACATGGGTAGTGACAATGCAGACATGCGCACAGAAACCTTTGCATGCATGTGTTTTGCCATATACATCTACACGGCACTGTACAGCAGTTCAACATCCTGCCACATATCACCTGTGTTGCACATGTGATACACATGGGATAATGGCTAGCCGGATGGTATTCGCAGGGATGGTTATCAACTATAGCATGTACGGCCAAGATCATGTAGTAGTGTGTATGCCCTGGGCCATGTATGGGCATAGGATGTCAGGTTTTCTAGCTGTATCCGACAGCCATGTTCCCGCCGACAGGTGAATCAGTGCCACATTACTGATCCAGACAGTCATTGATACATCTACCATGCGGTCATCGCACTATGTTTGAGAAAGATGACATGTGCAGCTTTGCTGGACAGGGTTGCATGGTATGGCAGGAGTATGTCACATGTATGGCACAGGGATCTGTCCAGCATGTGGCGACCCTTGTACTAGGAAGGTGGCTGTCCATGACGTATGTCTTTCAGATCAGGATATGTATGTGTAGCATGTCCAACATCACAGTGTTGCCCATGTCTTTATGCAGGGTAGGCAGCATGCTGCATAGTGGAGATGAGGATTGTGAAGGCTGGTGTTGCCCATCCAAGCATGGCCAATACCCCTTAAAGGTGATATGTGATCCGATATTGGTCATGTGAGTGCTGAGTATGGCTGCCCAATGATTTCCATGCTCATGGATGGCACCCTGTCATGACTTGAGTTGCCTCTTATGACTACCTAATAGGCCTGGTGATGTCACTAGCTCAGGGAGGTAAACTGCACAGCACTATCCCTTACACACAGTGTCCATAATGTTGACCTCTGCCTAGGTGGTAGCTAATGGGTACAGGGTTATTAACATAGCGGTGACAATGCAATAAGCAGCTGTCAGATTGTGCACATATGTCACGCACCTCCCCACAAAGCCCATGCTGTATGTTCTCCACAACACTGGGTCAGCTATTGCTCCTAGGTCATGGCCATTCACATTCTCACATATGCAGATGCCTCCCATTTGTCTGTGTGGTATGGGCTACAATGACAGGGGAGTACAAAACATTAACCCTGTTTTACTGTAGCTGCCACTGATGTGATATGCACATGTCACTCAGACACCTTTTGTAGTGTTGCTTCTGTGAACAGGCCACTGGTAGAACACTCCTATGACATGCGGAGGTACATGTAGTACACTGAGTGTAGGTGGAACACAGTATGGGTGATGATGTCC
>NC_056743.1:1689616918-1689621918 GCF_019279795.1 Protopterus annectens
ATTTGCCCTGTACAATGGCCTGTCTGCATTATATGTTACAGATATTGCCCAGACATGTACAGGTGACTTGGATTACTGTTGGAGCATTGTAGCTGTGTTGTGGTGGGTCCTGCCGTCAAGTACTGCATGTGTTGAATATTGGATTGCACAGTATATCCATTACGGCAGGGGGGGCATTTACATAACAGTAATTACCAGGTGTCCCTCATTTGTGCTCCCACCCCATTAACTGTGCTCATTGTCTGTTATGTAGTACGGAGTGGACCAGGAGTCCATTCCCATGTGGAAATCATACACACATGTCTATCTGTATATATACACACACACACACACACACACACACACACACACACACACACACACACACACACACACACACACATATACACACACACACACACACACACACACATATATATATATATATATATATATATAAATATATATATATATATATATATATATATATTTTGTATATATAATATATATATATATATATATATATATATATATATATATATATATATATATATATACATATGCATAATTATATATGTGAAACACTATATATAGGGGATAGAACTGGACATTGATATAGCTCTAGCTATGTATATGTATTCATATATATATATATATATATATATATATATATATATATACACATATATGTGTATGTATGTAGGTATATATATATGGATATATACACTAAACATATTAATCTATCTATGTACGATTGCTGTTATATGGTTATTTGTGAGTCATACATGCACATATATACCTATAGCTGTCTATCTGTCTACATTTACAGATGTATATCTGTCCATATGTCCATGCATGTTCAGCCTATATGTGTAGCCTGTACCTCATTCTCTTGGCAATTGACATAGATGACCTTAGGACTGAGGTCAGTCATTCGTGTTGACATGTACGTGTTTCAGACTTATCATCTCCTTCAATATATGTGTTCGACTACATATAACTGTGTAACTTGCAACATTTTAAGTGTATTAGAGCAAGATATGACAGATATCCCTATATGTACCCACATTATGGTGCACTATGTCCTGGATTCATGCATTAAGAGGTTTTGTGGCGTGTTATTACTACATTTCCTGTGCTGTTGACTGATTGTGCTGGATGATATGCATGTGAAATGAGTAGGTATGTACATCTGCCATGGTTTAATGGTAAATCACCTAGTGTATGATGTGTAGGGTCCCGGGTTTGGGCCTTGCAAAGGCTGTAAATTTTGTTTCAGGGCAGAACACCAGCTGTCGGATACAGAGTGAGTTAGGGATATTTGAGCTGTTGTACGTGGGTGTGCGTGGGTTTGCGCAGAGCTAAGCAATACTAACCTCCGGTTGCATTTCCTTACACTCAGCTAGCATCTACTTAGTTCAATCTATGTAGGCAATGCTTACCCCCGCACAAATACACGTACACACACTTACAACTGCTTATCCATGCATACTACTGCAGTTATGCACTTACGCATGTTTACTAGTGCCTTAGTCATTATGACACTTCACTTGTGCATTTAAGGCAGTACTCCTGTGCAAATATAAACATTATTTAGTAGGTTATACAGCACAATGATGTTTATATATTGATTTCACATGGAAAATAGGATGTGCTGCAGTGGGGCTTGACCCAGGAATGCGTGTGCGTTAGGCGGATGGCCACTACACTATTGCTGTTCTGCCTCATTTGCATATGTCTACCATACCGACATGCCCATGTTTATTTCCCCTGCCCCTGAACTCCCCATACACAGCATCCAGAGTGACTAAGGCACTGTAGAACAATTGTAGGCAGGTATGCACTGGTTTGCACAAAGCACAGCATTACTGACCTCTGGTTGTAGCATCTTACACTGAGTTAGCCTCTACATTGCTTCACCAGTGTGGTAATCGCATACCGGTGGCCAAACAGGCTTACACCCGCTTGCTCCCACATACACACATGCAACTTCATGTATTTTGTTCACATTTGTCAACTGGGGCAATCCAACTGTATGCTTGTCCATTGTCAGTGGTGCCCCGGGGTGTAGAGCTCCACATTGTCCCCAGATACATATTCCAATTAATACTGTGGTGTTCACATTCATAGAGGGTAACAGATGTAACGTAGCTACGTCCCCCATTTTTCATGCTTAGTTTACGTTAAAATGTTGGTATTATCCATGCATAGGTCAGGTTTACATGTCAGGCATGACTGTTGACAAAGGTCCATTTAAGGTGAAGTTGGATTCCTGTTTAACAGGTCTGGATAGGTTACATGCAGGTATTTGGGGTAGGTGTAGTTATTCCATACCCGTGTGGTATAGTAGAGGGGAATAGCTAAGGAGTAGGTAGGTAGGTAGTGGGGGTGACATTGTAACTGTATAGTAGCATGTAGGTATAATTGGATGTGGAGCAATAAGGAAGGTATGTTGGATGTTGGGATTTGTATGCGAGGCAAGACAAGAGGTGTTGGTATCACTAGTTGATGTAGCGGTATAAAGTGTGAGTTGGGGGGGGGGTTCGCAAGGTTGTGAGCCTGTGCTGCTCCAGGTGTGCTTGTGGTGTTCCTTCATGTGTTATTTACATGTGTCCTGTGGGACAGCTGTGATACTACATATGGGTTTGGGTTCCAGATACTGGCAATATAATGGGGGAAGAGGGTATCACCTACATGTAACTGTAAACATTAATAGAAATGGAACAGGGGCTGATAGGTATGTGGTGTGCATAGGGCACAAAGGGGAGAGTTAGTAGGGGAATTATCAAGGGATGTGCAGGACAGCTGCAGGGAAGGTCCACAGATGGCCATGTTGTCTACTACAACAGCTGTGCATATATACTACATGTGGTGTTTGTGTTGGACACTCACACCTTTGGGTGGGGGTGAGGACTATAATAATACCTTGTGATGCCAATTAGATCAGCCTACATGCCTACAGTGGGGTGTTGCAACCATGTGTTCATAGGTGGTGTGTAGTGGATTATGCAACAACACATATGGTTAAACCGTACTTTGCCATGTAAACTGGACTGTGCTGTGGTGGGACCCATATCGGGAATGACTGCCCGTTAAGTGAAAGCATATCTGTCAACTGTAAAGAGTTTGCTTCATAATATTGGTGTATTCCTCTTACAATCTGCACCTGTCTGGCAAATACCTGGGAACTGAAGTCATTAAATACAGATGAGTATTTGGGTTTAAGACTCCACATCCTTCAGACAAGTCATGCTAATGCATAACCTATTATTCTATCAGCTTTCTAAGATTGTAAGTGGAATATGTAATTTTTGTCTCTAGTTGTCCCCCCAATGGTTTAGGTTCTGCCTAGTAGTTTTGCTCTAAGAGGCTGAGAGGTATGGCTGGAAGCTCTGCCCAATTTGCAATATTACTTACATCCTCGGGGCAGTCCAAATACAACTGCATCAGCCAACACCTGCACGCCTAGGCCCATAATTGCATACCCATAGTTCCCCCACCTGCCCCTCCTCTACAGCACTCATCCTTACTGTGGGTGCAGGTGGGGTCTAACCACAGTACTACACACTGCCCACTCTCCACGTCTCGGGACCCATGTCGTATGTTGTCTCGACTCATGGGTCATTAGGCTTGCCCAACCTTCTGGTTCATGTACGTACATGGCCTGGTTAGATAAATCATTACAGGGACTGACTCCAATCATCATCAATTTTTGGGGTGTTCCACAAAGGATATTGATTTCTTTGTTTCAAAATTAGGCTTGACAGGTCTCTCCCACTGGTAGTATCCTGCCTGTGGTCTGGGAAGCAGTTGTGTGTTTACCTGTCTCATGTGTTTGTATGTTTCACCTGTCAAGCTGGGGGCGGTTGCTGCTACGTGTTACACGTTTGTTGATTGGACCCCTCACCCCCATTGGCACGGCCTGTGAACATATGTAGTTCATAAATGTTGTATCATATCTACATATATATATATATATATATATATATATATATATATATATATATATATATATATATATATATATAGATCAAGAAATATATATTTCTGCTGTATACTAATTTTTAATAAATTGTTTTCTAGTCCTGAGGAGCTTTTCTCCCCAGGTCCCTGCTGAAAATGAGCCAAAAGCTCAGCCAGACTTACCCGGTTAACAGATGTAAATTAAATAAATAAATCAATAAATATCCTAGCTATATATATGTGTGTATGTTTACACACATATATACATATTTATTTCTACATACATATATATATATATATATATATATATATATATATATATATATATATATATATATATATATTGCTGTATATACATATGTCTAAAAAAACTGTGGTGGTGGTGCTGCGGTAGCATTGTCGCCTCCCAGAAAGATGTTGTCCTGTTTGATTCTCAGCTAGAGCGTCTTCTGTGTGGAGACATGCGTGAATGGGCATCCGTTGAAGGTTGTGTGTCAGAGCTGGCAACTCAGCATGTAAAAATCTACTGCCAATCATTAGCGGACCGGAGTTCCACTGTGGCGACCCCTAACCAAGAAAAGACGAAAGACACAACAACAATATATATATGTCTAACAACATATGGATGTATGGGTGTCTGCATATGTATATATCTATGTGTGGGTATTTAATTATATTCTGTCTCTGTATGTATACATTTGTACTACGGAGAGGGGAAGGTTTAACTCCATGTAGGTATGGGTATATATACACACACACACACACACACACACACACACACACACACACACACACACACACCTCTACATTTTTACATCTACATCTGGTTATTCCATTCTTTGCCATGTACAGTAGACTGTACTGCAGTGGGATTCATAGCGGGTGTTGCTGCCTGTTGGGCGGTGTCCCTGGCCAATGCACACTATTGCTTGCATCCCTGGGGCAGTCCACATAGACCCACTCCAGCCAACACCTGCACAGCTAGGCCCATAATTTCATACCCATAGTTCCCAAACTGCACATCCTCTTTGGCACTCTTCGTTACTCCGGGTGCAGGT
>NC_056743.1:1689624418-1689674737 GCF_019279795.1 Protopterus annectens
CGAAGGGTATGACTATGCATTTTTTGGCATTTAACTTTAGGCCATGGCTCTGGCACCAGTTCTCCGTTTCTGTGAGACCCTTCTGAAGGATATCTGTGTCAGATGTGTTTTCGACTACGGCCCAGTTTGCAGTCATCTGCAAACTTTGTCAGCCATAACCCTCCTGTGTTTGCTTGTACTTCAGAAAAGTAGATGCCAAACAAGAGTGGGCCCAGGACTGAGCCCTGTGGGACACCACTTGTGACAGGCTTTGAGTCTGACATGGCGCCAGCAACTCTGACCCTGTGGGTTCTGTCACTCAGCCAGTTTGCAACCCATCTTGTAATGTATGGGTTTACATTTAAGTTGATGAGTTTTTCAATGATACCCGAGTAGGGTATTGTATCGAAGCCTCGCCAGGTCTAGGTAGGCTGTATGGACTGCCTTTCCCTCGTCAATGGCCTTGGTGACTGTTTCGAAAAGTCAACCAAGTTTAAAAGGCATGATCTGCCTTTGACAAAGCCAAACTGGGTTGGATCCAAAGTCTGCAAATTCCCTATGTCTTTATTTATGAGATCCATTATGATCCTCTCCATGGCTTTGCAGATAAGGCTTGTCAAGCTAATGGGACGGTAATTTCCAGGGTCGGTGGAGTCACCGCCTTTGTGGAGTGGGACCACAGTCGCTGTGCGCCACTCCCTGGGTACGTATCCGGAGGTAAGACTAAGATTAAACAGCTGTCCTAACTCTGGGTTTAATTCCTCGTTGAGTTTGTGGAGCACACAGCCGGGGACACCATCAGGTCCCATGGATGCTGTGTTCTTTGCCTTGGAGAGAGCAGTTCTCACCTGGGCGTTATAGATGTTTGGGGGGGCTACAATCATTTGGTATAGATATCTCTCCTTTAGGGGAGGGGGAGAAGTTTGCACTGAACCTGTCAGCCAGTATGTTGGCAATGTCTGTAGGATCAGTAATCTTCACATCATTTTGAACTAATTCTGAGCATATCTGGGAGTTTCCTCCTAGGTTTCTGACATAGCTAAAGAATGCCTTATGGTTGTCTTTAGTGTCCTTAGCTATTTTTTTCTCAAAATTAGCTTTGGATGATTTTATGAGAGCTCTTAGCTTTTACTTATAGTGATCAGGTGTCTTACCTTTTAAGGATTTTGCTCTATCTTGTAGTAGCTTTCTCCTATTGTTGTAGAGTTTGTTTATGGCTGGGGTCCACCAGACTGGACACTTGCCTTTGGTACAAAGAGTCTTTGTTTTGCTTGGGATTGCCAGATCCATGCAGCCTGCAGGTGCTGGTAGAAGGCATTTGTAAGTGATTCAGCAGTTTGAGTAATGTTTACCACCGCTCGGGGCCTTAAAGGAGACCACACTAGTCTTTAGAAGTGTGAAGTCGGCTTCGAGAAGTTCTTTGCTGTGGTCTTTTTATTTCGGTGGGGCGGGATGAGGACCTCCAGCGAGATTAGTTTGTGATCTGATCTCACCAGTGAGGGTATACTTCGTGTTGAACATTGTGCTCCCATGTTCGTGATGATGAGATCAAGTATGTTTTCTCCTCTTGTGGGGATGGTGACTAGTTGTTCCATGGCATTTGAGTTTATGAATTCCAGGAACTTTTGGGCTAGAGTGTTTGGGCTTGAGTAGTGTTCCCAGTCTATATTAGGGTAGTTGAAGTCACCTAGTATGATGGTGTTCGGAGATACATTTATCCCCTCCAGTGTTTTCAGGAAGGCCATATGAGGTTCCTGAGTTTGCGAGGGTGGCCTGTAACATGCTACAAATTGCAGAGCAGTCTTGCCTATGGTTAATTGCACCTGGATGGTTTCCGATGCATCATGCGTTGCCACCAATCTTGAGGTGTGGGTGTCCTTGATGAATATGGATACCCCCCCTCCTTTCTTGGTATTGTCCGGATTTTGGGGCCGGAACGCATGATATGAGGTAAAATCTGATAGTGCTGGGGTGCTCTCAGGAGCCTTGAACCAGGTTTCTGTCACAGCACAGACATTGATGTTCTCCATACTGAGAAGGGCCTCGAGTGTGTGCATCTTGAGGTTGAGACTTCTGGCATTGAGCAGCATTACCCTTAGTTTTTTTTCTTTGTTGTGTTCTAGGGTGGTAGGTTTAGAATTTGAGCCTTGCCTAAAAAAGGCACTATGGGGTGGCAAGAGCCTTTGCCAAAATCCGAATCCCAGGGTGACAGGTGCAAGCCGCCCTTGAAGCAGCGTGGCTTGTCCAGCATGTCATCCCAGGCAGACAGACATTGGATCCCCTTTGAATGACACCAGAGTTTAAGCCAATTGTTAAAGCTGATCATCTTATCTCTGTATTGTGGCATCATTCTTGGTGAAGGTAGGATACTGCTCAAGGTCAGGGTCATACCTGCTTGGGCTACATAATCAGAGAGCTCCTCTATGTCTCTTTTCATGTAGTCCAGGGAGGTACGTCTCAGGTCATTTACACCAGCGTGGACAATGATTGAGTCATACTTGTACCTGCTGTTGAGAGACCTGAGTGCATGCGTTATGTGGCGGATTCTAGCACCCGACAGGCAGCTTACTGTGACCTTCTCCTTACTCAGTCTGGTGAGCGGGACATCAGTGTGTCTGACTATGGAGTCACCAATGACTAGTGTGTCTGGCATTGTGTTTGGCCTTAAGGGCTGTGACTGCTTGACACTCTGACTGTGTGGTCTATGTGTTGCAGGTGTTGTGTTCTGAGGTGGTAGTTGTTTGGGTGTCTGCTTTGGTGGCCTCTGCTGTTTTGGTAGATTTTTGATCAGAGCCTCCGAGTATGTCTTTGTGTGTTTATGTGTATGATTTGAGGTTGTGATGGTATTATGTGAGACTGGGTCTATAGTGTGTGTGGTTACCTTCTCCTCCTGTCTGGTCTTGCCAGTCCTATGTTGAGAGAGCTCAGCCTCCAGTTTGGCCATATAGTTGCATCTCTCGCATGTATTTGTGTTTTGTGGGAGGAGGAGAGGGTTGTCTGTGTACATGAGGCAATTGTAACATTGCCTCAATATTCCCAGGTTCACCAGCTGAGCAGGAGAGGACATTAGCAACTGATCCCTCGACATGCTAGAAGGAATAGACAGAAAAACTTAAAAAAAGGTTCTGAGGGATGTGGGTGACCGAGAAATGGGGTTTGTTTTTTTGGGGTACTTTCTATAACAAGAGTGCTGTATCGAGGTGATAAGTACTGTAGGAGCAAGTGCTTGGCTATATAGATAGAGAATAGTCTACTTGGGAGTCAAGTAGAGATAATTTATAGTTATAGGATACACTAAATAGAACAGTAGTATACTTTGAGGAAGGTAGTTTTAAGGGAAAATTTGAAGAGTGGACTTTAGGTAGCCCTAGTGTGCAACGGTAGCAGCTCCGCGCTAAATCGCGCTAATGCGCGCTAAAGCGCACTTTATAGCAGGGGGCTGGAAAAGACAGGAAATGACCCAAAATGGCCAATAAACTACAAGTTACTGCCTTAAATCACTCCTCTAAGGACAAACAGGCAGCTCAGTACTCCCCACTCTCACTGGTGAGTAAAGAAACTTCCCCTTGACCAAACAAGGAAAATGGAGAAACACAGGAACCAAGACAAAGCCCAGGGATCAGCAAAATCTGGTCTCTGGAACAATAGTTAGGAAAGTATGGAAAAACAAAGATATTTTTTGTTTTTTTTCAAGATTTTTTTACAGAAAGGCAGAAAACACAATAAATGCTATAATTTTTGATTAATTGCTATCAAAAGCTAGTACACTTGAGTGTATTAGCCTGTAATTTAACTTTTAGGCAAAACTTAAATTAGCAAGTGCAGTAAACAGTTTTAGCTTATAAAGACAGAAAAAACAGTGCAACTTCAATAAAACAAGCAAAAACTGTGGTCGAGAGTATCAAATAGTTGAAAAAGCCAAGAAAAATACTTAAAATCTGGAAAGGTAGTCTTTTCTGGTCTCTGCTGCTACAGGAACACTGCTGGCCACCACGAGGAGCTGTGCTGAGTTCTCAATAGCTGAAAAGCCCGCCAAAGCGCGCTTTATAGCAGGGGGCTGGAAAAGACAGGAAATGACCCAAAATGGCCAATAAACTACAAGTTACTGCCTTAAACCACTCCTCTAAGGACAAACAGGCAGCTCAGTACTCCCCACTTTCACTGGTGAGTAAAGAAACTTCCCTTGACCAAACAAGGAAAATGGAGAAACACAGGAACCAAGACAAAGCCCAGGGATCAGCAAAATCTGGTCTCTGGAACACTAGTTAGGAAAGTATGGAAAAACAAAGATATTTTTGTTTTTTTCAAGATTTTTTTTACAGAAAGGCAGAAAACACAATAAATGCTATAATTTTCGATTAATTATATATATATATATATATATATATACACACATATATATATATATATATATATATATATATATATATATATATATATATATACATATTGCTGTATATATATATCTAAAGACATGTGAATGGACGGGTGTCTGCATATGTATATCTGTATTTGTGGGTATTTATTTATGTCTATCTATGTATGTCTACATTTGTACTACAGAGAGGGAAGGTATATATCTATATAGTTATGGATATTCATACGGACACATATACCTCTAATTCTTTAGCTACATATCCGGTAATGTTGACTGGTATTTCTGGGTACTGTGTGTCGTGTGCATACCGGCCAACCCTGTGTGCCATGTATACTTTGCGATACCTACGGCTGACTCCATTGATTTACACAGACCTACACGTGACACCAGCCATTTGATATGGTGTGCTTAAGGCACTTTCAATTGGTTGTGAGCGGATTTGCTCAGAGGTTAGCACTGCTGACTTCTGGTCACAGTGTGTTACATGCAGTTAGCATCTCCTTTGTTTGATCTGTGTCGGCGGTGCTTCACCCCACCCATACGCACTTGCACATGCTTACTATTGCTTACATTTGCTTACTTCTACTTATTGTACTTACACCTGCTTATTGCTGACTTATTAATTCTGGTGCTGACTGTTCACATGTGCATTTCATGCACTACTCCAGTTCACATTTAATTGTTATTTGGTAGGTTCTACAGCAATAAAATATACGTAATTGTTCATATACAGATTACACTTGGAAAATGGTATGTGCTGCAGTGGGACTCGAGCCAGGAATGCCTCCTCCTTAGGCGGATGCTCTGACCACTATGCTATCGCTGTTTTGTTTGCTATACCTTCCTTGTTATCCTCTTCAGCCTTTCATGCTGCTTTACCCATAGCTATGAGATGGCCAGACCTGCGCACCTATGGTTAGCTGTACTCGAAGTTTTAAAAACATTACTACAAGGGTTTCTTCATGTTTTTTTTTAGTGGGCTGTTACTGTTGAACACATGGGGACTGTTGCTGGGGATCTGCAGACACTTATGTGTGGTCTCACTCTTTTATGTACACATTCTTCTGTTCTACTTTGCAGGGGCATGTTTATTCTGAGAGCTCTGCTCTCAGCCACGCCCCCTGCACTCATCCACGCTCCGTGTAGCATTAGGTGTTCAGGCAGCGCGCCTTCCTTAATATGCATGGTGCACTGCTGTCTTCCTTTAAAACTGGCACTTCTGTGCAGGACTAGAGTAGTCCTGCATGGAAGATTAGTGCATTCGAGGGAAAGACTTTTCAAATGCTTTGGCCAAGCATGCTGTGTCTTTTACAAATGTTAAAAAGTTTACATTTGCAGTATTGGATTCAGTTAACAGTACCGGGTTCATTGGTGACTTTAAAATTATGCTAGAATGCAAAGAAACAGCCTGGAAGATCAGACTTAGTGCTGATCAGAAGCCTGGCCTTAATACATCTGTTAATATTAAATGCATTTTGCTGCAGCACAAGTATACATGCATATTTAATTAACATTTAAATTCCAGTTTTAAGTTTTATTTTTTATTTCATGTTTATTAGTGGTCAGTCTTTTTATATTAATATTTGATGTATGCTCCTTTAATTTAGTTTAAGTGTGATGTAAGGCATTGCAAGATTCTTTTGGTCTGACTGGATCATTTGACCTTTGTGAAGCATTATTTAAATGGTATTGATTCATTATAGATTTTTTCTGATGAAGTTCAAATGAAATTAAAGAACGGAAGCGTTTAAAAATCAATCTTTGTTTGTGGATATCCATCACTGCCAGTAGAGTTTGTTTGAGTCTTCAGGTATAGGTCTACTCATGTGACAAAGTATATCCAATAAAATTGCAACAATTAAACACAATAATTATCTTGATTAGTCAGTCAAAAAATACCTTAATATATATTTCATGGCCTATATAGAAACCTCTGTTAAAACCATAAAATGTATTGTACAAAAAACACCTCCTTGAAAAATAAGATTTAAACATATCAAAGGGATATGAAACCATATGACTATAGTTTAGTAGTACATCATTTTAAAACACTATTTTAAAGAGACAATATCACTGAAACCTGGATGTTTACTTGTGTTTAGCTTTAGTTGCCATCATAATTTACAATATTCGAGAATATATTCCCAGGGACCACCTCTGGGATTTTGGATAACCTGTTCTAATACCATAAAAGAGTAATGTTTATTACTATTAAAAACTGATGTATGCCTGAGAAGGGCATTGGAATATTTTATTTGCATTTATATTATAATAATACTCCTATATTATTTTTCTAAATTTACACTCTGTTTTCCCTATGCAAAAACAGAAACAGGAGTCACAAAATGTTAAATATTCAACTCCCTTATTATTGCAGTCATAATGGGAAGTAAATTTAAATGTATTACTTTTTAAAAGAAATACAACTTCTTCAAAAATGTATCTACACTGTGCAAAGGCTGCACATTTTCCAATGCCTGTATTTGGCAGTTCATTTTTATTGTGACTCATACAAAAAGGTGTTCTCTTCTCAAGTTTTTTTTTTAATGTTGGTAGGTCTAGAAAAGGTAAAATGGGGTCTAGTACCCACATTTTCTCACAAAAAACTATGGTCAGATATTACATTCCAGTGTTTGTTTATGATGGACAGAATATGCTGACTGTCCCTAGCATATTTTACTTGCATGCTGTTTTCATATCCTGGGCATGCTCCCTTAAAGTTCTTGGTTACTGTGGTTATACAACAAGCCTATACCCAAAATAGGTTTAAATTTTTGTTTCTGCCATATAAAATCTCATCCTTGATGTTAATAAGCATATCTTCCAGATATTCCCCTACTAGAAACATTAAAAATGGTTTCCAACTCCTTAGTTAAATCCATATCACCAGAGATGACCTTAGACAATCTGGCCATTTGGCCCTTGGCTAAACTTTTTTTCCTGTTTAAATTTATGGTAATTATGGAAGAGAAGATAATAATTTGAAAAGGTAGGTTTTCTGTACAAGGTTGATTTAAATCTACCTAAATCAAAGTCTTTAATTAGTAAAACATCTAGATAATTAATATTAGTACTGGAATATTGGTAAGTAAACTTAAAAAATAAAAGCAGGTTATAAAGTTAACCAACTCTTCATATTTTTGGTCGACAAGTCTCAATTTTTACTTGATTAGAAGAAACAGCATGAAGCCAAAGAGGAGGAAATGACATTAAACAATGAGAAAGAAAAGAACAGTGCTAGCATGAAAATTACCTCTTCGCTAAACATATCTGAGTAGTAGGGGAAAACTCAGTCTTAAATGCCAAGATCAATACTAAATTATTTCTTCAGTAAAGAGACACAGGTGACTTTGATACTTTTATTTAGACATTTGAAAGAATATATAAACAGAACCAATCTGAACAAGAGCAGTCAGTAAGGTTTTTAACTCTTCTGCTCATTGGTAAACTACATATGCTATTAGTAACAAGAAATATGCAGATTGTGTTGACTACAGTAAAGTGTGCTCTTTTAGAACATTTTAAGCTTGTACTTAGAACTTATAGAGAAAAGTTAAGAGAATGTAGTAGAACACCAGAAGATAGTATCAGTGATTTCATTGCAGAAATAAGCACACGGTTTCTCAGCTGGATGAATGTATATCAAGTTACCATGTTTGAAATGTTAGGAGACCTTATGATATGGATGTACGAACATGATACTTTACCTGAGGAGATGCAAATCTAGTTGACAAACTGCAGATGTGCATCATCTGAAGAGATGGGTAAAAAAATGTGACCTCTGTAAAGTAAGCAAGAAGGGTTTACCTAACACTGCATATGGCACAAGAAAATCCATGGGGCATTATAACTCATCACATCAGATTCCACAGGCACAGGAGGGATTAATTAGTTCCAGTACATATTAAGGTCTTGGCGTTACATCCTTCCAATGTAAAAACAAGTGGTGCATGTACAGTCAAAATGTCAGAAAAAACAGGGGGAACCAATGCTATATGCAGGAAGCAATTGCAAAGAGAGATACTGCATCAGACATAACTCCTAAGCCTGCAGCTGTTAGAAGGAATACATGTCTTGGAAGTCCATTCCATCTAGGGCCATGGATGGAATACCTCTTCAGGTGCCATTGTCAGTGCCATCTAGACTGAGAAGGATACAAAGAGACAGCCAATGACCATTTTTGATCATATCCCAGCAGATGTCCTCATAGGAAATTACTTCTGATATCATACCTTGTGTACCTGTAGTTACATGCAGCCAGGCTTGGAGGCAAGCACACAAAAAATACACGAGGGGATACATACCTCTCAATTGTCCATATTTTTGCAGAATGTCCAGATTTTTTTCTCATATTTTTGGTATGTTCCTCATAAAATTTGTGATTTTTTGGATTTTTGTAGCAAATCAGTGAGTAATGAATTCACTAAATAATGACAGGCATTTGAATTTCAGACTTCATATCCATCAGAAAATGTATGGTAACACAAGACCTTTTATTCTAGCAACTTTCTAAGTTTATGAGAGCAATATTTAAAATTTGACCCTATTATTTTTGGCTTTGTCCAGATTTTTTTGTGCTAAGAGGTTGAGAGCTATGGAGGGAAAACTAACTGCTAATAGGGACTGATAATGTTGTTATTTCAGGGGAAGAGCTGGGTGCTAGCAGCTTGTCTGAACTGAAATCATAGGCATGAAAAGGTACTGGATATTTTTTATGAAGGGGTCTATTTCAGTGAACAGATTAACTAGTAGTAGTAAACTAATATCACAGCCATTTGTCAGAACTAAGAAAAATCATATATATATATATATATATATATATAGAGAGAGAGAGAGAGAGAGAGAGTTAGAGTTAAAATCAATTTGGCAAAACTTGAGGAAAGCATCTAAAAAGATGCATATTTCTTTCAATGACAGAAGGAGTCTGTATAATAAGATAAGGGGTTATTGTACAGAGACTGTACTCCTGAATAAAGGCTAGAGAGAGAGAGAGAGAGAGAGAGAGAAATTATTCAGCAGTTGGTAATTCCAGTGGCCTAAATTGGCTATGGCCAAATGTACACAGTCTTAACAAACAATAATATCTCCTTACTCCTCTCCTGTCTAGGAGAAAAAAAAAGAAGAGGCTAGCCAAGTATTGCAAGAAACATGACACAGCACTGTATCCCACTTGAACAATATTAAACATTGGCAAGACTGGAGACAAATCTATACCCTGGATTCAGCAAGCCCTGCACGGTGTGCAGGACTAGTGCAGGAGCTCCAGCAGGCAATATGTCTGCTGTGTGATCCAGGACTATGTTGTAGGGACGTGCATGAGTGCTCTTGCACTATTCCTGCACAGACTTAGCCCTTGTATGCAAACTACCCCATTTGCAGGTGAAATCCATGCAAATGAGGTGAATTTGCAATCCAGGAAGCTGGAAGCCAGCTGTGCAGGACTAGTGTAATCTGCAGAAATGTACTCAGTCAGTAACCAAGTACATTTCTGCAAACTACAAAACAGAGCCATGACACCTCCAAATAAAGGATGGAGATTATGTAGAAAGCATGCCAATGGCCAAATATATGGCCATTGGCATGGAAAACAGTTGCAAAAATAAAAAAGTCAACTTTTATTTTATTTTAGTCAATCCCGGCTGTTTAAGCATAGGGCAGCGGTGCACAAACGGGATCGGGCGAAAAATAAAATAAAAACCCTAAAATAAGCATTCTAACCAAAATCACTATGTTTGCCATTATACTGAATGGCAGGCAGAAGACAACATGGCCAGTGAATAGTGGTTACTTAGGGTTGAGGTTCAGTGTGAGACCCGCAACTATGCATCAGCAGGCAATCCTATGCAAATGAGGGAAATTATACTGAATCCCAGATTTCCCCTGCATACTAGTCAGCACCCAACAGTGCAAGAGCAGGAATAACTTGGTGCAAGCCTAGGAGTTAGCTGACATCATAGAGGGGGTGTCAGGCATACTGTAAGCAGATTGGAGCCCTGTGGCTTGGGTTTGCCCATAGCTTAGCAGAGCTAAGCAAGGGGATGTGTCTAAGGCTGCCTAGCACTCTTTACATTGCCTAAGTGGGTGTGTGTGCCGCGCACCAGGTTTTAAAGGGAAAAAAAAGTAAACCAGTAAATAGCAACTCTGTGCAAATTTGAACACTGTGTTTGCCTGGCACACCCCCGGGCTTAAGTAGGAAGGCAATGGGAAGGGAAAACAGCAGTAGGAAGGTAATCTAGGAGAACTAGCATAGCTGGTAGGTGAAATGAATCAGAATCAGCCAATTACACAGGCAGCAGACCAGCCCAGCCCAGAACACTACTATAAGCTATGCAAACACCTTTCCCTCTGTTTTTTCCCACATACTCTACACCACCGGTGTATAAAAGTGGGGGAATTTTAACAAACAAAAACAACAAAATGATAGGGGCTGCAGTAGCTATCATACATCAACATGTGGAAGAGGCTGAGGGTGGTGAGGATGAGAATGCTGTTGACCAACCCACAGTGAGGAGATGGAGAAGAGTGTACAGACCCAGGGTAACCTACCAGGGGCTACATGAGCTGAAGATAGTGGAGCACTATAGGGTGGACAGAGACCTCCTACAGCAAATTGTTGAGCTGTGCAGGCCACACCTCACCACACAGAACTAACAGAGGGGAACCAATCTCAGTGGATACCAAGGTATGTGTAGGCCTAAGAATACTAGCTACAAATACCTTCCAAAGGCCAACTGGAGATATAATGGGGATCTCACAGGCATCAGCATCCAGGATACTCCACTAGTTCCTGGATGCCATGTCAGCACATGCCAGTGAGCACATATATTTCCTCAGCAGCCGTGAGGCATTGGCCAGCAATATGCATCTCTTTCACCAAAGAGCAGAATACCCTGAGGTAGTGGGTGTGATTGATTGCACGCACATATGCATCAAAGTACCACTTGGTGAGCAGGGTAGGGTCTACATCAACTGCAAGGGCTTCCCCTCCATCAATTGCCAGGTCATGTGCAATGCCCAGGGCATTATAATGAATGTGTGTGCTGGCTGCCCTGGAAGCTATCACGATTCCCATACTGGCATCTGACAAAGCTGTACCAGAGATTTGTCAGTGAGGGCATCCCTTATGGTCAGCTAGTGGGGGATGCTGGTTATGCACTAGAGCCATGGCTGATGACACTCATCAGAAATGCACACACACCCGAATAAGAACTCCATAATGAGGCACACGCACAGACCAGAGTTGTAATAGACCATGTGTTTGGGATGCTCAAGTGATGGTTACGGTGCCTGGAAACATCTGGTGGAGCCTTGCAGTACACTCCAGCTGCATGTACTCAAATTGTCATCGTATGTGCCATGCTACACAATAGGATCCTGCAGAAACAGCTGCAGCAGGGACAGCAAGGGCCAGGGCCACACAGCCCCCCACCATTGCCAAGGCCTGCACAGGCACAGACTGACTCGGAGGAGGAACAACCTGAGCCTGCCCCAGTAGGCAGGAGAAGGTGCGCCCAGTATGTCTGGCCTTGACAAAGAGGCAATGCATAGCACATACACTGACACAGAAGGGACCCAGGGAATGACACCACTCTCTAACTCGCACATACAGTAAAAGGGATGCCAAACATGACACTACCTGTGCTTAACCATGTATAGGGAGTGTACTATGTGCATCTGACATAGGCAGCCCTTCAGCACCATGCTCAATACTGGCACACCCACAAGGTAAGTCACTCTCCTTACCAATTGCCGAATGGAGTAGTATGCATTGTTACTTGTATATATGGTATGGATGTGAGCATGCAAGGGAATTGTGTGGCTGAATGGGGGTGCCAGCGGATAGTAGACATCTATAATGGCACCATGAGATCTGTAACAAGTACTGGTGTCACCATAGTACTGTAGCCAGTACTACATATGGAGACAAAACCCACTGCAGGAAATGTGCTGGGCCACATGTGTGTCAGTATGACTCACACATGCCAGTCAAGGAGGTTCACATATCCAACAACAGTCTCAGCCAGCAGGACAGGTGCAGACAAATACAAACAAAGGCTATGCTAAGGTCTTTGAATGATGGCTATGGATAACCACCCCCACAGGCCTACACAGACAGACTACAGCAGGTCAGGCAGTGGTATGTTAGTTATGATGGATAGGAAGTCAGAAACTTCCGGGGATTCATGAAGCTTGTGCCAGGCACAGGTGTAGCATCGGAGATCTAACATCAAATATGGCCACTGAGTGATTCAGGTATGAGCTGTTTCCATGTGCACTACCTGCATATCCCACAGCTGCACAGATCCTTGTGTATGTATGCTAATTACCCCATGTGCAGCAGTGTAGCATGCAAATGAAGGTATACAGTGATTCAGGAAGTGGTGCAGGAGTAACGTAAGCATGCAGAAATGTAAACCGAAAAAATGGTTTACATTTATTCAAACGTAAAATTGGAGCCATAACAGCGGACCAAACTCACGTATTATACTGTTAATATATGCCAACGGCTAAATATATAGCCATTGGCATTAAAAAAACATGCACAATACATAAAAAGAACTTTTAATGTCATGGCCACACTAATGCAAACTAAAATTGCAGTGCATCGGTGTGCAAACGGGATCACAATGAAAATATATTTATATGTAATAAAACTGCAATGTAACACATTTCATGAATTCCCCATAATAGTCAATGGCATGCATGCTACACCACAACCATGACGCAAGGGTTGCTATGGGGCTGTGACAGTGTTCTGCACAGTAACTAGGAATTAGTAGTTAATGTCATGCAAATGAGACAAGTAATACTGAATCACAAAATCCCCGCCAGTGTAAGGATGTACCTCACAGTGTAGCAGTACAACACCGAGGTGTGGCCTGGAGATAAAGATGACATCAAGACAGGGGTGCGCCACCTTAGCTGTAAGCACATTGGGGCATTGCTAATCTGGTTTTCCTGTTGCTAAGCAAAGCCGCAGGATAGAAGTGTGTTGAAGAAGCCATAGCTTTGCTTAGCTGAGAGCACACAAGGTAACCGAAAGTGCATGTGAACGTGGATGAAAACGCGCTCGAAACCTGATAAACGGCTGTGTGTGGTGTGCACCACAGCTGAAACAGGAAGGATATGGGAAGACAATAAGGAAATGCTGCAGCATGGTAATTGGAGTACAAATGAGTAATTAACACCTAGGAACCCACAGTGGGTCATTGACAACAGCTAACAAGGCTGTTAGTAGCTACCTGCAGAATAGGAAATGGGAGGTGCCATACTGCAAAGAAAAGAGAACTGTCACAGCAGAACAAAGCAAACTTGCAGTAGATCAGCTACATAACACATTTCACTACACAATCCTGGGTTGGGAAAGTACAAAACAAGAAAGTCGGCAGCTAGATGCATGCCTGACAATGGGAGGGGAATCAGCTTGAAAAGTGAAGTAAAGGGCAATAGATGAATCACAGCAGCAAAGTGTAATTCAACACCAAAGGCCCCACAATAGCAATACCTGCTGTAAAACCCATAATTAAGATACCCTGCAGCTGGAATTGTACATACACACCCAATTACACCAGCAGCATCCATAGTACAATAGTATAAAGTGTGAAAGCACCTCACACACACTTATGTATTCCCAGACACTCTGCACCATTGGTGTATATAGACGGGGAACTTTTAATATGTACATGTTAGGGTATGCCATAGCTTTGATTCACCAGCATGTGTTGGAGACTGACGGTGGTGTGGAGAATGATGCTGACAGCCATCTTAGGCACAGGAGGAGGAGAAGAGTGTTCAGACCCAGGGTAACCTGCCAGGGGCAACATAATCTGGATATAGTAGAGCATTACAGGGTGGAGAGGGATACCATAAAGCAACTTGTTGAGCTGTGCTGGCCACACCTCAGAGCCAGAAAAAACAGAAGTGAACCCATCCCAGTGGACAAGAAGGTATGTGCAAGCTTGAGAATACTAGCCACAGGTACCTTTCAAAGGCCAACTGGGGATATCATGGGGATCTCACAGGCATCAGCTTCCCGGGTACTCCACCAGTTCCTGGATGCCATGTTACCACATGCCAATGAGCACATATACTTCCCCCAAACGCAGGAGGAGTTGGCCAGCAATATGCATCACTTCCACCGTGTGGCAGACTACCTGGAGATACTGGGTGCAAGAGGCTGCACACACATACACAGCAAGTCACCACCCGGTGAGCAGGATAGGTGTTACATAAACTGCAAGGGATACCCCTCCATCAACTGCTAGGTCATGTGCAATGCCCAGGGCATTATCATGGATGTGTGTGCTGGCAGCCCTGGAAGCTATCACGACTCCCACATCTGGCATGCCTCACAGCTGTATCAGGTATTTGCCAGGGGGGACATCCCATATGGCCACCTGGTAGGGGATGCTGGCTATGCACTGGAACCGTGGAAGATGACTCCTATCACCCATGCAAGAACGCCATAATGAGGCACATGCAAAAACCAGAATCATCATAGAGCATGTGTTTGGGATGCTGAAATCACAGTTCCATTGCTTGGACATATCTGGTGGAGCGTTGCAGCACTCTCCAGGAATGTGTGCCCACATCTTCATAGTATGTGCCATGCTACACAATATGATCCTGTGAAAACAGCTGCAGCAGGGACAGAATGGTGAAGGCCCTCATAGCCCACCACCATTGCCAAGGACCCCACAGGCACAGAGGGACTCAGACCATGGACACTCTTTGCCAGCCCCAGTAGGCAGACGGAGGCGTGCCCAGTATGCACATGCCTTGGCAAAGAGGGAACGTATAGCACACACACTGACGGTGTAGGCACCTATGGACTGACATCCTTCTCCACCTGCACACACAGTAAACATGGATGGCACACACAGACGACCACCTGTAAATTGTCATGCATAGGTGGTCTACTGTGTGCATCCTACATAGGTAGCCCTCAACTATTGTACACACAACTGTCATTGGCACAAGGTAAGTCAATACCTGAACAGTAAATGAAGCTATCAGCATGTGTCGATACTATATGTATAGGTTCATAGGTACATAGGTAGGTACATGCCCAACTGCCTGAGGCCATTCATAAGCCTAGCTAAAATGTGTCTGCTGTCACCACCCCATTGATTAACTAACTGTCCCTCTGTGGAGCAGAGCCAATTGCGGGATCCCTGAAGTGTATCCACTGTTCCCCACCCACTCTGCAAGGATTTCCTGGGGTGTTAGTGAGGTTGTAATCAGGGAAGTAGTTCCAAAGCATGGGGAGTACTCATGACAGGAATCTGTCACTCCAGCATCTTCCAGTTATGGTTATGGCAAGGTGTAGCTCATTACAGTGTGTGGCTCACTGTGATATGGATTCCCATAGGTGGAGCATATCCATTAAGCCTGACTTGGACATGGCTTTGTTGGCCAGCAAATAGCATCTCTGAGTAAACAAGATGCCACTGAGTAATGCAAGAGTTTATGCAGTCTGGCAGCATAGGATACATGTCTGAGGTCATTATCCCTCTTGGCGAGGTACGTTCATGGCCCTTTCAGCTGTTGGATGTGTCTTCTGTGGTACATCCAAATTGGGTTATCATACTCAATGATGGGATTGATGAGTGATGAGTAAAGGGGCACAGTAACCTCAGTCTGTTTAGATGTGAACCCTTAAGTAATCGGATGGCCTACATAGACGGATGTCCTAACTACTTCACAGATATGATTGTCAAAGGAGAGATCACTATCTAATGTAGTCCCCACATACCCATTACATCATCTGAATTATAGTGTCTGCCACTCATGTGCTAATATGTGTGTGTGTGTGTGTGTGTGTGTGTGTGTGTGTGTGTGTGTGTGTGTGTGTGTGTGTGTGTGTGTGTGTGTAGTTTCCCAAAATGGAATGACCATGCAGTATGTGGCCTTTAGCTGGAGGCCATGACTCTGACACCCTGTGGTGGTCTATATGAGGCCCCTTGAAGGATGTCTGTGACAGCTGGACTGTCAGTTATGGCTCCCAGTCTGCAGTAATCACCAAACATGGTCTGCTGTAGTCCACCTGTGTTAGCCTGTACCTCTGAGAAGTATATGGCAAACAGTAGGGGTCCCAGGACTGAGTCCTGTGGGACACCAGTTGTGACTGGTCAAGAGTTGGACCTGGAGGCTGCTAGGCTTACCATGTGGGTTCTGAGTGCAAGCCTGTTGGCAAACCAACCTGTGATGTATCGGTATATGCACTGGCTGGTGAGTGTAGAAATAATACCTGAGTGAGGAATGGTGTCAAAACCCTTGGCGAGGTCCAGGTAGTATGTGTGAACTACCACACCCCACACCTAAAGTCTAGGTGACTGTAAGATGTCAAACAGGTTCAGTAGGCATGATCTGCACTCATTCAAGCTGACCTGGGTTGGGTCAAATGTCTGGAGGTTACCATTGTCTATGTTAATGAGTGCCATGAGGATGCACTCCATAGCCATGCAGATCAGGCTACTCAGGCTTATGGGGTGGTAGTTACCATGGTCAGTTGTGTCACCATCTTGGTGGAGTGGAATAGCTGTTGCCATGTGCCACTGAATGGTCATGTAGCCTGTGTAGAGGCTGATGTTGAATTGCTATATTAGGCAGGGGGTCACTTTGTCTTGTAGTGTCTGCAGGATGCAGTCTGGGAAACCATCTGCCTCCATTGATGCTCTGTAATGCCATTGGAAAGGGCCATTACCACCTGTATGTCTCAGATGTTTGGGATACTATACATTTTGGGTATTGTTGTAGGCCCTGTAGGGGGGTGAAGCTTGCTCCGAATGTATCATCAAGTGTGTTGGTGATATCAGTAGGGTCAGTATATTCAGTGCAATATTGCACCAGCACAGTGCAAATCTGTGTGTTACTGCTTAGATCCTTGACATAGCCAAAGAAGCCTTTGTGGTCATATTCCGAATACATGCCTATTTACCTGTGGATGTCAGCCTTGGATGATTACATGAGTAACATAAGTATCTTGCTAATACTGGTCATGGATGTCTGTATGTTTTGGGATTTGATGTTGTTCTGGAATACTGTCCTACTTCTCATGTATAGCCTGTATAATGCAGGGGTTCAGCAGACTGATGTCCTTGTGTAGGAGTAACGAGTTCTGGTTTACCATTGATGGCATGACCCATACATCTTTGTAGGTACTTATAGAGTGCATTTGTAATTCTGCCTGTATCTTGAGCAGTGTCATCCCTGAGTGTGGGGGCTGTGAACCCTCCCACCTCTGTCATTAGTACTGTGAATTTAGCTGTAGGAAAGGTATTCACTGTGTATTCCTTGGGTGGGGGAGATGGTTGGGAATGGAAATCATCAGTGAATAGTTCATGGTCAGGTCTAAACAGTGACTGGTTTAGCTCTGTTGTTGCGCACCGGTTGTACATGTCAGTGATTCCCACTTCTAGTATGTTTTCACCTCTCGTTAGTCTGTCTACCAACTGATACAGGGCATATGAGGTGATAAATCCCAGGAAGTGCTGGGCCTGGAAGTGAATACTCGAGTAGGTTATCCAGTTAAGTATAGGGTAGCCGACATTGACCAATAACAGGGTGTTTGGTAGGACTGTCATGTTTGCCACTGTCTCCAGATAGTTGTAATGGTGCTCCTGGGTCATGGAGGGTTATCTGTAGCAGCTCACAGTTTGCATTGCAGTCATGGCTGATGTTAGCTGCACATGGATGATCACAGAGGTATCATGCTGCCCCACTAACTTGAAGGTGTAGGTATCCGCAATGAATATAGATACACCCCCTCCATGTCTGTGCCAGTCCATGTTCAGTGGCGGAAATGTGTGTTATGGGTGGTAGTCTGGTAGTGCCAGTGTGCTCGCAGGAGCCTTATACAGGTCCCAGTCACAGAACAGATGTAGATGTTATCCATAGTGAGAGGTGCTGTGAGTGTGTGCATGTTGTGACTACTACCCCTGGTGTTGAGTAGCCTAACCCTCATTGATTCTGCTATTGTGCAGTTCATGGAAGTGAGATTCACCTCTGAGACCTGCCTAAAAATGGCAATTTGGGGGTGCCAATAGCCTCACCCATCATTCCAAAGCCTTAGGCTGACACATGCAAGTTGGTATGGTATTGTTGCAGGCATGTGTTCCATCTGTGCTTGTATCCTATCTTTCCTGTAGGTAACCTACTGGTAAGCAATACAAAGCTTGAAACCTGTACAAGTCCACTAGCTTCCAAGATCGGCTTTTGGAGCGATTATGTATCAGTAGTCTGTAAGCTATTGCTGTACTTAACTGTTGTCTGACTACATTGTGATTTTACACTGTATATTGTGATCAGAAAACTCTGTATAATCACATATGATGTTGGAGATGGCCTGAACTGTAGAGGTTCACAGATAGGTGGTAGGCTATCTGCCCAAGGGCATTTAGGAGCATAGCTACAGTGTGGTGGCTTTACTTTCACCATTGATGAAATAATTGAGCCTCTGTCAAGCATAGCCAATGAAGTGATTCCAGGCAGAGTTGATGGATGCTGTTGAAGACTGGGGTGCTGTAGGGTGATAGGGGCACATAGTGATCTCAAAACGGCATGTTAACATGACAACCCAAAAGCATTCAATTTCCCCAACAGGTCTTGCAGCTATAAAACTGGAGTGGCTCCCCCACACCCTGGTTGTATGTTTCTGGGACCAATGATCCCTGAGCTGTATATACTGTTGCCCAGTCACACATCAAGGTTTCCCCTGAAGTGTGTCAGTGAGGGGCTATGCCAAATGTAGTTAGGATGTTAATGTATAGTCTCTCAATTCATGTGTTATGTTGGTATTTTGATAAGCTCACTGGGTGTGGATGGCTCCCCTCCTGTTGTGTAGCCAAGCTTACACATAGGATTCATGGACATAGGAAATAGGCAGAAGGAACGTTAATGTCAATAGTGTAATGGCTACAGCATTTGCATAATATCTGTGCAGTCATGGTTCAAATCCCAATAAATTCAGAGATGATTTACATGTTACACAGTATACCTTCACCACAGCTTGCATATATAGGTAGTATTCCACAGAATAATAAACATTTGGAACACACATAAACCCATGTGTGCTGGAGAGTACAGTTAACAGACAATGTAATGTTATGTAAGCACATAGTGAGATGTTACATCACTGAAATGTATATATCCTGAGCAGTTAGCAGAAGAGGCCATATTTGCATGCACAGGTTGTAGGATGTAAAGTTTGTTTAACTGTGTACACCCGCTGGTATAATGTGACACAAACTGCTTAAATTAGCCTTATTCTGCAGTAAAACATGTCAAATACATCGCAGATGTTGAACCCTGGACAATGCACACCATAGTCATGGGACCTAACACTAAGCCACCTAATCTGTATACATAGTAAGTGGTCATTAGACTACACTTTATACTACAGGCATTTCACAGTACAGACCACAAATGGGACAGTCACTTTGTGTACATATGTACAGTACATTGTACTGTACTGTAATGTGTGAATCAACATATACAAGCCTACATATGTATAAGTGTTACAAATTAATACAGAATATATATATATATATATATATATACATATATATATATATATATATATATATATATATATATATATATATATATATATATATATATATATATATATATATATATATATATATATATATATATATATATATATATATATATATACATGTCTCTGATGTGTGCACATAGATAGAAATATGTATGTATGTATATATATATATATATATATATATATATATATATATATATATATACATACAGTAACATTTATAGCTATATATATATATATATATTATATATATATGTATATATATATATATATATATATATATATATATATATATATATATATATATATATATATACTTACATTTATGAACACACTTTGTGACACAGAAGCATTCCAAATGGATAGAAGTGTACACAAAACACATGCAGTTTTGGTATTATAACTATTAATATAAACCTCATCCCCCATAGAAGCAATGGTTGCTGTGTATGTGGAGATTGGTGTGGGTGAGGACCGCTGGCTAATGGAATATGCATCAAGAAGGGCCTGTGTCGGATGTTCATTACGTGAACTGGAGGGGTACACATGGAGTATAGGCACAATGTAAAAAGGACACAAAACAAGAACCATTCTCATCCATAATACACCCTGTCAGGTCACATTGCAAACTGACTTCAACAAACATATGAACATTAACAGGTATCAAACATATGTACATCAACTGACTTACACATTTGTTTGCAGTAGTGAGGTACGGCTGTAGTACACTGCACATACTAAACACCATAAAAGTTGTACATATCTCAGATGCCTCAGTGGTCAAGCCAGTGACTGTGGTGTTCATGGTCCCAGCTTCAAGACCTGCAAGGGCTGTTACGTCATTTTGAGGTCACGAATAAGGGATGTTGGATGCAGGTTATTAAAGCACTTTTAAGCAGACATTAGCGGGTTATTGCACCAGTAAGTGCCAATAAGCGGCACTTAAACATGACTACATGGATAAGCACCACATAGGTTTAATCTTTGCTGAACATCGCGCAGATCATGGGCAAAGCCTCCCACAACCGCTGAAATGTGCGTTAATCACCCTTGCACTACCAGTGCCTGCTCTGAGAATAAAATGACCACTGCCAGGATTAGAACATGCAACCATGTACTCAATCTTCACAAAAACCTACCACTAAACTACCTGAAATGTACCAACAGCATTTGTGTATTCTGACAGGTTAAAACACAAAAGGGAGGATTGTGTGGAAATAGGACAAACCGCCATGTACCCAATGAAAGGTGTATGCTACATATACATATATATATATATATATATATATATATATATATATATATATATATATACATATAAATCAACATATATATATATATATATATATATATATAGAGAGAGAGAGAGAGAGGGAGAGAGAGAGATATATGTCGATATACAGGGATATACATATATATGTGGATATATAGATAGGTTTACAACATCTACACAACCATGGAGGTACATATAAATGGGATACTTACCAAATACTGAATGCTTGACATACCGACATGCATAATCACGAGGCTTAAAGACCGAAAGATCACAGTATCAAAACACCAGAAGCACGAGTTTTAAAATCCCGATGTTAAGGGACATTTAGTTAGTGCTTCTGGTGTTGTGGTTCAGGTAGGTTACTGTGTGTAAGTGTGTTTCTGAGGGCTATAGTGTGTGTAAGTGTGTGTTCTGAGTGTGGTGTGTGTTTCTGGGGGACTGTAATGTGTGGTTGTGTTTTTGCCTTGTGTGTCTGCTTGTGTGATGTCAGAGATAGAATATTAAAGTAGGGGGTGTGGGGGGTGCAGCCACCCACATGGGGGGGTAGGGGGGGGGGCTTGCCTACCTGCTAATACGTAGTGTAGGATGGTTTGTTTGGATGTGGTGGGTAGCAGTGTGTCTGTGTGTACATGTGTGTGTTCTGTGCTTGTGTTACTTTCACGAGTTTGACTATTGCAAGTTTGAGTGTTCAGTAATGTGGGGTTTGGGAGTCTGGACCCGATACTGTGGGCATCAGAATTGTGTGCATTCGGGATTCTGTAGGTATCCCGTATACAGCGGTTGAAGTGTTCATATATGAGTATAACATGGACCATAGCAATCACACATTCCGCCACAACCAAACTTTAGGAAAAAAGGAGATGGAGAGTATATGCCTATACACTATTACAAATATGTGCTATGGACATGAGCCAAAGATAGGGTTACTACCTGTCCGACTTTGCGAGGGACAGTCCCTCTTTGGGCAGTTGTGTCCTGACCACAAATATTAAAAATGGCAAATGTCCTGAGATTGTAGGACATAATTATGTCCCATATGCAATGTAATAGTTGCATAAAATAGTTATTTCTGTATCTAAAATACCTACATGTTACAAGAAACAGGATAAGCAACTAAACTGCTACAAGAATAAGCTTTTATTTAGGCAAAATGTAAAGTTCAATCCTTTGTACTGACCGTGGGTTTGTGTAGGCCTGTAAAATCTGATGTGTGTCCCGAAAATGTCCCACTATGGCCATTTGAAAAGGTTGCAACCCTAGCCAAAGAGGATCAGTCACCAACACAACTCCAATGACTGCAAATACCTATGACAGAAATACAGACTGCTTTCATGTAGCAGCACTTTATTACATACCGTGTATTGCCGAAAGGATTCAAGGACTAACATCACCTGCATGCTATACAGGAACCAATTAATAGTGCCTTAATAAATCAGCCTGCAATTACCACAGTAGTCCACTAAAGGATAGGTGTTCAAATAGGGAAGGAACCGTCACACACATATCGAATATGTATAAAAGCAGTTCCTACACACCTGCATCTGCTATGTACACCCACCAACATCTCCCCCACACCCAAACCAATTACAATACAAACTGTAATAACATCACAAATCATTCACTCACGAACAGTTCCAAGATGGTGGGCGTCTGAGTAAGACCCTCTCCTTACAGCTCCAGTCATTACCTTCGGCTTGTACTGCTTTATCTGCGCAAATACGGGCTGCTTATATACTTTTCGATAGCTCACCTCTTTAGAATTGTACTGATCTTTAATTAATCTAATTGAACTACATTTAATGTAGTTATGAGCGCTTACTGAACACTTACTGTGCGCTATCGTTCCTGCACGTGGAACACTAGAGGCCTGAACTCCAGCACCATCCTTAGTGACAGCTCCTGAATCGTGATCTTCGCAAAAATAATGAATAGAATCACCAAGGAATCTGAAAGCATGGATGTACAAACTACTAAATCCAAACTATCTGCTATTACTACATCCCCTGAAAAGGATGCCAAAAGACTGAGATCATCCAAATCAGTATCGGATAACCCTAAAGAACCGACCAGGCAAAAGGCTGAAAACTCCTGTGTAATGGAAGAACTAAAATGTGCTCGCACCTTTACAGGAGGCTATCCAAGATCTATCGGCTAAAGTTAATACATTTGACACTACCTTACATAAAATAATTAACAGACTGGACCTCGTGGATGACAGATCTAAAGCAAACGAGTTTGAAATCCAGTCTTTAAAAGACTCTCTGCAGGATAAAAACCAAACAATCAGCGCTATCCAAACTAAGCTCGTGGATTTGGAAGCAAGAACTAGAAGAAACAATTTAATAATCAGGGGTTTAGATGAAAAGTATGAGTCTTCCCAACTGTTAGATGTTGCTGCCCAGATCTTCACCTATCTTTGCAAAGAAACAAGTACTGGTTATAAATTTAACATTGAAAGAGCACAGAGCTTGAAGGCAACAAGCATCCTCTATGCCAAGGCCAGTTTACGTGAAGCTGCTCAACTTTCAAGATGTTCAAACTATTTTGTCAGCTTTTAGGAAATCCAGGAAACTTACTTGGAATAATCAATCGATTATAATTTCGCAGGATCTTCCCCTAGAAATAAGAGAAATGCGTCGGAAACTGGCTCCTTTATGCGCTGAACTCATTCAATGGAATATTAAGTTTCAGATGAAGTTTCCTGCTACACTGATCTTCATACACCAAGAAAATAAACTCTCTATGTCATCTGTAAATGAAGCTAGAGCGATCTTTATTAAACATTTTAACTTAGATCCTTCTAAATAGTTTTTAGGAACCCTGGTTATCTCCCTTTTTGTTGCCTGAGGACTCCTTTAGTGGTGATGCTCAGTCAGTATTACTGGCTGCACACTCTAAACTGGGACTTTCTTGCATATCCGTTTTAAGATTCAAATTTGCTTATAGAAAGTATAATATTCCTTTGTTAAGCAAATTAAATCCTTAGTTGTTATACTTAAAGTTTCAACTGTATTAAAATTTATTCTTTTCTTTGAGTATGTACATTCATTTGAGATGTACATACTCTCTTATATAAACTCTCACACACGCGTGCACACTCACATACACACACATAAACACCCTATCCCCCACACACACGCACATACATATGCACATTCATACATGCATACTTTCATACACACATAATTGCACTCATACGCACATTCATACACTCGCACACACTCGCATACACTCTTCCATTCAAATGACCTGTGTAGAAATAAATATACGTGCTTTCCTAATGACGTGCACGTGCTTAATAATAACTATTAAATTGCGATTAATATCCAATAAGTGCATCCTCTAAGGATTTATGGTACTAACCTAAACCAATACTGATAGTAGTTTAAACAATATTTACAATTTAAATAACATTTCATTTTCATATCTTGTTGATATGTTTTATATGCCACAGTTTTTAGCTCTCATAACAATTAGTTGTGTGGATTTCGATTAAAATGTGTATTGGTTTATTGATATCTGGTTACTTCTTTTAGATAACAAGAATATTAGTGGGAGCTAACATTGACTTTATGAAGATGCTTCTGCTGTCTAAGTGATGTGCATAGTATAACAATTTTCATACTGGTACTTACTTATAAGTAAACTTTATACTATTTTACTCTTCTAGTATTAAAATACTTTATAAATATACTGGAGACTGTCAGGAGGATTTTAGGGATATGATGTCCGGACTTGGGCTTGTCAGGAATTTGTTTGATTTTTGTAAATATTGTATTTCTTCTATCTTATTTTTTAGGGTTAAAAAGTTTGTATGTTATTCATCAATAGTTTTAACTAGGACATTTCACTTATGCATTCTCTCAATTGCTATAGTAGGGTGGGTATGCACGGGTATAGGATTGAGGGATTTGTGTGCCACATACCTTCTGAATGATGCCTTAATTTTGCGATTTATAAATATTGATGGTAACCTTTTGAAAATAGATGGATACCTATCTTTAAATCTAGATATGATTCTACTTGTTTATTAATACAAATATGTCTAGTGTAACCAATAGTATCTCAGTTTCATCGTGGAATGTAAGAGGACTCAATAACAAAGATAAAAAAAACTAGTTATGCATCTCTTACTTAAGGCCAAGTCAGAAGTGTGTTTTATACAAGAAACCCACTTGTTAAATACTGAGTGGGCAAATGAAAACAAGAACACCTGGATTAGAGATATTATTTCCTCTGGATCTGTTAGTAATTCTAAAGGGGTAGCAATAATTATTAAACAAGCCTTTCAGCCACAAATTATCTCGAAAGGGAATGATCAAGAGGGTAGATGGTGCTTTTTTACTTGCTCGCTAAAATCACTAGATTACCCATTATTATTTCTTAATATCTATGGCCCGTGTTCAGAACAGTCAGATTTCATTATGACTATTTATAATCTCCTTCTTAAATTTCCCAACCATAGATTCATTATTGGAGGCGATTGGAATATGGTGATCAATCCTCAAGTGGACCGTACAGGTAGATCTAGATCTGAGAATCCTACATATTGCAAAGCCCTGATAGATTTGATTGAAGATTTTGATTTAATTGACACGATTGCCTTTAGTTCTAATACCCCTAATCATAAACATAACCATTTCACGTACTTTTCTAAATGTTACCATTCGTGGTCCCGTATTGATTATTTCTTAATCTCAAACTACTTTAATAATAGAAAAATTAAATTTTCAATAGAATCTCGTTTCCTCTCAGACCACTCGAAAATAGACTTGGAGATAAACTTAGCTCATATCGTAATACATAAAACCTATACTTGGTCACTTAACTGTAATCTTCTAAAAGATCAATCTTTGAGCAATGATATCAAAACGACTTTTAATGATCTTTTTGGATTGAAGCGAGATGAAAATATCCCTTTTGACATCAGATGGGCAGCAGCCAAAGCAGTAATCAGGGGTATCTATATTAAAAAAGCGAGCTTTCAAAAAAAAATGCGTGCCAACAAATTGACCCAGTTACTACGAGACATTACTTTTCTAGAAAGGAAACTGATTGATAATTTCTCTGATGACACAGAGAAAGATTTGATCGCTAAACAAAAAGAACTATTTGATTACCTTCAATCTAATCTTTCCATTTGGGAATTTAGATATATAGCGAAATTCTCAGAAAATGTACAAACACCTTCTAAAGCTCTTCCGAAAATAATTCTTAATTCACCCAAGTCTCCTAAAATAACTTGCCTTCAGTATAATAATTATACTTATAGATCTGAGGATTCCATTATTCAATTATTACACCAAATATACTCTGAGATTTTTGCTAATACCAACTTTATGACTACAAAAGAAGAGATGAAGGATTCTTGGATGGAATTACCTTTCGAAAATGACTGAAGTCCAGAAAGAATCACTATCGGCTCAGATAACTGAAAAGAAATTCTTGAAGTTATTGATAGTTTAAATTCAGGTAAAGCTCCTGGCCCAGATGGGTTTCCATGAATTTTATAAATCTTTTAAAATTATGTTAGCACCTATCTTACTTGATTTGTTTAGATCCTTTGCTAGAAACGGTATCTCAGACCCATACATTAATTATTCTAAAACTATTTTGATTCCCAAGGACCTCTCTGACAATACCAACCCCAATAATTATAGACCGATATCACTCATGAATATTGATATCAAAATTCTCTCTTCTTTATTGGCCAATAGATTAAAAAATGTAATGAAAGATCTGATTTCTCCAGAACAGGCTGGATTTATGAAAAATAGACATACTTGGGACAATACCTTAATATTAGAATCGTTTATTAAAATAACTAAGCAGGATCGGAATCCCAAATATGCCCTGATAGTGGATGCTTGTAAGGCTTTTGACAGGGTCAATTGGGACTTCCTGTTTATGGCTCTCTCTAAATTTGATCTCCCTACTGATTTTATTGGCCTGATTAAAACATTGTATGAAAGCTCATATACTTCCCTTTATATAAATGGTAAATATTCGAACCCCATAAAGATAACTAATGGTACCAGACAGGGATGCCCCCTTTCTCCTCTTTTGTTTAACTTATACTTAGAGGTTTTACTGTTGTATGTTGTGCAGAAATCTCACTATGCTATACCTAGGATATGTAATTTAGATATTAGATTTACTGCCTTCGCAGATGATCTTAATTTTTACTTTATGTACCCATCCAGAGATGCCATGAAATTGCTAAATTCTTTAGATGTTTTTGCTACAGTCTCCGATTTCAAGATGAATACTAATAAATCCTTTATTTTCCAGATTAATCCTACAGCTCATAAACCTTACCTATTTCCAGTATTGCCTACACGTTCCTCACAAAAATTAGATTACTTAGGTGTCTCATATGTTCACTCATATTCCTCTATTCTGCAATTTAACTTATCTAAGATTTGGACGTCTATATCACAGAACATGAAGAGATTTCCGTTATTGAAACTTTCTACACTTTCCAAAATCTCTATTGTCAAAATGAATATACTCCCCAAAATTCTTTACCAATTTAACTCATCCATATCATCAGTAACAATTACCTTTATTAAGAAGATGCAACAGGAGCTCGCTAAATTTGTTTGGTACCCAAAATCTGTTAGAATGTCATACCATAGACTTACGCTTCTTAAATTAAGAGGAGGTATGGCAATGCCCAACCTCATTTTATACTATAGAATTATTCAGGCCAATAGGATCTTAGCTATCGTTAACTATTTCCCTGACTCCCTTCTATGGACTCCATTATGGATTAAATTATGGTACAACTATACTATTGGTATTAGGATCAATCCCAAATCTCTACCTTTCTTAACAAAGACTTCTATTAAAGAATTCAAGATACATGGTATAATAAAAGGACTTATCAATACGTTCCAGGAATTATTTAAATCTATGGGCCTAGCTAGTGCCCTCCCGTTGTTACAGCCTTTTCACCTTAATCCCAATATTAAAATGGGGGGTCAGATGATAAATCTAAATAAGTTTCCTCTTATTAAGAATTATACATTATGGGAGCTTTATGAATTCAACCATCTTTCTTTGAAAGACCTGAGAGAAAAGATGTCTCTTCCCAAATCTTATCTTATTATACTGAGACAATTGCGTGACCTCATTTCAACCTTTTCTATAAGTCAACTGAGCCCTGAAACTGAAATTCAAGTGATCACTCATTTTTTACAGAGTTTAACTACTCAGAAGCATATGCTTTCTACAGCATATAAAGCATTTTCCGCCTATATAGGGGAAGATGAAATTATATTTGCGGATTACTGGAATAGACATGGTATTAACCTGTCTCCATAACAGAAACTGAAGTCGATCAATCTTACTCTCAAATACTCTCCCTTTAAGAAATTTACCTTTACACAGTTTATGATTATAAATAATCTTTATAGAACTCCTCTTCACTTAAACAAATTCAATCCATTTATCTCTGCGTCATGCCCCTACTGTTCAAATTTCCAAGCTGATATTATCCATATATTATGGTTTTGTAAATACGCTCATAACCTTTGGTATTCTCTTAAAATCAGACTAAGTAAAATGGGCTATCATAAATCAACATTAACCTGGGAGATGGCTTTGCTTCATATTACAAATATCACCATGTCCCAGTTTAGACTCAGGGTATTGATCACCATGTGCCTCCTAATTAAGTTCTATATTACCAAACATTGGATGGATAGATCCAAACTAACATGGGGAGGCTTTAGAAACTTGGCATTTACGTATATATCTTCTCAAAAATAGTTAATTGTTAGTCCACGTCAAAGACTAGAAAACCAGAAATTTTGGGATTTCATTTTTTCACTCCTGGCGGAAGGATAAGATCAGAATGTTAATTTCGATAGGATTAAACTGGGACTTTTCTAAACGGTTTTGATTACTTAATAAGATCTTCTTCTAATATGTTTACTGCTTCTGATTACGAAATATATTAAAGGTGGCTTTAATGAAGGTATTGGCACAGTGTATATAGTTTTTCTTGTAGTTATTGTAGTTATAGTTGTGAGCTCTTATGGTTATCATTGATTTTGTGTTATTAACTGTGGTAACATCTATTATTCCTTAACTTCTGTTTTACATGACTATTAGTTTTGTTACATAAATTGAAATAAAGAATATTTTGAAAAAAAAAAAACAAATCATTCACTCACTGTACGACATCTGCAGAAGCCTTAACATACTTTGTCAGAGACACACTAACATGGCATGGCCCTATGTGAAGTAGTTGCCGTTATACAATGGAACAGCTGCTGATGTTACAGGGTTTGTTTGCACTAATCCCGTTTCAGAGGGTTGTGTGTACACCAGGAAGTGTTACCAATTACTGATTAACAGCACAGTATGATACACATGTACACCAAACCTAAAATGTCTGGTGAGCACACTATAAACCACCTAACATTTTATGCATAGCCATACAGCCTTGAGCTGCTCAAACATCCTTGCCAGACTGAAACATCTGCAGAAGTATCAGATACAAACAAATCCTGCATAAGTAGCAATGTTCTGAAATATAACAGCTGTATTCACATGTAGAACAACATCTTCTAGCCATTACATACAATCCACAGGTGTCATGGAGCTAATATATCTCTGTGTGTCTCCATATAGCTGTTGCAATACATCACAAACAACACATCCAGGCCATCTTCCTCAAAAGTAAGACAAAGGGACAATGCCCAAGGGGAGTACTCAATTATACACCACTGTTGCCATGGTATTGGCTAATGGAGTAACTGCACAGCTGATGTGCATGTGATTAACTACTTTGGAACACCAATTGGTTGTCTGGATATTTAACTATAAAAGGATGGCTTGTCACACATTCAAACCATCTGTATATACCAGCAGAACATTACAAAGAAGATCGAAACACAGACTGAAAAAGACTGAAATAACAGTCAACGACACCTCGGGTTACTAATAAGGTATGTAGAACACTCAGTATGTCTATGTATGTAGTATCTGTTCTGTAATAACTAAAGTGTACGCAATGCATATAGTGGAAACAGTTATCTTGTAGTGATTTATTGTTGAGCATAGTAACGCTTGTAGTATTTATGTGTGTACTGCTGTAGGTCACAAGGCAAACACCTCATACACCACAAGGGATGCTATATAAGGGTTTTGAACCCAACAATTCCTCTCCAGCCGCTGTCAGTGGCAGGGTTGGTCCAACAAGTACGTGCTATAACAGGGGATAGTATATGTTGATATATTGTAATAGTAGGCATATGTATGGGTGTATTACTGAGAATAACATGTCAAAAGTGGGCCTACTGTACAATTATGATTTGCATTGTGGGATATTGTGCCAATAATTGTGTAATGTACAGTATTGTAGGCAGATATGTATTACATTTTACATAGAATTACTTTTATGTTAGGCAAACATTAGTTATGTCTATTGGCATTTACAATACACAATAACAGGATACATATGACTTGTAGTCACCCAACAGTTTATCAGCATGATAGCAAAGTAAAATGGAAGAGCTAGTTAACTATCCATGCACATAAGACATGTAATAGGTTCATATGTTCATAGGTAGGTACTAGGCTGTCTGCCCAAGGGCATTTACAAGCCTGGCTAGAGTGTTTTGGCTTCCACCACCCCCTTAGGTTAGTTCCCTGTGCCTCTGAACAGCAGAGCCATTAGTTCCCTGTGCCTCTGTCCAGCAGAGCCACTGCAGTGATCCCCGGGGTACATGTCTGTCTCCCATCCACCCGTCAAGGTTTCTCTTGAAGAGTGCTAGTGAGGGGCCCTGCCTGATGTACACTGGAATCATGTTCCAAAGCATGGGGAGTCTCCGGGTCAGGAATCTATCCCTCCAGCATGTCCTAGTTATCATTGTGGTTAGGTTTATATCCCTAGAGCATATGGCTTTCAGGGGCTTTTGTTTAGGTGGAGCATATCCGGCAATACTGGGTTGGACATGGGTCTTGTATGTCAAGCAGAGATCACCTCTGGGTAAGCGGTATGCAACCGAGTACAGCTGGAGTTTCTTTAGTTGGGCTGCATAGGTCATCTGTTTGAGGTCAGTAATCCTCTTGGTGTGGTACTGTTGTGGTCCTTTAAGCTGTTGCAGTTGTCTTGTAAGGTACATCCCAAATGGGGTGTTGTATCCTTTAATGGGTCTAATAAGTCATGAGTAGAGAGGCACAATGGCCTCCTTTATTCTGGATGTGAACCCATTTGAAATTGGGGGGGACCACATAGAAGGATATTCTAACCACCTTGGCATTATGGTTATCAAAGGAGAGATTGCTATCTACTTGGGTTCCCAGATCCCTTATTACCTTTTCTGTATGTAGGGGACTACCACCTATGTGGTAGTCCGCGGGTAATTAGTTTTATCCAAAGGGGATGACTATGCACTTTTTGGCATTCAGCTTGAGGCCATGATATTGACACCAGGTATCCGTCTCAGTGAGACCCTTCTGGAGGGTGTCTCTATCAGCTGGGGAACCAGTTATGGCCCCTAGTTTGCAGTCATCTGCAAATCTTTTCAGCCAAAGTCCTTCTGTGCTTGCCTGTACCTCAGAGATGTATATACCAAACATGAGGGGTCCTAGGACTGAGCCCTGGGGGACGCCACTTGTAACTGGTTTACAGTCGGACCTAGGGCATGTGACTCTCACTGTGTGAGTTCTGTCCATGAGACACTTTGCAAACCGTCTCATGACATAGGGTTAATGTTCAGGTGGATGGGTATGTCGATAATACCAGAATGGGGAATGGTGTTGAAAGCCTTTGAAAGATCAAGTTAGGCTGTGTGGACCTCCTTACCCTCATTTAACTGTCTCAAAGAAGTCCACCAGGTTTAGCAGGGATGGTCTGCCCTTAATAAAGCCAAACTTGGTGGGGTCAAACGTTTGGAGGTACCCAATGTCTCTGTGAATGAGATCCATGATGATGTACTCCATAGCCTTGCAGACCAAGCTAGTCAGGCTTATAGGGCAATAGGTCCCGTGGTCCATTGTGGCGCCAAATTTGTGGAGTGGGATAACTGCTGCTGTGCACCATTCAGGGGGCACAAAGCCTGATGCGAGGCTATTATTGAACATGGTACTTAAGTGGGGAGCCAGTTCGTTCTGAAGTTAGTGTAAAATGCAGCCTGGGATGTTGTCCAGTCCCATGGATGCTGTGATTTTGGCTTTAGAGAGTGCAGCTTTTACCTGCATAGTTGTAATTACAGGGACTCTACATTCTTCCTGTATAGATATAGGCCCTATAGGGGGTGAGAGAGGGGTAAAGTTAGCACTGAACCTATCTGCTAGGATTTTGGCAAAATCAGTTGGTTCTGTAATGTTCGTGCCTTTGTGCTGTAACTCAGAGAAGATCTGGGTGTTGCCATCGAGATTTTTGACATAGCTATAGAATGCTTTGTGGTTGTTCTTGGAATTTGTCCTTGGAATTAGTGGTGGTTTTGTTTTCGTAGCTAGTTTTGGAGGATCTTATAAGGGATCTCAGCTTCTTACTGAGGCTGACCAGGGAGCTCATCCACTCATGGGATAGTACTCTCTTTTGCAACAGTTTCTTCCTTCTGTTGTACAGTTTGTTTATGGCAGGGGACCACCAGATTGGCTTCCTTTTTTTGGAGGATAGCGTCTTGGTTTTGTTTGGGATAGCACGATCCATGCACTTGTGTAAGTGCTTATAGAGTGCATTTGTGTAGGATTCAGCAGTTGTAACTGTATTGTCCATCTGCATGGATGTTATGAAGTTCACCACTTCTGTCTTAAGAAGCATGAAGTTAGCTTTGTGGAAATATTTTACTGTGGTTTCCTTAATGGGGGGGGGGGGTGGGGGCAGGATGTGGATATCAAGGGGGATTAGCTTATGGTCGGATCGGACCAATAAGGAGTTGACTTCAGGTGTGGAACACCGGTCACTCATGTTGGTAATGACTAGGTCTAGGATATTGTTGCCCCTGGTGGGGGTGTGGATAAGTTGATCCAGGGCATTGGAGTTTATGAATTCCAGAAAGCATTGAGCTAATGAGTTGGTACATGAGTAGTTTTCCCATTTAATGGTGGGGTAGTTGAAGTCGCCCATTAGTAGGGTGTTTGGTTGAACCCTAATAATTTCCAGTAGATCAAGAAAAGAGGAGTGGGAATCTTGGGGCATGGTGGGGGATCTGTAGCAAGCTACAGTTTGGACTGCAGTTTTGCCCAGAGTTAGTTGCACTTGGATAACCTCGGATGCATTATGCTAAGCAACTAGCCCGGAGGGGTGGATATCCTTAATGAATATGGGCACACCTCCGCCTTGGGTGTTTCGGTCCAGGTTATATCGCCGAAAAGTGTGGTATGAGTTATAGCCTGGTAGTGCAGGGGTGCTCTCTGGAGCCTTGAACCAGGTCTCAGTCACTGCACAGACATCAATGTTCTCCATTACAAGGAGTGCCTCGAGTGAGTGCATTTTGAGATTTAGACTTCTAGCATTGAGTAGCATTACCCTCAGTTTTTGCTTTCCTGTTCCTGTTATGGGGGTGAGTATGTTATTTGAACCTTGCATAAAAAATGCACTAGAGGGGCAGCAAGAGCCTTAGCCAGTATCAGGAATCCCAGGGGTGACAGGTGCAGGCCATCTGTGGCAAAGCATTGTGGTCTGTCAACCATGTCATCCCAAGCAGACAGATACTGGATCCCCTTAGAATGACACCAGAAGCTTAGCCAGTTGTTCAAGTCAGTCATTTTGTCCTTGTACTGTGGTATCATTCTGGGCAATGGCAGAATGCTACTCAGGGCTAGGGTCATACCTGCCTGGGCTACAAGATCAGAGAGCTCTTCAGTATCTCTTTTCATGTAGTCCAGGGAGGTATGTCTCAGGTCATTCACACCAACATGGACAATGACAGAGTCATATTGGTACTTGTTGTGGAGTGACCTGAGTGCGTGGGTTATGTGGCAGATCCTGGTACCCGACAGGCAGGTGACAGTAACCCTCTCTTTGTTTAGCCTGGTGAGTGGGACATCAGTGTGCCTGACTATAGAGTCACCTATGAGTAGTCTGTTGGGTACGTTGTTTTGCCTTATTGGCTGTGGTTGAGTGGCACACTGAGTCTGTGGGCTATGTGTCATTGGGGTTGTGATGGGGGATGGAGGCTGCTTGCGTTTCTGCTTTGGAGGTCTCTGTTGCTTAGACAGATTATTATTGAGAGCCTCCATGAATGTTTTTGTGTTACTATGTGTGGATTGTGGTGGTGTAGATTTAGTGAGACTATGTGGTGAGTGTGGTGTGGTGCAAATGTTTACCTTCTCCACATGACTGTCAGGTTCAGTCTTGGTTGGAGAGATGTTTACCTCCAGTTTGGCTAGATAAGTGCATCTCTCACAGGTTGTAGTGTTGGGTGGTAGGAGGAGAAGGTTGTCTGTGTACATGAGGCAATTTCTACATTGCCTCAGGATGCCCAGATTCATCAGATAGACAGGAGAGAACACTGGGAGCTGACCCTTGGACATGCCTGAATATAAAACTATTTTTCTCTAGATAAGTGAGGAAAATGAGTACAAGAGCTGTTTTACTCTAAGCAAGTGAGAAAATTGCGTACAAAAACTGTTTATCTCTAGGTAATGAGGAAGATTGGGTGCTATAGTAATTTGTAGCTTATTTAGTGTTTACAAGTTCTGAACAAGTGCTGAGCATGAATAAGCAATCCACATAGGGTCTTGGATAACATCAGCACACTGCTCCCCCCCAACAGGTACACAATCATATATCCATGTACACTACACAGCCCCTGTAACCACAACTATGCAGGTACAAGCTGCACTCAGGCTGCATGGGACCTGTCCACATCCCAGGTTGTATCATACACATATGGCAAAACAAGTTGCTCTCCACATACACATCATGTAAAACATAGCTTCATGTCAGGCTGTGTACACACTGAATGGTGGACACCAACAGTTATCACAACCCACAAAGGGGGGAGACGCCACTGATAATTGGAAGTACTGCACTACTACCCTACTGAGTCTGGTCTGAAAGGCCATGAACCTTGATCAACTTATTTGATGTCAGCAGTAAAGATGTAGATGACAGTAAGGTTGATTTCACACTGCATATCATAACCTTGCCAGGTCATAGGACATCATCACCCATACTGTGTTCCACCTACACTCAGTATACTAGATGTACATTCCTATGTCACAGGAGTGTTTTGCAACTGGACTGCTGGCAGAACCAACACTACAGAAGGTGTCTGAATAATACATGCACATCACACCAGTACCAGCTACAGTAAGACAGGGTTAATTCATTGTATTCCCCCTCATTGTAGTCTATACCACACAGACTAACAGAAGGCATCTGCCTGTTGAAGTATGTGAATGACTATGACCTAGGAGCAACAGCTGACTCAGAGTGTTGTGGACAACATACAGAAGAGGCTTTGTGGGTGAGGTGTGTGACATATGGCCACAGTCTGACAGCTACATATTGCATTGTCACCCCTATGTTAATAACCCTGTACCCATGAACTACCACCTAGGCAGCAGTCAACATAATGGACACTGTGTGTAAGGGATGCAGCTGGGCAGTTGTCTTTCCTGTGATAGTTACGTCACCACACCTGTCAGGTAGTCGTATGTGGCAACCCTAATCATGACAGAATGCCATCCATGAATATAGAGATCATTGTTCAGCCATACTCAGCACACAAGTGACCCATATCAGATCACATATTTCCTTTAAGGGGTATTGGCCATGTTCAGATGGCCTACACCAGCCTTCCCAATCCCCATCTCCACTAGGTAGCTTGATGCCTACCCTGAATAAAGCCATGTCCAACCCAGTGATGTTGGACATGCTACATGTACACATCCTGATCTCAAACACATACTTCATGGACATCCACCTTCCTAGTATAAGGATCACCACATGCTGGACAGATCCTTGTCTCATACACTTTACATACTCCTTCCATACTATGCATCCCTGTCCAGCAAAGCTGCACATTGCCCCCCTTTCAGACATGGTGTGATGACTGCATGGTAAATGTATCATGAACCCTGTGGATCAGTTATGTGGCACTGCTTAACCTGGCCCCAGAAACCCACCTGTCGGTTACAGCAAGGTAACCTTTCATCCTAGGCTCATACATGGCCAAGGGCATATAGCCCACTAGTTGACTTTGACCGTACATGCTATAGTTGATATCCGTCCCTGCAAATGCCATCAGGCTAGCCTGTGTCCCATGTGTATCAAATGTGCAACACAGGTGATACATGGCAGGATGTTGAACTGCTATACAGTGCCATGTAGATATATATGGCAAAACATATATATGTAAAACCTTCCATGAGCAAGTCTGCAGGGTCACAGATCATGTCCATTAAGGCAGTGTAAGTCTTTATATGTGACATATACACAGCATCAAGGTTGACTGCATTAATGTGGACTCATCCAGGCATGTGCTGACAGGTAAGAACAGCAGTACAGGCAAAAATACATGCCCACATCAAGACAGAATCCACATGGAGTATGAGCAATGTAATCAGGTGACACACACACCTATATAGTAATAATATCCAATCACCATTGAGTGTCAAATGTGTGTGACACAAACATGTCAGTGGTGTCAGTGTCATGTAGATTTGCAAAGGCAACTATTTAATCATAATAAATGTGATACATGTGTATGTTCAGCTGTAGATCTGTACGTCTCTGTGAGTTACTGTGACCTGTCTCCATCATTATGTCTTCCAGGTATGCCGTGTGCAAGGTTACCACCTTATACCCGCTTGGAGGATGAGGCCCTCATCCCATACCTACATGATAATCATCATGTCCTGTTCAGCCATGTGCCACAGGATGCACAGCAGCGGGATGTCCTGTGGCAGGAACTTCGCAGGAGGGTTAATGATGTGGGTGGCCACAACTGCACATACCAGCAGGTGCGCAGACACTGTACAGACCTAATTAGATGGGCAAAACAGCATGTAAATGCAATCACCAGGGAACAAGGTGCAACAGGTGGTGGGCCACCATCCCAGCCCCCACTCACACGTACCGAGGAGCTACTGGCCAACCTGGGGACACCTGCAGAACAACATCCACAAGCCTTTGTTAATATCGTGGAGGTGGGTGTCTCTCAACCACCAAGCCTGGAGTTGCCTGGTAATTCATTACTGCACATATAAACACTATATTCCATATAGTTACATGTCTCACTGTACAATATGTAATGTAACATCATATGCAAGGCATGTATACACACATGCCGCATACTATAGTATGCTACTCTGTGTATGCACACATGTGCATACTCCATAGTATAGTCTATTGTACTGGCATATGTGTTAACATGTACATTGCACCCTGTAGCTATCATACAGGCATGAATAATGATCATACTGTTGTGTCACTCCTATTTAGGCACCTCTGGCATTCTGCTGCAGCAGCAGCCCATTGCAGGTGAGACTGTTATTATTTATCAGGCATGTTAATGCACAGATCTATCTGCCATGTGGCCATTTACCACTTGAACACATAATGTATGGTCCTGTCACAATATACAGGTTGGACCTGCAATGCATCACAATGGCTACCCATGTGCAATACTTGCAAACTATGTGAAACACCGACATGAAACCTCACAAACTGTCATTGCCAGATGTGTGGACAGCTGTGCATACAATGGTGGAGGTGTTGTTCACTGTAGGGACATGTACTACAGATCAGAACTACACATGTGGGGAATACAAACAGTACTACACAGTGAGCTGGAGTATGGCCAGCCCACAGGATTCACCGGTGTGGTTTATACCTTTGCTATGAATGTCACACAATGTGATGTGCTATCTGACATGTCCGTGACATCTAGTGAGCTGGCTGCAACACTGCCTAACTATCCTGAAAAACATATCCCACATACCAAACATATCACCCTTTGTCTGCATAACCCTGTTGTCAGTGGAGCATATGACATCTATGGGTGTATGTCATATTGGACAACACAGACATGTGAAATAGATGCCCTTCACAGCCATTTGGCCAACACATGTTCACACATGGCCATGGAGGATGGCCAGAAACATGAAGCAACACACACAGTAGATGTGATGTGCTTGTGTGTACACCCTGTCATACATTGTCTCCACATGATCCAACTATGGCCTTTGTGTAATGGTTATATTTCAGATGTGGAATACTAGACATCCTACAAGCTTGTGCACATCTTGTGTGGGTGTGACATCAATCCACCACATAAGATTTGTTGAACATCTTGAGTGTGTCATGACATGACAGCAGTCACCAGTACAGTATCCACATACATACACAGACAACCACATCAGCCCACAAATACAGTACTTTCCTCTTGCTGGTGCCGGACATCACTGTCATCCTTGCTCCTCGTGTGTGTGTGTGTGTGTGTGTGTGTGTGTGTGTGTGTGTGTGTGTGTGTGTGTGTGTGTGTGTGTGTGTGTGTGTGTGTGTGTATGTGTGGTACACAGATGTCATGTGGGACATGGTGTACCAACAGGTTTGCCATGTCTGGCCATAGTTACCAGGCAGCAGCAATATGGTTTCAGATGTGCTGGGGTGTCATCCGTATACCCTTCAGTGACCTGTGTCACACATTCCACATCATGGTTTAGTGTGTATACACCTCAGTGAAGTGTGTCACATTCCACAGTATATATGTATTGTATCTGAACACAGTCATGGCTATGAACTTTGTCTGTAACTAACACTGTATAGCAATAGAGACACCTCATGATTCCCTGCAATGGCCATACACATCAGCTAAATGTGCAATATTGTATAAAATATAAGAAGGTGCACCATGAGCCAAATGGCTTAAAAAAGATGTAGCTCCAGTTGTTAAAACACAGGTTTATTGACACACAACACGAACAGACTGCAGTAGGGTAAGCGCTTTCACGTTATATTTAATGCTTCATCAGACATTAGGGCAGCCTCAAACCATCTGTTTAAATATACATGACTAACACATCATCTGTTCAAACTGACAAATCAGAATAAGAACAATGTGCCTGACATTAATTAAAATACAAACATCATAAAATCTTGAAAGTTAAAACACATATTAATGTCTTAAGGGTCTATTGGCTAAGAAAGGTTTAAGCGCTAACCTGTCATTTAGACCAAACTTATGCGCTTGTAATTTTAATATCCATCTACCCTCTCTTTCCTCGATCTTGTTTCTAATGTCCCCTAATCTGCCATTTTTGGCAACCAGCTCAAGTACCTGGAATTGAAAACTGTGAGCTTGTCCTTGTTCCTTTATGTGTTTAGCTAGGGCGTTGGTAACATTGCACTTGGCAATGGCATAAATATGTTCCCTGACACGTTCACGTAAAGTTCTGGTTGTCATGCCAACATAAAAAGTTTTACATTGCTGGCATTCAGCTAAATATACTAGGCAGTCAGATCTACAGTCAGCGTAACGTCTAAAAAAATGAGTACGTTTGGTATAGGGATGTATAAAACAATCGGTGTTAGATATATATCTGCATTGATTGCATGTATGACAAGGGTGGGTACCTGTCTTGGTAACTGACCTATTGGGTCTTTCGACCCTGTCATAACAAAGTAATCTACTAAGTGAAGACATATTTCTGTATGCAACTCTAGGTCTCTCATCAACGAGGTTCTTAATCCTGTCATCTACCATTAAAAGTCTCCAGTTTTTGTTCAAAATATTTATAATATGTTTGTTTTTGTTAGTAAAAGGAATGACAACTCTATTGACAATAGATTTATTGTTGGCCCTATTGGAACCCGAAGGATCTCTAAGTCTATTGATCAACGGGGCTCCTATGTCTTCCCTAAGACTATCACCCATGGTAATGTGTTCTAATACATGCTCACGATCATAGCCTCTGGACATAAAATTCCTGGCTAATTGAGTCTTATGCTTATTGTAGACAGAATTTTGTGATGTTAATTTAGAAACCCTTATGGCTTGATTCTTCACTATATTATTGTGGACGTGTCTGGGGTGCATACTGTGGCGATGCAACAAGTTGTTCCAACATGATTTTCTGAAAATTTCAGTGTCAAAACCATTAGTACCTTTAATGATCTTGACATCCAAAAACTCAATCTCATTGATGGCATATGAACAATCGAAAGTAAGAAAATTGGTTGTCCCATTCAAATAGTTGATAAACAACTGCAACTGCTCAAATGTACCACCTCACAACAAAAAGACATCATCCACAAACCTGTTGAAAAACTTAAGATGTTCCTTGTATTCAAAATCAGTGTTAAAGATGTATAATTCCTCCCATTGTGCCAATACCAAGTTGGCATAGGCGTTGGCACATGGAGTACCCATCGCCACTCCCTTAATTTGTAGACAGTATCTCTCATTATAGCAAAGAACATTATTCTCAAGTACGATCTCTAAGAGGAACATACATCTAGCCACTGTATTATCTGAAACTTGCTTATTGGAAAGCAATGTTCTAACATAGTCCATGCCTATGTCATTAGGAATGGATGTAAACAGTGACTTGACGTCAAGTGTGACAAGTATGTCATCTGCATTAAAGAAAGATCTACTATCTACTACCATTGTCCATATATTTGGACAAGTTATTGAAACCCATCGTCATGGGGATCAGTTACATCCTGAAGGATACACCTCATTTTTTGGAGAATTTAGCCGGCTGTAGTAGATCTTTCTTTAATGCAGATGACATACTTGTCACACTTGACGTCAAGTCACTGTTTACATCCATTCCTAATGACATAGGCATGGACTATGTTAGAACATTGCTTTCCAATAAGCAAGTTTCAGATAATACAGTGGCTAGATGTATGTTCCTCTTAGAGATCGTACTTGAGAATAATGTTCTTTGCTATAATGAGAGATACTATCTACAAACCAAGGGAGTGGCGATGGGTACTCCATGTGCCAACGCCTATGCCAACTTGGTATTGGCACAATGGGAGGAATTATACATCTTTAACACTGACTTTGAATACAAGGAACATCTTAAGTTTTTCAACAGGTTTGTGGATGATGTCTTTTTGTTGTGGGGTGGTACATTTGAGCAGTTGCAGTTGTTTATCAACTATTTGAATGGGACAACCAATTTTCTTACTTTTTATTGTTCATATGCCATCAATGAGATTGAGTTTTTGGATGTCAAGATCATTAAAGGTACTAATGGTTTTGACACTGAAATTTTCAGAAAATCATGTTGGAGGAACAACTTGTTGCATCGCCACAGTATGCACCCCAGACACGTCCACAATAATATAGTGAAGAATCAAACCATAAGGGTTTCTAAATTAACATCACAAAATTCTGTCTACAATAAGCATAAGACTCAATTAGCCAGGAATTTCATGTCCAGAGGCTATGATCGTGAGCATGTATTAGAACACATTACCATGGGTGATAGTCTTAGGGAAGACATAGGAGCCCCGTTGATCAATAGACTTAGAGATCCTTCAGGTTCCAGTAGGACCAACAATAAATCTACTGTCAATAGAGTTGTCATTCCTTTTACTAACAAAAACAAACATATTTTAAATATTTTGAATAAAAACTGGAGACTTAAAATGGTAGATGACAGGATTAAGAACCTCGTTGATGAGAGACCTAGAGTTGCATATAGAAATATGTCTTCACTTAGTAGATTACTTTGTTATGACAGGGTCGAAAGACCCAATAGGTCAGTTACCAAGACAGGTACCCACCCTTGTCATACATGCAATCAATGCAGATATATATCTAACACCGATTGTTTTATACTTCCCTATACCAAACGTACTCATTTTTTTAGATGTTACGCTGACTGTAGATCTGACTGCCTAGTATATTTAGCTGAATGCCAGCAATGTAAAACTTTTTATGTTGGCATGACAACCAGAACTTTACGTGAACGTGTCAGGGAACATATTTATGTCATTGCCAAGTGCAATGTTACCAACGCCCTAGCTAAACACGTAAAGGAACAAGGACAAGCTCACAGTTTTCAATTCCAGGTACTTGAGCTGGTTGCCAAAAATGGCAGATTAGGGGACATTAGAAACAAGATCGAGGAAAGAGAGGGTAGATGGATATTAAAATTACAAGCGCATAAGTTTGGTCTAAATGACAGATTAGCGCTTAAACCTTTCTTAGCCAATAGACCCTTAAGACATTAATATGTGTTTTAACTTTCAAGATTTTATGATGTTTGTATTTTAATTAATGTCAGGCACATTGTTCTTATTCTGATTTGTCAGTTTGAACAGATGATGTGTTAGTCATGTATATTTAAACAGATGGTTTGAGGCTGCCCTAATGTCTGATGAAGCGTTAAACATAACGTGAAAGCGCTTACCCTACTGCAGTCTGTTCGTGTTGTATGTCAATAAACCTGTGTTTTAACAACTGGAGCTACATCTTTTTTAAGCCATTTGGCTCATGGTGCACCTTCTTATATTTTATACAATTGGTTTTCTTTCGGTTTGAAGGTGCTTCATCCAGCAAGAGTTGCTTTTCTATTTATTAAATGTGCAATATATCTGTAGGGTTGATAGACAACACTGCATTGAGACACCATTACTCCACTGTATATTTGACAGGACACCATTGTGTTAAACATGTATGCATGTCATTGCACACATCAGCAGATCACAGGTCATACTACATGTGATTGTCAAGGTCATATGCCACACATCAGGCAGGTGTACTGTTAACCTGTGCTGGTCTACATGGTGTAACACAGGGATGTATGCTAACTACTGCTATGATTGTGTAATTTGCATGCCTTCTGCTATGACACATGCATGCTGTTGTGTGCAACCCAGGGATGTATGATAACTACCACTATTATTGTCTGAGCTGCATGCCGTCTGCCGTATCACATGCATATTGCATGCCTTCTGTCATATCACATGCATGTTGGGTGCCATAGCATGTGTCTGTGTGTATGACTGTGTGTGTGACTGTTTGTGTGTCTGTGTGTGTGTCTGTGTGTGTGTCTGTGTGTGTGCGTCTATTGTATAGATTGTAATGTACAGTTCTTGTCTGCCCCTCACAGGTGATGTAGGTGCATTCCCCTTCTGCGGTCCATCTGATGTTAGTGTCCCCACAGACTCTAGCAGTGACGATGAAAGTATGATTGAGGCACAGGCAGGGTTGTCAGGGGCTGAATCTGTGCCATTGGTTGCCATTCCACCTATATCCCCCTCATCCCTGCACACAGTTCTCATGCCAACATATGCCTCATCACCAGTGGCCATAAAGGAAGGACAGTTAACATGTGGTAACTTGGAACAGGAAAGTGTGGAGGCTATGGAAGGTGTGCCTGCACACCATGGTGTCAGCCGACTGACTGGTGATGCCCCACACAGGCATGTGGCCAGTGCTGCTCATAGGAGGCCCTCTGGCCAACATGCCCCTGCAAGATGGAGCGCAGCAGTTGGTGTCACCAGATGCATGTTTCAGGCTGTAATGGAGGCACGTGCTGAATGGCACAACAGAGAAGATCAGAGGCTTCAGAGGGCTGCTGTCCATTCTTTAAACAACATCCAGGCAATGGCAAATGCTCAACAGCAGATTGCTGAAGCTTTGGATAGACGATTGGGTGACATGGTTGGAGTCCTTGACAATGGCATGACAATCCATGAGCATGAGTTGTCTGTGCTGGAACATCTGGAAGGAGTGAGGCATTGGGCACATGGACGTAGGCCAGTTACATCACCTGTTTCAGGTCTACGTGAATGAGCTACCTCACATGCCCGCTCCCATAGTGGTGGTAGCAGCAGCAGTGCAGCTGGTACTGTGCTGTCCTCACCAGGACACAGCAGGCCATGTGCACGTGGCCCTGGATGGTCCCAACAGGGACACAGTTCCAGTGGACATGTGTCATCAGACAGTACCAAATCTGCACCTCTGCCTGGTAGTGCCCGTGCAACCCCTGGCAGGCACAAGTCACGTGGCCATGGCCGGACACCGTGAATTGTAAAACCTGGCCAATACAGTCTGCAGCTGTTAATAATACCCCTCTGTAGGCCAGACACATGCCAGAACTGTGTGCATACATACACGCACACACCAGAAACATATGTAGGACACCGCAACACACACATGCATAACATCCACACACGCCCAATTAGATCAAAGGCCCTAACCCACACACATGATGTCATCCAATGGTGAAGCCTAGGCTTCTGACAAACATTATTACCCTGTGCATATGATGATGCCTGTGTCGCATCCCTGTCATCCACACCATCGGTGCAGGGACATACTCATATGGTCTGACGCACAGGGTGAACAGACTAGGAGGATAAGTGTAGATTACAATTGTTGTGTAATGCTGACAGGCAGCAGACATATCATGTAGTACAGGTTTAGAATGCATTTTGTACTGTTAACAGCATGTGTTTTGTGTAACAACAGTAACTGCATGTTGGTCTTGATGTTCTGCTTTCCTCCTTCAGGTCTAATTGCATGTGCCGGTGGATGTCAGTGTTTGCAGTTAGTGTCCCATATGTAAATGTGGACTACTCACAGGTATGTATGAAAGTACCAGCATGCACCTTGTAGCTTCCACATCACAGTTAGAAAGTCCCATGTTCCAAACACGTCTACAGATCTACTGATCCAAGAGCATGATAGCTGCGTATTAAGCTACTGTGGCTAGAGACATGACATCCATACTGGGTGACATCACAGGTACAGTTACATGGAGTGGGGAGGTAAGAGAGTGGTCTAGGTGATGACAAGAGTAGAAGCCAGTGAGAAGCATGATGCCTCATTGGGAAGCAGTAATACACATTCCCATGACAGGATGCGAACACACAACTGCACCCACACACTCAGGTATTCACACACATGTAGTCACGGACACAGAAACACACACACACACACACACACACACACACACACACACACACACACACACACACACACACACACACACACACACACACAAACACAGTTGCTAGTGTTGAGGTGAGGACCCCTGCCTATGTGCAAATCATCATTACAGTACTGTGCACTTACATGACATGCCACAGAGATTACACATGCACAGCTAGTCAGTATGGCCTAAGATCAAGGACATCAACAGGGATAATAGATTGCATCGTCTGGATGGGGGGAGGGGTCTTATCAGTTCACTATGGTAACATACATCCTCACTCCAGGGACCAGACAGCCATACATACACACACACACACACACACACACACGCACACACACACGCACACACGCACACACACACACACACACACACACACACACACACACACACACACACACACACACACACACACACACACACACACACACACACACACACTGTGTCATTCACTATTGAATTCACCTATGTCACGCACATATGTGAGGTACACACCCCTGCCTATGTCCTGCTTTCTACATTGCAGTCTGTACAGATGTCTACAACAGTGTATAGGAGAGTGAGTAACAATTGAGATGTATTCCCCACCATACTTGACATATATGGACACACATGCAACCACACATGCCAGTACTGTGATACATATGACAGACTTACAGCAGTATTGCATGTGTTACAAAGTGTACTGACACTTCCTTTGACAACTGTGCTGATATATGCACATGGGAGGTCTTAACTGTTACAGGTGTCAAGTGATTTACCTTCGGTGTCACCCTGACCGCTGTATAAGTTGTGTGTGTTCCCCTTCAATTAACAAAACCATAGCTTAGCAGTTACACAGGTTATTGTAGGACCACTTGTGACACATCTGTGAGCTGTCCTCAGCAAGCATCCATCTGCAAAAATGCCCCACCACTTAGTTATGTCCACACATCTGTCCATACCTGAAGTACATCTTTCCATACTTTCAGCATATCACCATATACAACTGGCAATGTTGAAGCTGCATTGCAACTGCATGATGTACTAAGACACACGTCACCTGCAAGCATTAGCAACTGCACATGCATGGTATCTGAATGCACACCACTACATGTACATGTGTGTAGGTCCTACAGTCCTGTCATTTGGGCATGTTTGTAGGCATGGACATGTGTAATGACATACATGACTCATGGACTGATATGATAGGTGTAATGGATGACCAGTACAGAGGGAATGTTACCTCTGCCAACATTGATATCACACCTTATCTACTGTTAGCATTCAGCAGCCATGGACCTACCTTACATGTGCATGTGTGTAATGGCTGTAGCCACCTGTCTGCACAAAGGACAACAACAGCTATGCTATTTACATATATGTTGTATGTGTGTGGCATGTACATATACAGGGCAGGTACATGTATGTCATATCCAAACATGAGAATGTTTACTGTTGTACAGCAACAATCATCTGTTAATGCTGTAAATAACTGAGGGCCCCTGGTATGTGTACAGCTGACCTGGTTGCAAACAGTGGTATCATTGCATTGCATAACATATGATGCAACTGTGTCAGTACATGGGTACTCTGCACAGTTGATGTAGAGCTAGGTACAGTCCACCGGTCAAGGGTCACATGGTGTTGTACTATTATATGTCCTACCACATGTATGGATGTGTGTTGGTGGTCCGAGGGCATGGTGGTATCTGAGGGTTACTTCCTAGAATGCAGCTTTTGACACTGTGTCCTGCACCTAACTCATCTGTGATGCCTTTTGTGGGAGTACTGGTCAGTACATGTGAGTGGCCTTTATGTATGTGGGGACACCACCACCTGGATCGGTCTGTACCTGTGTTATGGCCCACATGTCTGGTTCTGAGGTATGCGGTGGTATTGCTATTGTGCACTACAGAGCCTTCAGCCAGGTGTTCCTCACTGCACAGATGTCAGTATTCCCCATTGTTGGATCTACAGTGACCAGCTGTGATTACGAATGCTACACATCTAGCACTGGTTAGCATAAGCATGCAATGCAGTTGTCCTCTAGGTGTCAGGGTGTTATCCTGTGTTTAGGACATTTGCCTTCGAATGGCACTATATGGGCAAATGTGACCTAGGTATTATCCCCACTCCCTTGAATCATGGATGTATTTGATATGTGACAAAGGCCTGTCTACTTTCAGTCATGTCATCCCATAATGACAAACACTGGACAACCTCATAATTACATCAGGACATTGGCTCAGTGTGTTGGTCAAGCAGTTGCCACTCCTAGCAAGACTTCACTGTGAGTGGTAGTATTGTGCTTGGTATAGAATGGTACATCTAAGGTGATGGACAGCAGCAGATGTTGTGTAGAAGACCGGTGTCAGATATATGTAGTGAAGCGCTCCTGCTAACAATGACAACTACTAACACCGGAGTCCATTACAATGTGTTCTTTACATCTAACTGTAATAGCATGGCCACTGTGGCCTTCCGTGTTTAGAATCAGAGTGCATCCCAAACAGCCCTGTGCTACTAAATGTATGAGCATGTCCAGTATAACCTTGTGTAGATGGACACATAGTGCATTCCGAACAGCCCTGTGCTACTAAGTGTGTGAGCATGCCCAGTGACACCTTGTGTCAGTTATGTGCCTCTATGTGTATGGGCATGGCCATTGTAACCCTGTATAGTGATAGTAGTCATCCATTCCACAGATGGGCATACTCCAGTTCAGGATGGATTCCTACTTTAAACACACAGGTTCACAGGTATGTACATCTTAACTGCTAGCATCCCTGTTGATGTCCACATTCCTAGAAGGTCATAATGACAGCCTTGAAATGTGTAGTCTCTGTGGCGCAACTCATAACTATGTAGTATTGTAATAGTGGGTTTACTATCAAAATTGCAAACAGCTATGGTCGACCGTCGTATGCTCGAACGCATAAGGTCGAAACACAAATGTCGAAGACAGTAGAATCAATCGAGGAACGGTTTTACCATGGGTCGAGGTAGGTGTACAGTATTGTTCCCTACTACAACCACCTTCCCTACCTCGACCCATGGTAAAACCGTTCCTCGATTGATTATAATGTCTTCGACATTTGTGTTTCGACCTTATGCCTTCGAGCATACGACGGTCGATCATAGCTGTTCGCAATTTTGATAGTAAACCGTAATAGTGATCTGTAGATAGGCAGGTGTTCTGATCCCACCACGTGTGTGTGTGTGTGTGTGTGTGTGTGTGTGTGTGTGTGTGTGTGTGTGTGTGTGTGTGTGTGTGTGTGTGTCTCTCTCCTTCTTTTTTTCAATAATAATTTTTATTATTTTCTTATATGCCATACAAAATTAAAACAAAACAAAAAAAATTAAAAATAAACTACCAACTAAAGTAATTAACAAAAACACAAAACATATATACAATATTTACATAAATGCTTCCAAGTAACACATTGAATTATACACCAAAAATATACAAATGGTTAAGATCAATTCAAGTAATAAACAGTTAGTGTTACAGGGCTTTTTAAAGGTGTAAAAATAATTCTTGTTAAATTCAAATATGAGATGTTACGCTAATATAATATTAAATACTTGTTCCCATATTTTTGGATTGTTAATATTTTTATTATGTTGGTTCAAAAGTAATTTGTGAGCTATATGCCTTATTGCTAGTACTCTAAAATTATTCCATGATGTTTTGGATGGGTCTAACCAATTAGTAGCTATGTATAGCTTCATTAATAAAAATATATTGATTAATACAATACTTTGAGATTTAGGAAGTTCTTTTGGGGGAATATGCAAAATCATAAATTTCCATGACAATGTTGTACTTTGGTAACCCATCTTTTGAAGTTGTATCTTTAGTGAGTTCCAAAGTCTGTATATGCATTTGCAACTCCAGAACATATGAAGAAGATCAGCAGATTGATCCTTGCAGTATGGACAAACTGGAAAATTTTTGGAATTAAATTTATGCAGGCTAAGGCATGTATAATATGCATTATTCCATATCATCAACTGGGTATACATCAGTTTTTGAAGATAAATAGATTTTGTAGTCAAATCAATTACTTTTATCATATGACTGTCTTCTATCTCTGGCATTTTCTCTTTCCAATATTTTGACACAAGAATTTTATCTTGGAATTTAAGCTCCTTTATTAGATTATGTGTTGCTGTTATAAATTTAATATCTTGTTGGAGAGCTTGCCACAAATTTGAACATTTAATTATATTCTCTTCTCGGGGTTTAAAATTTTTAAAGTAACTTATAGAAAGTTCCCTAATTTGTCTTACAATAACGAGATAATTTTTGGGTAAATTTAATTCTTGTCTTATCTGATTAGCCGAGAGTTTGAGAAGTGTATAAATATCTATTAAAGTTAGATTGATTATTAATGGGAATTCTTTAAGATCAATTAGTTTTTTATTTAGTCTCAGGTCAGGGTTTTTATGAAAGGGTTGATAAGCCATCATATATTGAGTAAGATCTAATGATTGAAATAAGGTTTGTAAAGACGTTACATATAATTTAATGTGATCCATTATCCCATACAGTTTCAAAGTTTCTTTAGGTAAAAAGGGTATGGCTTTAGGATTAATATTTAAATGTAAAATATATTTATAGTTCAGAACTACCCAGGTAGGTATCCATTTAGTGCTAGTTATGTTATAATTATGTTATAATTAGCAATTCTAAGAAGCCTGTTTGAGTTTACTATAAGATAGTAAGTTTCAAAATTTGGTAACTCCAATCCACCTCTATGTTTTGAGGTCATTATTTTTTCATATGAAATCCTTGTTTTCTTTGGCTCCCAGATAAATTTAGCTAATTCTTTGTGAATTCATTTAAAAAATGTTTTTGAAATTACTACCTGAGCAGATCTGAAAATATATAATAATCGTGGTAGTACATTAATTTTGATAATTGATACTTTTGATAATACTGGTAGTCGTAAATTCTTCCATCTCCCCAAATCAGATACTATTTGATCCCAAACTGTTTTAATATTAGTAACATAAAAATCCTTATCATCCGTAGCTAAGCCAATACCCAAGTATTCAATGTTATCTTTACACATTATTTGTCCCACCAGAGGCAACAGTGAAAAGGGTTTGGGAGTTCTCAATGGGAAAATGCTAGTTTTTTTAGATTAATTTTATAGTTGGAAACTTCTGAAAAGTTCTCTATTGCTTTTAGTATCTTTTTAGTGTCTGAGATTGGAGTTGTACAATAAATATTCAGATCATCTGCAAACGCTGCCATTGATA
>NC_056743.1:1689675237-1689730237 GCF_019279795.1 Protopterus annectens
ATACATAATCAGCTTGTGAATCTTTCTATATCGGGATGACCTCTTGAATGTTGTCACAAAAAATTGCACATTTATGATATTAAAAATAAAATTAACAACAATGCATTTTATAAACATACTAATTGTACTGAATGAAAAAAATATATTTTTTATATTAGATCATGAAACCAATGACATAAGAGTTGACTTTTATTATATAAATGTTAGGTCAGTTTTAAAGTGAAAATAGTTCTGTGTTTTAGGGTGTGTGTCATGTGATATTGTGTTTGGGGGTTGACATAATGGATAAAGTGTTTACCTCACAGACAACAGGTTCCATGTTTGCTTCACTAAGGGAAAATTGGCTAGGCTTAAAATGGTATACAAGGGCTTCTTGCTTAGTGTTTACCTATGATGTTATATAATTTGACTTTTTAGTATTTAAGTAGTGTGTTTTGATATTTATTTTAGATGTTCATTATTCCCACTGTTGCAGTAACCTTTAGGCTATATAGGCTTTCCAAGACACAACAACTGGCCAGCTTCCAAAAGCTCTGACTTTCTCCCACATTTCCACTCTGGCTTCTGACTGATCAACCTCAAGGAGAGAAAATTAGCAGTCAGGGTGTAGTATTTTCATGAATTTCTTACAACTTTGTGACAAAGCAGTTTAGAGGCTTCATAAGAGCAGCAGTTGGCCTTTTAGCTACTTTCTGACAGATAGTCCCCTGTTTAGTATATGCATAGGTCTCAACCTTTTATGAGACTGATTTGGAACACAATCCCTAGCAATGTGTGACAAGCAGTCAGAATGTGGAACACCCTATTTCTGCACTTCTCAAAGCACACCATTGCCATGGAGCCTGTTAGAAAATTTGTAAAATTCAATAAGACACACTTGAGTCAGATCCAAAACTCTTATGTTGTAATCTGCAATACTGTAACCACACCATAAGTAAATGAAAATGAAACATCACTTCTGTACAAAATCAAAACTAAAATCACATTGTCATTAATACCGCTTGCTACATTTACTACATTTTCTAAACAGAGCTGTCACAGGTCACACAACCAATTCCACATATGCACCAAGTGCAAGAACAACATCCTCTCATACATAGATACATCAGATGTACACTTATTGTATGCTGTTGTGGATTTTTTAGCAGCATCTAAGACAGGTTTTGGCAGCTTAAGATCACAGCAGTCCAGTTCTTCATTCATTTTAGCTGCTAGTAAAGATTACAATGTTTTTACACTGAGAGACTGACTCGCCATGCTATACACTCTTTCAGTTTGTGCATTTGAGTGCGGCAAGCAAAGTAGAGTCATCATCACCTGCTTAAAGAGTGGCACTTTCCCATCAATGCAAAGATCTCTCAGACAGTGTGCTCAGTACTTGGACACATGAGTGGGGCCCATCTACAGGACCTGTTTGTTTCCATGTGTCCTCAGTCTGTTACTGGATAAACTCATCAATTAATTGTTCAACCTCGGCATCATTTTCACAGACACCCAGATGGAAACCAACATCCCTGACAAGTCCTGAAGAAATGTTCAATTTTTTAGCAGGATTAATAAGGAATGCAGCATCTTTCATTATGTGATCCTGCGTGGGAACCGTTTTAAGCATTTTCTGCAGTACTGCAGCATAAAAAGCTGTAACTTTTTTATAAAAGTTAAATTTGATAACTGTGCCGGCAATATCCTCATGGCTATTCATGTACTGTTTGACTTCATAGCCAATACGCAGCTCACTGTTCACCAGAACAGAGCTACTGTCAGTCAACACTGAAACATCATTGTGTTTGATTAGTCTGACAGGAGCTGCAGGTCTGAGGAGTTTCCCAGCATACTGTTGCAGGAGTTTATGCACAGTGGCATGCAGTGTCAGTAGCTGACTTTCCCAGCTCTGAAGCTGAAAGTTAAATTTCAGTAAAGGTTCCAGTGTATACTTAAGAAACATACAAATCATACACAATTCATGACTCTGCAAGTGTTTGGAAATTACGTCACCCCAGGATTCAGCAAGCTCTGCACAGTGTGCAGGACTAGTGCAAGAGCTGCTGCACGCAATATGGCAGAGGAGAAATCCAGGAATGAGCTCCCAGGACGTGCACGAGCGCTCCAACACTATTCTTGCAGGGACACAGCTCCTGTATGCTAATTACACCATTCTCAGGTGAAAACCATGCAAATGAGGTAAATTAGTGATCCAGAAAGCATGCAGGCGTCTGGGCAGGAATAGTGTAACCTGCAGAAATGTATTCAGCTACTAACCGAATACATTTCTGCAGCTTACAAAATGGAGGCAGCTCAGCTCCAAAGAAAGCATATATTCAATGAAGTAGGCATGCCAATGGCCAAATATATGGCCATTGTCATGGTAAATAGTTGCAAAATTATAAAAAATAACTTTTTTTTGTTTGGCCGATTTCAGCCATTTAGGCGTAGGGCAGCAGTGCACAAACGGGATCAGCCTGAAAATAAAAAAAACAGCTGGAAATAAGCTTTTAAACCAAAATCAGCATTCTGCCATAATAGTCAATGGCATGCAGAAGACAACAATACCATTGAATAGTGATTGCTAAGGGGGAAGGCTGAGTGTCAGTCTTGTAACCATGCATTAGCAGACAGTTTTATGCAAATGAGGGGATTGACACTGAATCATAGATTTCCCCTCACTGTTAGCTAGCACCCAACAGTGTAAGTGCAGTAACACCATGGTGCAAGCCCAAGAGGTAGCTGACTTCATAAGGGGGTGTGTCATGCATGCTGTAAGCTTATTGGAGCTCTGTGACCCATGTTTGCCCTTAGCTAAGCACAGCTAAGGAAGGGTGTGTGTCTGAGGCTGCCTAGCAGTGTTTACATTGCCTAAATGGGTGAGCATGCCATGCACCGCATTTTAAACAAAAAATAAAACAGGAAATAGAAGTTCTGTTCACATCTGAGCACTGAGTATGAATGGTGTGCATCAGGGCTTAAACGGGAAGGCAATAGGAAGGGAAAACAGCAGTAGGAAGGCAATCAAAGAGAACTAGCATAGCTGGCAAGTGAAATGTATCAGAATCAGCCAATTACACAAGCAGCAGCCCAGCCCAGCACACTACTGTAAACTATGCAAACACCTTTCACTCTGGTTTTTCCCACAAACTATACACCACCAGTGTACACAGATGGAGAAATTTTACCAGACAAAACTTCCAAAATGATAGGGGCTGCTGTCGCTCTCATAAATCAATATGTGGAAGAGGCTGAGGGTGGTGAGCATGAGAATGCTGATGACCAACACACAGTGAGGAGAAGGAGAAGATTGTACAGATCCAGGGTAACCTACCAGGGGCTACATGAGCTGGAGATAGTGGAGTGCTATGGGGTAGACAGGGACATCCTAGAGCAAACTGTTGAGTTGTGCCGGCCACACCTCATACACAGAACCAACAGAGGGGAACCCATCCCAGTGGATACCAAGGTATGTGTGGGCTTAAGAATACTAGCCACAGGTACCTTCCAAAGGCCAACTGTTGATATCATGGAGATCGTACAGGCATCAGCATCCAGGGTACTCCACCAATTCCTGGATGCCATGTCAGCACATGCCGGTGAGCACATATATTTCCTCAACACTCGTGAGTCATTGACCATCAATATGGTGTAGGTAGTGGGTGCTATAGACTGCATGCACATACACATCAAAGCACTACCTGATGAGCGGGGTAGGGTCTACATAAACCGCAAGGGCTTCCCCTCCATCAACTGCCAGGTCATGTGCAATGCCCAGGGCATTATAATGAATGTGTATGCTGGCAGCCCTATCACAACTCCCACATCTGGCATATGACACAGCTGTACCAGAGATTTGCTAGTGGGGGCATCCCACATGGCCACCTAGTTGGGGATGCTGGTTATGCACTGGAGCCGTGGCTGATGACACCCTTCAGAAATACACACACACCTGAACAAGAACTCCATAATGAGGCACACGCACAAATGAAAATCATAATAGAGCGTGTGTTTGGAATGCTCAAGTCACGGTTCCAGTACTTGGACATATCCGGTGGAGCCTTGCAGTACTCTCCAGTGACATGTACCCAAATTTCCATTGTATATGCCATGCTACACAATATGATCCTTCGGAAACAGCTGCAGCAGGAACAGCACAGGGCAGGGCCACACAGCCCCCCACCATTGCCAAGGCCAGCACAGGCACAGAGTGTCTCAGAGGAGGAACAACCTGAGCCTGCCCATGTAGGCAGAAGGAGGTGTGCCCAGTATGCCCAGGCTTTGGCAAAGAGGCAATGCATAGCACATACACTGACATGGTAGGAACCCAGGGAATGACACCTCTCTCTGACTTGCACATAGAGTAAAAGGGATTCCAAACATGAAACTACCTGTGCTTTACCATGTATAGGGAGTGTACTATGTGCATCTGACATAGTCAGCCCTCCAGCACCATCCTCAATACTGGCAAAGCCACAAGTAACTCACTCTTCATATCAATTGCTGAATAGAGTAGTATGTTCTGCTAGTCATAGCTATGGAATGGATGTGAGCATGCAAGGAAATCGGGTAGCTGAATGGGATGGCAGCAGATAGTGGACAGCTATATGGGCAGCATGGACTCCATAACAAATACTGGTGTCAACAAAGTAGGCAGTACTAGACAAGGTAACACATCCCACTGCAGTACATGTGGTGGCCCAAATGTGTGTTCATAGGACACACACATGCATGTCAGTGAAGTTCACATACCCAACAACAGCCTCAGCCAGCATGACAGGTGTAGATGACCATAAAGAAAGGCTGTGCTAAGGCCTCCAATTAATGGCAATGGATAACAGCCCCCCTCCAGACCTACACAGGCAGACTACAACAGGTCAGGCAGTTGTAGTTCTGCAGAGTATGAAGTCTGAAACTGAAATGTAGATCAATAAAACCTAAGGTCTGTACTCTACTGATATGCCTCTAGTCTGCATGACAGGTCAGAATACAAAATGAAATGGAAGCCAACAAAGTACCTGAAATACCAGTACAGTCATAGCAAATGTTTACAGTTGTCATTTGTGCCCCCCCCCCCAATCCTATGTAGAAATGCAGTAACATGTACGAGTGGGGTTAATAACAGTGGAGCACAGATTACATGAGCTGACTCAATTTACAGGATAGATTGTTGCATGTGTATAATATGCAGGGCTCTGTGTGTTAGGTTGCTGTGTGTTGTACATTGTGTGGAAGTGGTCAGCATGTAGGCATGGAGGGTTGTGTCCCGGTGGCCTATGGCCACTACTGTTGATGACAGGGCCATGTTCTGACAACTGCAGTGCCAACCACAATGGATCCAGCAAGACCCAATTCAGCAGTCATCCATACTCATTGTTCAGATGTCAATATCTGTCACCTTATGAAGGATGGACATACCATGAATGTGGGCCCAAGCATATACACAGTACACAGGTGGAAGTACCCTAGACAGAGATTGTATAAAATGCTACTGTCAAATGCACACAACTTTGGAATCGTACATACAGGTTAGCAGCACATTAGTTGTCTGTGTAGTATGGAATACTGATGTATTCTGGCCAATCACTGGCAGACCACAAAAGGCACAGTTATGAAGTAATGAGAGAATGCCTATGTCCCCGCAGAAGGCAGCATAAAGGGGAATGTCTCAGGTGAGTCAGCTGCAAGAAGCCTCCATATCACACATGCACTCAGCTCAACCCACCATCATCCACAGGTTTATCACAGGCCATATCCCTGTTGTTGGGAATGAGTTCAGCATAACCCTCACTTCTGCATGGTAATCCCCACAGAATGCAGCAAACTGAAGAGGTGTCCTATGCAGGTGTGTCCCTCCCTAGCTGTAATCAGCACCCTGCCAGCATCCAGACCAATGGATTAATATGGACAGGAACTATTGCCATTAACACCTCCCACACTTACCCTGTCACCCCAGGGGAATCCAGTGGCTCACAGCCTGGGACTGTAGGAGTGACAGAATGCACTGGCCTGCTACAGTTGGCCTGCATCACTACCAAATGCCCTACAGTCCTCTGTCAAAGGCCTGTGCCTCACCTGTGCTGCCAATATATGTTTTCTCATGGGGTCCCAAATAACAACACAACACAGTCCACAGAATACAAATGGAAGGCCATGTTGACAAATCTCAGTAGCATGCCCACCATGTCCTACTGCATGAACTGTGGGCCTACCCCTACATAACGCTGGGATGAAGGGACAACTATATGGATACTTCCCAGATATCACTCGCATAATGTTAGGAAGAGGATAGAATAACAGAATGGGGGGTGTAGAAGCATGAATGCCATGAAGTGTGTGAAGTCTGAAACTCTGATGTGTGTCCATGCTATCCCTGCCTGCAAACCCAGTAATGGGTGGTGACAAACCACTCATAAACCACAATGTCAAGGGGAACTGACCACATATATGAGCCCTGCCTCTGGGTAACCTGGGTGAATCTGTACAGCTGAGAGGTATGGCCACAGCAGGATATGCCCATTCTGTTATGTCAACAGATGTACAAGCAGGGGATCCTCAGCCACCACAGTACCAAGGTGCTGGACCATGTACACAGATCCATCAGCAAGTGTTTGCAGCTACCCCTTCAGAATGGCATGATTGTGCAAGAATATATAGGCTGCAGACCACATTACTAGATACAGCTTCATTCATCTTGTATTTCCCTGGAAATAACTGTGATCAAATTAGTATATCTGTTGGTAGTTGTTGACATAATATATCACAGTGTAAAACAGTACATGTCTGAATATCTCTACTAACACCAACCATGTAATGCAAGCAGCCCAGACAGCAATAGTTACAGTATCCCACTATCTGTTGCCCATTGTGACTCCATATTGTCAACCTATCTACAGATATCCTTCAGAAACAGGTTGCTATCTGTAGGTGTAGAACACACAATCCTGCACTTGAGTATAACATACCTGGAATGGATTCACACACTCAATACAGAAGGTTATACTGGGCATGCTTCTACACTTAGAGAAATGAAGCCCATGTCTGACAACAAAATACAGAAGGTCATACTGGGCATGCTCCAAAACTTAGAGAAATGAAGTCCATGTCTGACAACAGTGGACTATACATATCTGTCATTCACGGATGTCTGTGCACACACACCACATTGCACACCATTCATGCTTTTCACACACATTGGATAGGAATACTCACACATATCCAAGGCCAACACACTATAATAGGTCAAACATACACACACACAGATGTGGGTAATAGAGAGGCAGACAGTGACAAAGAGATTGCCATCATGAGCCTTGTCCCACCCACCGCACATCCAATTGGCCAATATCACATGATGTGCTAATGTCAATCACTGTAGACATCTGCTTTTGGTAGCCCTCAGCCCTATAGTGTCTGTGGTGCTTGTGATAACTGTGTAACATGATAGTACAAATCAGTATTCATCTAGCATTTGTATACCCAGTCCTGTCAAATGTAAAGTTGCGTGTGTCTGAGTGTTGTGTGTATGTTCGCAGAGGAATGGTTTATGACCCATTCACACTCTGCACTATGCACTTCCCATAGCCCATGTTAGCACTTATGCTGATGTCAGTCACCTTGAAATAACCCTCTGGCCAGTTATCAGTCCCATAATCTCCATGGTGCATGTGATAACTGTGTAATGCTATAGTGTAACATAATAGTTAGGAAGGAGTTCTAATCCCAGACATAGCAACTGTGGAACTGTGTGTGTGTGTGTGTGTGTGTGTGTGTGTGTGTGTGTGTGTGTGTGTGTGTGTGTGTGTGTGTGTGTGTGTGTGTGTGTGTGTGTGTGTGTGCGTGTGTAGAGATTGATTTTGAGGCCATTCAGTGACTACACCTACCATTTCCCTACTTTAACAAGCCTGCTGATGTCAGTCACCTTGAAATACCCCTTTGGTGAAGGGCTAACTTTATAAGCTCCGTGGTGCATGCAATAACTGCGTAATACTGTAGTGTAACATAGTAGTCAGGTAGGAGTTCTAATCCCAGACATGAAACTGTATATGTGTAGAGATTAATGATTTTGAGGCCATTCACAGTCACACCTCCCATTGCCCTACTTTAGCAAGCCTCCTGATGTCATTCACCTTGAAATACCCCTTTGGACAAGAGCTAGACCTATAAGCTGCATGATGCATGCGATAAATGTGTAATGCTATAGTGTAACAAACCAGTGAGGTAGGAGTTCTAATCTCAGACATGGTAACTGTGAAACACTCTCTGTGTGCGTGTGTGTGTGTGTGTGTGTGTGTGTGTGTGTGTGTGTGTGTGTGTGTGTGTGTGTGTGTGTGTGTAGAGATTAATGGTTTTGAGGCCATTCACAGTCACTACACCTCTCATTGATCTACTTTAGCAAGCCTGCTGATGTCATTCACCTTGAAATACCCCTTGGAGAATGGCTAGCCTTATAAGCTCCATTGTGCATGTGATAACTGCATAACCCTGTACAGTAACATACTAGTCAGCTAGGAGTTCTAATCCCAAACATGGCAAGTGTGCGTGTGTGTGTGTGTGTGTGTGTGTGTGTGTGTGTGTGTGTGTGTGTGTGTGTGTGTGCGTGTGTGCGTGTGTGCGTGTGTGTGTGTGTGTGTGTGTGTGTGTGTGTGTGTGTGTGTGTGTGTGTGTGTGTGTGTGTGTGTGTGTGTAGAGATTAATGATTTTGAGGCCATTCAGAGTCACTACACCTCCCATTGCCCAACTTTAGCAAGCCTACTGATGTCAGTCACCTTGAAATACCCCTTTGTAGAAGGGCTAGCCTCTCTAAGCTCTGTGTTGTGTGCCATAAATGCAGAACAATGTAGTACCAGTAATTACACAGCTATGAGTTTGAATCTCATCTGTGGCAAGTGTTTGTATATGTATGTGTGTACCTCAAAGAATGTGGACCCATTTACAGCCAGTGCACATCTCATAGCCTGGCTTTAGCAGTCCTGCAAATATCATCTATCTTACAAGTACCTGTTGCCAAGCCTGAACCATGTCAGGTCAGTAGTGCATGTGGTAAATGCGTAACATAATGGTCCGTAAAGATTGTTAGTTAGAGATTTGAACCTCCCCCCTGGCAAATGTAAATGTGTGATTAGGGTAAAATATTTTGGGGGATCTCTCACCCACTACTTCACCCAATGCCAGTATTTACAAGGGCTGGTGATGTTGCACACCTTAGAAGTACCCTGGCAAATGTAAATGTGTGATTAGGGTAAAATTATTTTTGGGATCTCTCATCCACTACATCACCCAATGCCAGTATTTACAAGGGCTGTTGATGTTCCCCAACTTAGAAGTACCTTGGGACAACATCCATCCAATAAGCTCCGTGGTGCATGTGTTAAATGTAGTAAACTGTAATAGCGATACATAGCTAGGTAGGGGATTGAATCTCACTACTGGCAAGTGTGTGTGCGTGTGTGCGTGTGTGCGTGTGTGTGTGTGTGTGTGTGTGTGTGTGTGTGTGTGTGTGTGTGTGTCATCAGTATCATGTGTGGAGGTTGCTGTGATTGTGTAATGCCAGGATGCATTGTGGGGCGAGTTTTGCTAAATTATTATATTGAGGACCTACTATATGTCATAATGTCCACCTTACAAGGACAACATATGTCAAACAACAGAGTAGCTCATGTAGACAATCTATAGTCCTCCATGTGACATTATGGATTGGTGAACAATATAGGCAACCCTTGTATTACTCATAGAACACTCTCCACCCATGTCTCATACACAAACACACTTGGCTAGGCAACAACAAGTATATTGGTAGTTCCCTGCATATTGCCCACAGATAGTAACCATGGTGTGATTGCAGTGGACTACATGCCTGTTGACCACAACACTGCCACTGACATCAGAAAGTACTGTGATGTGTAACATCTCCTGCCTAAGTGTGTGTTGTCCAGCAAGTAAAAGGACATGGCACCTTGCTCCATCCCTACAATAGGCAAATAAATGCATACAGTGGTCATTTTGCTATGTTCCCCACTGTATGCCTGCAACAACTGTAGAGTTTGCAAATGTAACCCACAAAGGGAATACCATGCCTTATACACATGCCCTGAATGGACAGACACCACTAACTCCACTGAATACCTGTATCATGCTGTCAATGTAGGTGCAAGCACAAGCTCAGTTCCATAGCTAGGTCTCCCCAAATAAGGTCAGGAATGCTACATCAGAAGATAACAATCTGTACACACAACATGCCCCAGAGACCTCAAGTACACTTTCACATGTCAAAGAACATGGCTGTGGGACATGTGCACAACCCAGACACTGTCCATGTTATGGAATATAGCTCACATACATGGAAAGCAGTGCACATCACTGGCCACCCATCCTTGCTTTCCATACTTTCCTAAACTAGTGTTCCAGAGACCAGATTTTGCTGATCCCTGGGCTTTGTCTTGGTTCCTGTTTTCTCCATTTTCCTTGTTTGGTCAAGGGGTAGTTTCTTTACTCACTAGTGGGAGTAGGGAGTACTGAACTGCCTGTTTGTCCTCAGAGGAGTGGTTTAAGGCAGTAACTTGTAGTTTATTGGCCATTTTGGGTCATTTCCTGTCTTTTCCAGCCCCTGCTATAAAGACGCTTTAGCGGCCATTAAGCGCGATTAGCGATTTAGCGGAGTTGCCACTGTTGCACACTAGGGCAGCGCCGGTTAAGCAGGTTTAAACTATTCGGCTACCTAAAGTCCACTCTTCAAATTTTCCCTTGAAACTACCTTCCTCGACCTATACTACTCATCTAATCAGCGTATCCTATAACTAAAAGATCATCTCTACTTGACTCTAAGTAGACTATTCTCTATCTGTTAAACCTAGCACTTGCTCCTACAGTACTTATTACCTTGATACGGCACTCTTATAGATAGCACCCCAAAAGGCAACCCCCATTTCTCGGTCACCCACATCCCCGGAATCTTTTAAAGTTTTTGTCTATCCTTCTAGCATGTCGAGGATCAGTTGCTAGTGTCATCTCCTGCTCAGCTGGTGAACCTGGGAATATTGAGGCAATGTTACAATTGCCTCATGTACAGACAACCTCTCCTCCTCCCACAAAACACAAATACATGCGAGAGATGCAACTATACGGCCAAACTGGAGGCTGAGCTCTCTCAACATAGGACTGGCAAGACCAGTCAGGAGGAAGGTTACCACACACACTATAGACCCAGTCTCACATAGTACCATTACAACCTCAAATCATACACATAAACACACAAAGACATACTCAGGCTCTGATCAAAAATCTACCAAAACAGCAGAGGCCACCAAAGCAGACACCCAAAACCACCACCTCAGAACACAACACCTGCAACACATAGACCTCACAGTCAGAGTGTCAAACAGTCACAGCCCTTAGGCCAAACACAATGCCAGACACACTAGTCATTGGTGACTCCATAGTCAGACACACTGATGTCCCGCTCACCAGACTGAGTAAGGCGAAGGTCACAGTAAGCTGTCTGTCGGGCTAGAATCCGCCACATAGCAAGCACTCAGGTCTCTCAACAGCAGGTACAAATATGACTCAGTCATTGTCCACGCTGGTGTAACGACCTGAGGCACCTCCTTGGACTACATGAAAAGAGACATTGAGGAGCTCTCTGATTATGTAGCCCAGGCAGGTATGACCCTGACCTTGAGCAGTATCCTACCTTCACCAAGAATGATGCCACAATACAGAGATAAGATGATGAGCTTTAACAATTGGCTTAAACACTGGTGTCATTCAAAGGGGATCCAGTATCTGTCTGCCTGGGATGACATGCTGGACAAGCCACGCTGCTTGAGGATGGCTTGCACCTGTCACCCTGGGATTCGGATATTGGCAAAGGCTCTTGCCACCCCATAGTGCCTTTTTTAGGCAAGGCTCAAATTCTAAACCTACCACCCTAGAACACAAAAAGGAAATAAACTAAGGGTAATGCTGCTCAATGCCAGAAGTCTAAATCTCAAAATGCACGCACTCGGAGGCCCTTCTCAGTATGGAGAACATCGATGTCTGTGCTGTGACGGAAACCTGGTTCAAGGCTCCTGAGAGCACCCAGCTATCAGGTTTTACCTCATATCATGCTTCCGGCCCCAAAATTAGGAAAATACCAAGAAAGGAGGGGTATCCATATTCATCAAGGACACCCACACCTCAAGACTGGTGGCAACGCATGATGCATCAGAAACCATCCAGGTGCAATTAACCGTAGGCAAGACTGCTCTGCAAATAGTAGCATGTTACAGGCCACCCTCACAAACTCAGGAACCTCACATGGCCTTCCTGAAAACACTAGAGGGATAAATGTATCACCAAACACCATCATACTAGGTGACTTCAATTACCCAAATATAGACTGGGAACACTACTCAAGCCCAAACACCCTAGCCCAAAAGTTCCTGGAATTCATAAACTCAAATGCCATGGAACAACTAGTCACCATTCACAAGAGGAGATAACATACTCGATCTCATCATCACGAACATGGGAGCACAATGTTCAACACCGGAAGTATACCCCTCACTGGTGAGATCAGATCACAAACTAATCTCGCTGGAGGTCCTCATCCCACCCCCACCTGAAATAAAAAGACCACAGTAAAGAACTTCCCAAAGCCGACTTCACACTTCTAAAGACTAGTGTGGTCTCCTTTAAGGCCCCGAGGCAGTGGAAAACAGTACTCAAGCCGCTGAATCACTTACAAATGCCTTCTACCAGCACCTGCAGGACTGCATGGATAAGGCAATCCCAAGCAAAACAAAGACTCTTTGTACCAAAGGCAAGCGTCCAGTCTGGTGGACCCCAGCCATAAACAAACTCTACAACAAAGGAGGAAGCTACTACAAGATAGAGCAAAATCCTTAAAAGGTAAGACACCCTTGATCACTATAAGTAAAAAACTAAGAGCTCTCATAAAATCATCCAAAGCAAATTTGGAGAGAAAAATAGCTAAAGACTCAAAAGACAATCATAAGGCCTTCTTTAGCTATGTTAGAAACCTAGGAGGAAACTCCCAGATATGCTCAGAACTAGTTCAAAATGATGTGAAGATTACTGATCCTACAGACATTGCCAACATACTGGCTGACAGGTTCAGTGCAAACTTCTCACCCCTCCCCAAAGGAGAGATATCTATACCAAATGATTGCAGCCCCAAACATCTCCAGCGCCCAAGTGAGAACTGCTCTCTCCAAAGCAAAAACACAGCATCCATGGGACCTGATGGTGTCCCGGCTGTGTGCTCCACGAACTCAATGAGGAATTAAACCCACAGCTAGGACAGCTGTTTAATAAAAGTCTTACCTCTGGATCATTACCCAGGAGTGGCACTGCAACTGTGGTCCCACTTCACAAAGGCGGTGCCTCCACCGACCCTGGTAATTACCGCCCATTAGCTTGACAAGCCTTATCTGCAAAGCCATGGAGAGGATCATAATGGACCTCATAAATAAAGACATTGGGAATTTGCAGACTTTGGATCCAACCCAGTTTGGCTTTGTCAAAGGCAGATCATGCCTTTTAAACTTGGTTGACTTTTGAAACAGTCACCAAAGCCATTGATGAGGAAAGGCAGTCCATACAGCCTACCTCGATCTGGCTAAGGCCTTCGATACAATACCCCACTCGGGTATCATTGAAAAACTCATCAGCTTAAATGTTAACCCATACATCACAAGATGGGTTGCAAACTGGCTGAGTGACAGAACCCACAGGGTCAGAGTTGCTGGCGCCATGTCAGACTCAAAGCCTGTCACAAGTGGTGTCCCACAGGGCTCAGTCCTGGGCCCACTCTTGTTTGGCATCTACTTTTCTGAAGTACAAGCAAACACAGGAGGGTTATGGCTGACAAAGTTTGCAGATGACTGCAAACTGGGCGCCATAGTAGAAAACACATCTGACACAGATATCCTTCAGAAGGGTCTCACAGAAGCGGATAACTGGTGCCAGAGCCACGGCCTAAAGTTAAATGCCAAAAATGCATAGTCATACCCTTCGGGAAAAACAAGGTTACCCCTAGCTACCAAATAGGAGGCAATCCACTGAGCACAGAAGAAGTTATCAGGGACCTGGGGACCCAGGTTGATAGTAGTCTGTCATTCGACACCCATGTAGCTAAAGTAGTTAGGAAGACCTTCTACATTGCCCACCTTATCATGAAGGGATTCTCATCTAGATCAAGGGAGGTTATAGTCTCCCTTTACTCATCACTCATCAGACCAATGATTGAGTACAATGCCCCATTTGGAATGTACCTGACCCGACACTTGCAGCAGCTGGAGAGGCCACAAAAGTTCCTCACCAAAAGGATAAAGGGTCTCAAAATCTATCCTATGCTGCCCGACTGAAAGAACTCCAGCTCTATTCAGTCGCCACGCTTTGCTCAGAGGTGACCTTTGCCTAACATACAAGGCCATGTCAAACCCAGATTTGATGAATATGCTTCACCTCAAAAATCTAGATCCATCAGAGCCACAAGGGCGGAGACTTAAACCTCGACACGGCTATTAATAGGACGTGCTGGAGGGATAGATTCATCACCCAAAGACTCCCTATGCTGTGGAACAGAATCCCGGTACATGTGAGGCAGAGCACCTCGCTGGCCTTGTTCAAGAGAAATCTTGACCAATGGATGGGAGATCGCAGATATACCCCAGGGATTACCTCAGTGTCACTGCTCGACAGAGGCACAGCAAAATAATGGGTATAGTTCCCCATACTAAAGGGGTGGCGTAAGCCACAAAACAATGGGCTAGGCTTGTAAATGCCCTCGGGCAGATAGCCTAGTATGAACCTATGAACCTATGAACCTAATAGTAACCCAGATGAGTGGATGGTGAATACAATACCCACTTGTGGGGTTCACTCCAAGGACTACACCCCTGAGCCAAACTGGGGACCATTGTCATGTGGCCTGATGCCAAGGTATTTCCTTTGCCTAGCCTTGTACAGCTGTCAGGCCCATCTACCTACTACACACCTGCAAAGCAATGAACCTATGCATCTCAGTACTGGTGTGTGTGTGTGTGTGTGTGTGTGTGTGTGTGTGTGTGTGTGTGTGTGTGTGTGTGTGTGTGTGCATGTGGAGATTAACGATTTTGAAGCCATTCACAATCACTACACCTCCGACTGGCCTACTTTAGCACGCCTGCTGATGTCATTCACCTTGACATAACCCTTTGGCCATGCATCTGTCATATAAGCTTTGTGGTGCTTGTGATAACTGCATAACACTGTAGTGTAGCAAACTAATTAAGTAGGTGTTCTAATCTGGATCCTGCCAACTGTGATGATGTGTGTGTCTCCATTAACACCTGCTTTTGTGAACATTCACATGTACTACAATTCCTTTACCCCTTCTTTGGCACTGTTGCTGATGTCACTCACCTTCAAAGATACCTTTGGACAGCTGTCCAACATGTAAGCTCCATGGCACGTACAATAACTGCATAATACTGTAATAACAATGCATAGTCAGGTAGGGGTTTGAAACTCAGTACTGGTAAGTGTGTGTTTGTGTGTTTATCATCAGTATTCTCTGTGGGTTTTGGGGTGAGTGTGTACTGATAGGATCCATTGCAGTGTGGGTTTTGCTACATCATTTTACTGAGGATCTATATGCCCATTGTCCACATTACAAGGCCAACAGTTTTCAAACACTGTAGAGGTTGTTGTAGACCATCCTTGGCCATAAATGTGTACAACCATGTGCAATTACCATGTAACAGTATGGAGTAGTAAACAATATAGGCAACTGTTATAATATCCAGATACCACTCTCCACCCGGATCATACACAAACACATTTGGCTCCTGCTCTTTTATACCCTTCCTTTCTTACTTTGTCTTTGACTCTCTCTCTCTCTCTCTCTCTCTCTCTCTCTCTCCATCTCTGGTGGATGTGGAAAAGTACATCTGTTTTGCATAGGTAGCAGCTTGAGTTTTGTAAGGAATCCCCATGATCAGCTGATGGCCTGTGCATGAATTGCAGCCCCCGACTTGCTAATTGCATATGGAACAGCTGTGGTATCATTCCTATAGCCAATTGCATGGAAACACACTCCTATAACTAAGCACTTCATGTGAGTGTTGGCCCTTTTCCTTCACTGTGAGCAGGATTTCATGTAGGTGTTTGACAAACAGCATCACAGAGGGTAGTTGGAAATACCTCTTACAACATGCACTGTGGAGACAGGCCAACAAATAGGAGGGGGATGTCCCAGACATGGGGACAGAATGCAAGTATTGCTGTTCTATATTTGAAGTAATGTTGGTTTCACAGGATTTGTGTTGCTATAGCTGTTCTACATGATTTAAAATCTGGCATGCAGTGTTATGTGGTTGATGAAACTCTCACCTGTAGGGCTATCTGCAGACTGTCCAGAGTTTGGTGTCTTACATGTGTTGTGTTACTCACACATTTCCTATCTATAGATATGCAGTAGCATACTCTGATGATTGCAGTCAGTACATGGTGTCATCCATGTGAGCTACTGACTTCATAACCCTCAGAAGAGATATGTCACTACAAACCCTGTTACACCAGGAAATTTCTCAGATTATCACAGCAATATGTCAATATTGGTGCTGTGTTTGTGCCTCTGTCCCCCAAGTCTGTCACCCTTTGTTCATATGTCATACAGTAAGAGGTGCATATGTACAGTACATCATTATTTACTGACATCATACCTGGTAACAAGTCAGTGAGATATCAGAGTGTAGACATGTTATGTATAGTAGGCCTCATATTTGAGGACAAAACCTGGACATTCTGTTATAGTGTGCACAGTAGTGAGGTCTGTGTACTTATGGTGATTGTTGACAGAGTGTGTATTGTGAATATGTTACTTGGCCTGTGCACAGACTATGGTAGATGTCATTGTCCTTGGTCCTGCTCTATCTCATGCTGCATGCTGCTCCAGTTTATGGTACCCTATCAGTGTACATGTTTGTAGGGCCAGACTGGCCCATGTCCCATACCACAGTCAGGCATCAGACTATACTGTGTATTGGCCCAGTATATGTAGGGTTATTGTGTGAGTGGCTCATATGAGAGTGGTGTTGTTCACACAGTACATATACTGTAATATTAATTAGGCTTACCATAATGTGACTGTGACTGTGTTCAGATTGGTTGTGGGTATGCACTTTCACACTGGTGTCTGTTACTCCATGCTGTTACATGTCTGTACTGCCGGCTATATTTGCAAGTACATGTATATTCCCCCATAGGAAACTTGGGTAAGTGTTGTGGCAGTCTGCTGTAGTTTGCACAGTGCTTTGTGACATGCCTAGCAGCTCAGCATATTTACCTAGTGTGATGTTATGTCCAGATATTTGTCAAATGAACTGTTGCCTGGCCACCATAACTGTTGTGCATGTCTGAAAAAGCAGTGGGATGGTGTAAAGATGTATGTCACTAAGTAGTGTGAAGTATGTGGGCGTGGGACCTCTGCTCTTGCGGTTAATATGTGTTAGGACAGACAGGAGTATGTGAATGCATCAACTGTGTGAGCTTATCTATTCCAGTATTTTTGTGATATTCCCATTTGCATGGCTGCAAACATCCACTTTGTCAGGCTTGGTCCACACGTCTTGCACTAAGGAGTTCTGTGTATACCTCTGCACTCACCAGATTATGTCAAATTGTCCACATTTATTGGTCATATCTCTGCTGTATTCCACAGGATCACTACTGTGATTTTTGCGGTACTTCACTATGATGATCTTATGATGTCTGTCAGTGGGTCACCTTCAGATGACCGACAATGCATTTCACTGACACGGAATCCGACGGGACGAAAACACCGACAACTCAGATGACCGACAAGGTGAGAATCCGACGGACTTGGTAAGTGTGCGATAGAGTGAGGGATTTAGTGTTAGGGAGCGGACAGGTAAGTGTGCGATAGTGAGGGACTGTGGGTTTAGGGGTGGGTTAAGTGAGTTAGGGTTAGGGTGCAGGTAGGGTGTGTGTGTAAATAGTGAGGGACTGCGGGTTTAGGGGTGGGTTAAGTGAGTTAGGGTTAGGGTGCAGGTAGGGTGAGTGTGCGGTAGTGTCGGACCTTGGGGTTAGGGGTGGGTGAGTTAGGGTTAGGGTGCAGGTAGGGTAAGTGTCTGGTAGGGACCTTAGGGTTAGGGTTTGGGTTAGGGATAGTGGATATTTTATGTAGTGTACTGTGTTGTTTACGTGTAGTGTGTTGGTGTAATGGTTTTCGGTGTTTTGCGTTGTCGGTATTTTTTGTTGTCGGTCTTTTGGTGTCGGTGATTAGAGTGTCGGCAAAACGCGATTTCGGGCATCTGAAGGTGATCCCTGTCAGTAACTGATGGCGTACATGTCAGTATCAGAAGTGACTTTCCACACATGTCTGTTAACACAACCTCTGTTACTGTAGCAACATTCCACATTTATACCTGCAATACTTACATGACATCCCCTTGTACTAAGCGGTTGTGACTATTGGTGCTGAGGTATGACTCCAGTACAATGTTATGGTCATATGTTTATATATATATATATATATATATATATATATATATATATATATATATATATATATATATATATGTATATATATATATATATATATATATATATATATATATATATATATATAAATATATATATATATATTTATTTTACATTTGTTGACCGGGCTAGTCCAGCTGGATACATGTTCATTTTCAGCAGAGGCCCGGGGAGAAAAGCTCCGCAATAAAGAGATACACATGCTTTTACATACAGAAAAAGTCACATTGACATAATAATGAAAAGAAAAAAAGAAAACAGCAAAGTTCTCATACTGTTCAATAAACATTGACATGTTGTATAGGTAATCTTAACATGGTTACATTGGGAAACAAGGAGGTTAAGAATTATAAGTTCTATGGGAGAGAAGTGACTGAGGTGGAATTAGACATTTAGGATTAGTCTGGCTTAGGACATGGGCATAACCAATGTGACTTAAAGAATTCTTTAAGATTATTTTTGAATTGATTAAGCGAAGTAACGAGTCTTAGGTTGTTAGGAAGGGAATTCCATAGCTTTCCAATGGAATTGGCATAAAGAGCATCACCACCCGAATTATTAGATTTAGTGGTTAATACCTGGACACTATTTGAGGATCGAAGACAGTTTAGATTGGAGTAGGGGGTCAGGAGTTTACTCAGTGAGGGGGTTTTATCAGGTTGTTTAATATTTTTAAAGGCTTCAGTGAGTTGGTTAAGTTTGAGAAGATTGGGCAGTTCTAACCAGTCAAGTTTCTTGAGGTTTAGGCAGTGGTGAGTACGATAAGGTGATCCTGTTACAAATTTGGCAATGTGGTTATAGGCAACAGAGAGCTTATTAAGCTCTCTATTATTGAGGAAAGAAAGTACCGGGGAGGCATATAGAAGGGTGGAGAGTAGGTGAGTGTGAGCAATGGTTAGTTTGGCATGAGGAGTAAGAAAGTTCTTAATTCTGTACATAGAGCCGAGTTTCTTGTTAACAGTCTTAATGGTTTGACTAATGTGCATATCAAATTTGAGCTTGTGGTCAATAGTAACACCTAATAGTTTGGTATTGGAGACAGGCTCAATGATGGTACCATTGATGGATTCAACGTGGAAGGTCATATTATTAGCAAGTGGAGGTTTTTGTCCTAGAGGAGTAGCAAAAGTGGGGAAAAATAGCAGTAACTTAGTTTTTGTTGAATTTAGGATGAGTTTCCGTTCTGAGAACCATTTTTTGACTGTAGCAAAACAGTGTTGGGTGACTACTTGGAGATTAGGGAGAGAAACTTCAGAGCAGATCAGGGTGGAGTCATCTGCATATTGAATGTAGGTGGCTTTGGGGATAACTAAGTGAAGATCATTTATGAATACAGAGAAAAGAAGGGGACCAAGTATAGAGCCCTGGGGAACTCCGATGGTGTTGGGGAGCAGGTGAGATAGCCTGTTTTGCCACTGGACAGCTTGTTGCCTACCAGAAAGGTAAGCTTTAAACCATCTTAGAGCTGGGTTATCAAGATGTAGGGTTTCAAGGGTGTAGAGCAATAGCTGGTGATTGACCATGTCGAAGGCTTTCGATAGGTCAAGAAAGAGAGCAGAGGATATTAATGTGTTGTTACGGTTGTTATTGACTGAGTCTACAAAGGAAAGGAGGGCAGTGGTTGTACTATGATGGGGTCGAAAACCGTGTTGAGTTTTAGACAAAAGATTGTTAAGGGTGAGATAGTGTAAAAGTTGTTTGTGGACACACCGTTCCATAATTTTAGCTAATGGAGACAATATTGCTATAGGTCTATAGTTAGATGTTTCCGTGGAGCCACCTTTGTGAAGTGGGATAATGTATGATATTTTCCAGATAGGGGGGATGATGGTCTCAGTTATAGTTCTGTTAATCAAGATTGATATGGGATAGGCAATGGCATCAGACACTATTTGAAGGTATTCCGCTGGGAGATGATCAGCCGCTAGGGTAGATGGTTTAAGTTTTTTCAATAGGGTACGAATATAGGAGGTAGATGCTGGTTGTAGGTTAAAGGAGGGTAAAGCTGAGCTGTTAGCATGAGTTAAGGAAGAGGAAGAAGTAGTTAGCTGACTGGCTAGGGACTGGATGGTCTCGGTGAAAAAAGAGTTAAAAGTATTGGCTACTTCTTCTGGATCTTTCCCAATAAGTTTCTCAGGGGTAGGGGCAGTTGATTTCCCAGAATGGAGGAGGTTGTTAAATCCAGCCCAGAACTTCTTTGGATTTTTCTGGTGTTTATCCTGGAGGTGACAGAAGTACTGTTTTTTATCTCGAGTAATGGCTGTTTTTGTGGAGTTTCTAAGCTGTTGAAATTTGATGCGATCTAGGGGAGCTTTAGTAGCTCTCCATTTATCCCAGGCCTGGTCACAAAGTTTAATTTTAGTTTTGGTTTCTCTAGTTAGCCAAGGTGCTATCCGTTCCTTGGATCTGATTAGTCGGTTGGGTGCATGAGAGTCGAGTATGTTAAGGAAGGTATCATTAAAGTATGCCACGCTCTCATCTAGTGGTAGAGTTTTTAGGATGGACCAGTTACAGGATTTAAGTTCTGCTAGGAATTGTTCTGGGACAAATTTCTTCTTGTTTCTAACAAGTCTATATAAGGGAAGGTTTGTACATGTAAGTTTATGTTTTATAATATGTGACAAGGTGGTCGCTGAAGTCATTGGGGAGGGTGCCAGTGGTATAATTATGTGTGTCTTTATTGGTGAGAATCCAGTCAATGGTGCTCTCTTTTTGCTGAGCATTTCCAATTCTAGTAGGAGATGAGATGCTTTGGGAGAAGCCATGTAAGTTAATAGGCTGGGGATTCGTCTGAGCGGAGCAATGGGACCAGTCAATATTGAAGTCCCCTAGTACTATGGTTTCTTGTGGGTAGTTGGTGGCTAACCAACTTAGAGCTTGCTCCAAGTTTTCTAAGTTCTTCCCTGGTGGAATATAGATTACAATAAGATTTATACATTTTTGGGTGTTTAGGCATATCTTTAGGGCAATAGGTTCTATATTAGATACCTTGGGATGTTGTAATGGATTCATAATGATATTCAATGTATTTCTAAACATTACAGCTATTCCACCACCCCTTTTTTTATCTGATCAATCCTTAAGATATTATACCCAGGTGGGAGAATCTCTTCATCCTTTGTGGCTGGTTTGAGCCAAGTTTCTGATAGACACACAATGTCTGGGAGATGTGTAGCTAACATAGCATGTAAGTTATGAACCTTGTTATTTATGCTTCTTAGATTAAGATGGAATATGAGGAGGGAGCTAGTAGATCTTTGAGCTAATTTTGATGTGACAGAGTCTGGGTTAGTGGTTGGGCCTGGGTTAGGGTGAATGTCACCATCTCTGGTAATAGATTTTTTCAGGTGGTCTAAGAATCTTTGGAGTTTGCATAGTAACTTGAGAGTAGGTTTTATAGTGGTTGCCTTAGGGTGACAGAGGGTAAGATGTACACTTTTCAAGCATAGAGTTTTAGCAGGGTAGTGAGAAGGTGAAATAAGATTGTAGGGAAGATTTGAGTGACTGGTTGTATGACCCTTGGGGAAGGGAATCCCCAAAGGTATTTGGTTTTCATATCTTGATAAATAAGGAATAAGTAGGAATAGAACTATAGGGGGGATGGTAGAATACATAATTTTACCCATGATATAGAGAGAGAGTAACCAGTGGGGTGGGAGGACTAAAGAGAGCTCACTAAATATTGGTGGATGGCCGGGAGTGTGGGAGGAGAAGTTGTAAATTGGAGGGCAGCTGTAATTGGTTGAGAGTAAAGTGGGGTGGGTTAGTTAGTCTAATAAATGTGGAGGTAGTGGGGGCGGGTGGGATAAGGGGGCAGGGTGGAGTGCGGCATGAGCCTGAGCGGAGCGAGGGCGAAGCGGAGCGGGGATACACCTACCAGGAGTTTGCAGGGTCTTAAAGGCCAGCTACATGTGAGTACTGAAGACTACTGTTAAAAACAGACACTATCCTTATGCAAGGACCTAATTTATTATAGTGGATAACAATTCAGGTGAAATTATGTCTAGTTTCTAGCCTATTCACTGGTTATGGGTGGACATAATACAGGGACTAGAGAGTAGGTCTTTGTGAAGGCAGTTTAGACTTAGACTGCCAGCTTTGGTTGAAGGTACTGTTTTGTTGCCTGCCAGCGGGACGCTTTCCTGGGTTATAAATTATAACAAGGGTATATTTTTTTACCCTACTTCTTTAGGGATGGTATGCTTTTGCTACTAATGGCAAGAACAAGCCTGTGCATTCACACCGTGGTGGTAGTTCTTCGGGGTCTGCGTCTAGTGCCAGGGAGCCACGCGGTGATAGTTTGTGTGGGGGGTATATACACACACACACACACACACACACATTTTATATATATATATATATATATATATATATATATATATATATATATATATATATAAATCAATATACAGATATATATAAATATGTATATAAATATATATGTACATGTATACATATATCTACATATGTATATATCCATATCCTTATGTGTAGACATGACTTTTGTATATACCTTCCCAGATGTATCACACCATATTTATCTGATATGTGTATATTTAGATATAACAACATACTTGATTCAACACTAATATCACTAACAAGTACTACACAATTATATAAGTCAAAGCAGTTGTTCAATACTATCCAATATGTGTACTGACAGATATAGTGGAAAAAAACAACAACCATCTTTACAGCTGTGAAGGCTTAGTGGTTAACTGCTGTGACTATAGTGTATAGGCTTCTGGGTTCAAGACCTGCATAGGCTGTTTATTTTGTTGCTAGGCAGAACAAGGACTGTTGAATACAGAGTGGTTAAGGCAGTTTTGAGCAGCTTTAAGCAGGTTTGCGTGGGTTTGCCTGACAGTAAGCGCTGCTAACGTATGGTTAAATGGATAGGCACTTACACCATGTAGGTTTTTTTAACCAATGTGCAAATCTGCTTAGCATTTATATTTAAGCAATGCTTACTCCTGCTAAGCATAGCTTAGCCTTTGTAACCAGTGATCACATTTCAGACTGATAAAATAGCAGTGTAATGATATATTTAATAAGTGTATTTAATTCCATGTACATAACATGATTCTATGTGCTGTCATCACAGTATCAAGGGCTATAAGTATACTGTCTGGGACACCTGAGTATATATGGCTAGTACAACAATCTTTTTCTTTTGTATGTGTTTCTTACATGGGTAGTATCCCAGGTTATATGCAGTCACACTTAGATGTATTGTATCATTACGTTACTACTGTTAACAGTGCTTTCCCAAGTAAGAGTAAATTGCAGATTGTAGTACTGGAACTATACACCCCTGCATGCAAAGCTGGACTCTGAGTACTGAATATCATGTTCTTGGTGCATGAGACAAGTGTTACTAAGTACTTGCTACTGGGTATTGATCTGATATGCGGATATTAACTGTAGACTACTATGTGTATAGGACATGTCACTGAGGGCTGCTGTCATCTAGTAATGGCATACCTATCAGTGTCAGACATCTGTCTGTCAAAACATTAATCCTAATGCATAACCTGTTGGCTAGCCGATTTCTGTCTGTCCTCTGTACAGATGTACAGATGTCATGTATCCATCTGGGCTGCTCAGAGACAATCTATGGTTGACTGACACTGACATGCCTGCCCAGTTGTGTTATGAATGCCACAGCTAGGAAAACCCACCCTGTTTGCACCACATGCCATGGATACCTCAAGTAGACTACCACAGTCAACAAAACATGCTTAGGTACAGGTCTCCAACCCAGACACTGGTCATGTTATGTAATATATGTTGCATACATTTCAGTTGGAGCACCTCGCTGGCCCTCTGCAAGAGACAACCAGATGATTGGATGTTGCATTTAACTGTTACCCTGAGGATCACTTACGTGGCATCAGTTGATAGATGACCTGCTGACAAATGTCAGGTGGCATGATACCACTGTAGCCACATCCCCAACTCTTCTAATCTCTCCATGGATAATATCCTGGTACACACCTAGGAACACCTGCACCTATGGACCCCAGTACTGACAAATGTGTCATTGGGCATTGCTGAGAATAACAGTGTCTGTGTGTTTGTAAACCATCAGTTGATAATACCCTTAGGGCCTTCTCACACACTACACCCCCATTGCCATTGTTAGAAATAGCTGCTGCTGTAATGCACATTAAATGTACCTTGTCACACTTTTCACCCTATGGGTTACCTGGAGCGTGAAGTACCAGCACAACACTGTTGTACAAATGGCTAGATAGGCATGGGTTACCCTCTGAGTCCTGGCAAGTGTGTGCATGTGTGCAAGTGTGTATATTTGTAGGGTACAGCATTCTGAGGCCATAGTCTCCAAATACAATACATCTGGCCATACAGCAGACCTCCCAACCATACCAAATTACTCGGTATTTACCGAGTTTTGGGGTCCAAATGAAGGGGTGCCACGATTCCCGATTGGCACCCCTTCATTTCCGATTTTTTTTGCTTTATTTTTTTTTTTTTTTGAAAATCGTCCTGTCGGGGCTGACGTCATCACGTGCGCGATGACGTCAGTGCCGTCAGGGCTACCAGCCAGTCGGAATTGAGCTCAAGAGCTCACGTCATTATTTTCAACTGTCTGCGAGCGGGAATACAGCAGCAAGCAACCGGGCGGGCAACCCCTAATGGATTACATTTTATGGCGGTAAGTCTAAAAGAAAAAAGTGCATTTTTTCAGCAACTCGGGTGGGTTTTGTTTTGCTAGCAAAGGTTTGCTGTGGCGCGATGTTAGGAAAGGTGAATTACAAAAGCCTTAGTCTTAAACTGTTAAACATCTATATAGAATGAGTTTGAAATTATTTTTCTTACTTTATTGTCCTGTTCACATTTTGAGCTTCCTGCTCCGCAGAAAAGGGTTAACCTTTTTCACTGATTTTACCTTTATTGACTGTAAAAATATGCAGACATGCTTTCCTCTCTGGTTGTGAAGCAGTAATGTGCAGGCGAGAACGCAGCAGCTTTTCCATTTTAAGGAGACTGTTAATTTCCCAAACATACTTCTTATACAGACAGTTAAGTTTCTGTAGTGTTTCTTGTAGAATATCTGTTGCCTTGCTGTTTCCATCCAGATAGCTGAGGGCTTGGAAAGGTGCCATATTTAAACCATGAACGGTACTATATTTAAACACTGAGCTTGCTAGCTTGTTTAAGTTTCTGTAGTGTTTCTTGTAGAATATCTGTTGCCTTGCTGTTTCCATCCAGATAGCTGAGGGCTTGGAAAGGTGTTATATTTAAACCATGAACGGTACTATATTTAAACACTGAGCTTGCTAGCTTGTTTAAATTTCTGAAAAGTAGTTGTCTTTCCATTATTTCCCTACCCCCACTTCATTATAGTCCTGGTGGTAGTATGCAGTACTCTTGCTCCTTGTGGAAAGCATGTTTTTATTTTGATGTATTTATTTTACTGGTTAGTGGACTAAAGGACATGATTCTTTTTCAGCCATGTTGTAGTTAAAAGAAAATAAATCAGTAATTTAAGTAATTCCAGTCATTAATACTTTAGTTATTTGTAAGCAAATAATGAGGACATTCAAGTCTGGAAGGAATGACGTTATTGCAAATTTACTAACTGTGCTTTGGTGGGAAGAATCCTGACCCAGGTTCAAAGAATATTGTATGATTGTCTGTAGCTGAACTGTAGTCCAAGTACAAAGATAATCTGTGTACATGATGTGGTTTCAGTAAACTGGTGGAATATGTTTTAGAGAGTATTAATGGCACCCATGTGTGAAGGTATTGATTTAATAGCAACTTTTGTACTATGCAGTGTAGTTAAAGGCAGATGGTATTGTTAAGGCTGATAAGCTGAGCTGAAGTTTTTTACATTGATGTGGAAACTGAAGAAAGAATTGGTTATTAATTTGTTACCAAGTAAGTAAGAAGTATATGCTGTTGTGGTCAGTAATGGATAGGTGTTATATTTTATAAGATGTGTAGTAATTTAGATGCTTCATGTGAAGGTATTAACTGCATAAGTACTCTGCTTGTGTACAGCAGCAGTTACATTTTGTTGTGCTATATAAATACTGCTTCAGAACTGTTTGAGTAAGGTTACAGTTACTTGAGCTTTAGTGGACATTGGGAAATTCTTTAGGAGAATTTTTAGGAAATAAATTAAAGCTTAGAGTAGCTTTGGAATACTCTCCTCCTCCTCCTCCCAACAAATTCCAACACATGTGAGAGATGCAACCATATAGCCAAACTGGAGGCTAAGCTCTCAACTCAGTACTGGCATAACCAGTCAGGAAGAGAAGGAAACCACACTCACTACAATTCCAGTCTCACATAGACCTACCACGACAGCAAACCAAACACATAATCACACAAAAACATACTCGGAGGCGCTAAATAAAGATCTGCCGAAGCAGCAGAGACCTCCAAAGCAGACACCCAAGCAGCCACTACCCCAAAACAAAACACTTGGAAATTGAAGTTGAAATCATTGTACCTGCTCGTAGTCAACATGTAGAACAATTTGACAGTGATTACTTTTTTGTCTGGTATAATTGTTAATATTGTTTAACAAGTGTGTTGTAGTATACAAGAAATATAATTTGAATAAAGTCAGGAAGGTGTATCAAAGAAAAGAACACAAGTATGTTTCTTGTTTTGTGTGGAAGGGGGCAATGGTTTGAAAACAGCCCAAATGTAATTTTTATCCACTACTCAACCAGATGCATTTTCTTTTGATGTGGTTTGGGTTTCAATGCTGTTTCAGTGAATGTGAGTTTCAAGGGCAGAGAAGTTTTAATGCCAAGCCTATTTTCATTGTGAGACAGTATATCTTTGTTTACCAGATGTCTATTAGTATCTCTGCATTGTTGTGCTGTAAAATTTAAAAATAAAATCCAAATCATTGTAGAAGTAAAGCAGAATGCATGCATTAGTGTTTATGGTAAATGGGGTGGAATAGCCAGGTAATGGGATATTGGAATGGCTGCAGGAGGACTCTGGTGCTATATTTTGATTGTTTGTTCTTCAGTTTGTTTGAAATTTGGTATCCCACAAGTCCATCGGAGTGGGCGTGATTACGTAATTATGTATGCAAATTAGATGTTAATCAGCGTACAGATTTGTACCTATTTTTCATGGGCCTTGTCCAGATTTTTGATGTTTCCAGGTTGAGAGGTATGCCATACAGTATAAGACATAGTGATGTTTCTGACATTAGGAGAGCCATGACAAATCATCACCCTACTATCCCTGTGGTATGTGCAATAAATGCAGATCCTTGTAGTAGCACTGATGAGATAGACAAGGGGTTGTATTGCAGTCGTGGTCAATGTGTGATTGTGAGTATTATCATGGGTTTCAGTGAGTAAAATATCCAATGTGGGGTGTGGGTGCTGGGTATACTGTCTTTACACCATGGTACCCCCAGTACATGTCCGGAGGTCCACTGTATGATGACCACTGTCACGATCAATCATACAGGTAACTGAGTACACTATCCAGCCCAATGGTGCATGTATTATCTGTAACAGAATGGACTCACTGACAAGGTAGTTAGCACTGATAAACCCAGGTCTCTCAGATGTGTGTATGACTGTTATGTGTTTGTCAATGTGTATACGACAGTATGGCATACTATCTATTGTCCATTAACACCCAGTACATCCCCCATTACCACACTATACAAGCCCTGGTGATGTTCCTCACTTAACAAGAGACTCGGGACACATCTCATCCTAAACGCTGTGTGGTGTGTGCAATTAAGGCCAAACACATTAGCAGCAATAGGTACCTAGGTAGTGGGTCTACTCTTAGTGTTGCCAAGTAAGTGTGTGTGTATGTGAAGGGAACTACTTCAGTTTGAAGAATATACATGTCCCAGAAGGTCATCTGTCCAAGAACTGACTGGCAAATGCTAACATTTCAAAGGAATCATGTCATGGAAATTTATTCCATCAAAATGAGTAGTAGATGTGTAAATGCCCTCTCCTCCACTGTATAGCTGCATAGTGATACTGGAGTTGGTATATATAGTTGGCTGTCGATGTGGACACAGCCACCCTCATTGGGGTTATTGTTATGTGTATCCCAAAGCTTAGTCTGCTGTAATACTGTATAATGTATGTTAAAAGGTTAGGTAGTCATCACTCACACTATGTGCGTATCTACACCACCCCACACCCTCCAAGGTGTAGGGCTGTGCCACCCACACCAGCACACCTATGTTTACCAACACTGGGATTGCACTACATTTGGGAAGGGACCATATAGCCTGCCAGTACCATCGTCGATGACATTAAAGCAGCAGACTGATTATTTACTGATGTGATGGTTTACCTATTATGTCTTGGTGGAATTACATAGGCTAAAATGGGTTCACTGCAAAATTAAGTACATCCATGTGTACAGTATTCTCTGTGTATTGCATCAGCACCAAAGCCTGTGTGTGTGTGTGTGTGTGTGTGTGTGTGTGTGTGTGTGTGTGTGTGTGTGTGTGTGTGTGTGTGTGTGTGTGTGTGTGAGAGTGACACAAACATGTGGTGTGTGCCACCCAGTACACTTACCATTGTCCACTGTAGAAGGGCTGCTGGCATCAGCCACCATGCAATCACCTGTATACACCCCTCAGACCTATCAGCCATGTAGCACATGCAGTAACTCTTATACAGACCTGTTACTTGTGTTCAGCTGTACCCAGGTTATGACAGTCAATGTGTCACCACAGTGCCATACCCTTTGTAGGAAACAACAGCAGATCAACATCCTGCTGACACATAGACACCTACAACACAGACTGAATACATTATGGAGACCAATATCAGTCAGTGTTAATAATAGCTATAATGCACCATGGCTGAACAGCTACACATCCTGACATGTAAGCATTTAACTTTCCTATGGAAAACATATTACACAGCATTACATTGCTACATCTTAGTACATTCACCCTGTGCATCAGAACCATATTAGCCTGTCCCTGCATTAATGGTATGGATGACAGGGATGTGGCACAGATATCATCATATGCACAGGGTGTGTTGTAGGTTTTCCAGAGACCTAGGCTGAGCCATTTGGTTGACATCATGTGTGTGCATTAGGGGGTTTCATTATTAATTGTGCTGTGCAGATGTGGTGTGTGTAGTCCCTAGCTGTGTTGGTGGTGGTGGTGGTGGTGGTGTGTGTGTGTGTGTGTGTGTGTGTGTGTGTGTGTGTGTATGCATGCACACAGTTTGGCCATGTGGCTGCCCTATACAGGGGTTTGTTGGATAGCTGCGTACTGTACATGGCAGGGTGTGCAGTTCACCATCTCCGGCCACAGACACGAGAACTGTGCCTGCCATGGATCCCACGGGCACTACCAGGTACAAGGCCAGATATGCTATTCTCCCCTGATGATGACACATGTCTGCTGGATCCAGGTCTCTGTTGGGACTGGCCAGGGCCACGTGCACATGGCCTGCTGTGTTATGATGTGGACAGCACCCCACCATGCAGTGCTGGTGCAAGTACTGCCATTATGGGAGTGGCTCTGACTTGTTGCATGTCCATGTAGACCTCCACCTGTTGGCGTTGCTGACGTATGTCCATGTGACTGTCGCCCTGTTCCCACCATATGCTGTAACACGGACATTGCATGGTCAAGGATTCCCACCATCTCACCCAACCATCTATCCAGGACCTTTGCAAAATAACGGTGGGCACCTGTGAGATGACGGATATTGTCAACAGCAGAATGGGTAGCCCTCTGGAGCCTCAGACCCTGTCTGGTATAATGTTCCATACATTCCTCTGCCTCCATAATGGCCCAAAACATGTGTCTGGTGGCACCTGCTGTGGCACTTCTGCCAGGGGCATGATGGCCTGCAGCCCTCCTATGAGCATCCCTGTACATCTGCCTGTATGGTACCTCACCGGTCATCCATCTATGGCTGCTGAGTACAGGCACACTTGACATAGTCCCCACACTGTCCTGTCCTATGCCACCATCCGCCAATTGTCCCTCATCTATGGCAACCGGTGATGGGGTATGTATAGGCAATGTGACTGTGTGCGGGGTTGAGGTGGATAACAGTGAGATGTCAACTGATGGCACAGCTGCAGCCCCTGAAAACCCCACCTCTGCTTCACCATACCTATCATCATTGTCAAAGTCTGTATGGTCAGTTTGCCTGCAGGAGGGACCCTGACCCTCCTTGCTACCTGTGAGGGGAAAACATACTTTAAGACTTGTATATCATTTCTTACCTCTACACACATGAGCTTGCGTGCATGCCTGCACACACACACACACACACACACACACACACACACACACACACACACACACACACACTTACAGGTGAGGTGGCACAAAGATATTACACAGACCTCTCGTTACCCAATTGTAAACATGCATGACATATGACACTCAACAGCATGCACTGCAGCTATACTCAATCCCTGTTACCAACATTATACATCTATGTGATGCATGAGTTTTGTTAGCAGGTGATGCCCCTTCCCCTGGAACGCACTGCACCCATGTACACAGTATTGCTGTGCACCTGTTCAGCACCCTGCCATGTACTGTGCACCATACTTCACAAGTGTGCACACCATTGCTGAATGTGTATATGTGTAGCAGTTATGTTTGCTCTGTTGCTCACAGCCCCTGTGTGTTTGTCTGACACATACCTGGGTTGAAATGAGGACAGATACCAATAGTAAATCCCTGATGTCCGATTTGCAGATCTTATCATCAGCAGTGCATATATGAGCAATAAAATCCAATTATACTGACAACCAGACAAGGTCATTGTTCCCCTCTACTCATCACTCATTAGACCCATTATAGAGTAGAACGCCCCTTTTGGTATTTACCTCACAAGACATCTACAACAACTGGAAAGGCCACAAAAATACCTCACAAAGAGGATTACTGGCCTCAAACAGATGCCTTCCGCATACCATCTCAAAAACCTCCAGCTTTACTCCATCATATATCGCCTACTCAGAGGCGATCTCTGCCCAACATACAAAGCTATGTCAAACCCAGAGCTGTTGGACATGCTCCACTTAAAGAAATCCCAATCCCACTGAGCTACACACTCTAGGGACCTAAACCTTGTCACCACAATAAACAGAACATGCTGGAGGGATAGATTCCTGTCCCAGAGACTTCACATACTCTGGAACAGACTACCTATCTATATCAAACAGAGCTCCTCATTAGCACTCTTCAAGAAAAATCTTGATGATTGGATGGGTAATAGGAAATTCACCCCGGGGATCACTTCTGTGGTTCTGCTTGACAGGGGCACAGGAAAATAATTTTCTTGGGTGGCAAAAGCCAGGGTACCTTTTTGGCCAGGCATGTATAGGCCCTAGAGCCAATAGCCTAGTACCTACCTATGTACCTATGAGCCTCCAAAGCTTACTGTGGCTATGAGGAGTGTACACACCCTTATTGACATGCCACCCTCTTCCCTGATATGCCATGGGGCCACAATACTGCATATGTTAACATCACATACAGCTGATATGTGACATATGACCTGTGCAATCAAATGCAGTATCAAATAAATGTGTTAGTTGTGCAGATGTTGATTGGGATACATACAATATGTGGGTTGCATAAGTGTGCACACTCTTAACATGATGATTTGTTGCAGCACCTGTTAAGTGAACTACAGCAGTCACTATTCTTGGAAGGTGTATTCTAGCATGGCCCATCTTCACTTGCCATTATTTGGTCACTTCACCCTACAAATGTTCCCCAACTCTGCCAGACTGCAAGGTCAGCTCATGTGCACAGACCTTGGAGGTCACACAGTGCTTTCACTATTGCTGTGGAGTCAGGGTTATGTCTGGCATAATGCATGACCGTGACTGTGTTCAGATACAGCCATTCTCAGCGAGCTTTGGATGTATGCTTCAGTTCACTGTTGTGTTTCAGGATGACACCCCTCCCCATCCTCAGCCTTTTTTCAGATGCTTGACAACTATGGGCCACTCATGAGTGTCATTTCCCTGTTTCACAAATTCAGAACACCATGTCCACCAGCCTAGTTCCTGCTAATGAACAGCAAACCTACAGGTGTACACTGCCACCAGCAAGGTACAGATGGGGATGGTGGGCCTGAGGTAGAGTGAGGTGTTGCTTGTGCAGCACATGTATCTTTATTAATACTATCTGTAGGTTTTAGCCTTGATCTCGGTACACCATTACACATTGCCAACAAATGCCTTTGGGAGACTTGATGTTATGCATATACTACCTGTAGAGAGCCCTGGATGATGTCTCCTGTGGAATAACTCTTCCATCTGATTACCCTAACCCATAGGCCACACTTATGCAGAGTCCAGGAAATTGTAGACACAGGTACTGCACAGGCAGTACTTGCTAGACATTCCTGCAAGTCCCTCAGTGTTGCTGCATATGTCTGGGCAGCTTCCATGACCAGTTTGCAACATATGTTGTCATCTGTCTTGGATGGGCATCTGTTTATTTCCTATACTAATGGTGTCCCATACTTAATCGTCACATACATCCTTGTCTGCACTGTTTGCCATGGTATATGCAATATGATAAAACAAGTCCAGCTGACCGCAAAGTTATGCTCAACCACAGACCAGATAAAAATGAACAAAAATGTAGAGCATAGCACCACCACAAACCAATAAATAAAGCAGATGGCAAAAAGCAGTATAAAACCCAAAAAGACTTTTAATCGATAAACAGATACAGGTGAGCACTTTCATGACAAAATCGCTTCTTCATACCATACGAAAGCACTCACCTGTATCTGTTTATTGATTAAAAGTCTTTTGGGGTTTTATACTGATTTTTGCCATTTACTTTATTTATTGGTTTGCTGTGGTGCTGTGCTCTACATTTTTGTTCATTTTATATGGTATATGCAATGGCGAGGTAAGGCTACATCACCCAATCCTGAGTGCTACCTTTTGGATATGGGATCCATTCCATGTTTTGTAAGATGTGTGCAAGCCACAGCTGCCTCTGTTGCAGGTGAGTGGGAAAATGTCATGGACATACTTCTTGGACAGCAGATCATTACTTGGTGTGACATTGAGGACCCATACTTGATGGAAGGTGCATACTCAAGACGAGTGAATGCTGCAGTACCTCAAAAGCTGCTTCTACAATATGCTATTTGGAGTATGTGCACACATATGCTTCCATTGTTTGTTAAGGTATGCATTCTCCATATTTGTTGTCCTAACATAGGATTCTATCTTACACCTTCATTGCTCTTGTTAGGATCACATTAGAGGTTGTAGAAGTTGTGGAATGTGGTATAGTGATATTGTGATTGTGATGTGTGCTCCTCCCCCCACACCCCCCATAAATTAAATATACCAACACCAAGATTGCACTACAGTGTGAAAAAGTTAATTTCCTAACCCCACTGAATCAAGCCCCCTGCAGAAACATATTGAAAAGTGTGTTTGGTAGTTTGGTGTCATTATATGTTGCTATATGTGGAGAGGATGTTATTTTCATGTGATTTTTACTATTAGATGTTATTAAATTCAATGGTATGGGTTTTAGATGTTTTGGGTTTTAGATGTTCTGGTTTCAATGCTATGAAATTAGATATTATGTGTTTTAGATGTTTTGAAGGGGACCTATATATATATATATATATATATATATATATATATATATATATGTATATATATATATATATATATATATATATATATATATATATATATGTATATATATATATGTATATATATATGTATATATATATATATATATATATATATATATATATATATATATATATATATACACACACACACACACACACACACACACACACACACACACACACACACACACACACACACACTCACACATATATATATATGTATATATTTTTTTATATATATATATATATATATACATACATGTCTGTCTACATATATATATATATATATATATATATATATATATATATATATATATATATATATATATATATATATATATACATATATATATATAGATATATATATATATATATATATATATATATATATATATATATATATATATATATATATATACATTTTCCCTACTGTTGAATGACTGTGCTGCATGATATGTTTGAGAAAACATCACATTTATGTACAGCTGAAATGGTATAGTGGTAAATCACTGTGGCAATGGTGTACAGGGTCCTCAGTTCAAGACTTCCAAGGCCTGATTTTTTTTATTGTTGGGCAGAACAAGGGCTGTTGGATACAGAGTGATTAAGGCACTTTTAAGCAGTTGTAAGTGGGTTTGCATGCATTTGTGCAAAGGTAAGCAATGCTAACCTCCGGTTAAATATGCTTACAGCCAGTTAGCCAGAAAATTGATTATTCTGTGTAGGCATTGTTTACCACTGTGCAAATAGGCTTAAACCCACTTACTACTGCTTAAAAGTACTTACTCTCACTTACCCCTGTGCTAATTTATTTAAAAGAAAAGAAAAAGGGGTGATAGTAAAGTGGTGAAAAGGGGGGCATGCAGAGGGAAAGACAATAGGGAAAGTAGCTAGGGATGTGCAGGAAGGGTGTAGGGAAGGTCCATAGCTGTCCATTTCTTCTACAGCAACAGCTGTGCATACAAACTGAATTTGGAGGTAGATTTGGACACTCAAACCTGTGAAAGAAAGGTGAGGACAACAATCATATGTTGTGAAGCCAATTAGACCAGATCACATGTCTCCAGTGGACATGTGTGCAAAATGGACAGCTATGTATGGGGTGAGATTTTTTGGGGGGAACAGATTGCCCTTTTTATTTTAAGGTGAGAGTGGCATGTTGTTTAAGGAGAGGTATATTTGGGGAGGTATGTTGGGTAAGAAGACAGACAAGACAGCATACAGGGATGATATATGACACATGTGGGGGGTAAACACCTTGGACAGGGAGGGTGTTTGGAAGTCGGAAGCCCATGAGCCCCTAAATGGAAACAGTGGGACTGAGGTCCCCACCCATGGGCAGTCACCACTGTACCTTCACATCCCTGAAGGTGGACATGCTGGGGGCTGGGTAGGAGGGCCAGGCTGACCCTCTAAATGCACCATGTGGCCCTCAAGCTGGTGTAACAGATCTCCAACTCCCTGCAGAGCTTGCTATGTACCAAGCCCTATACCTGACTATGGGTGACAGTTTCCTGTCTGCGCCTGCTCCCGGGGGGGGGCGAGCCCCATCTGCTGAGGCAGTTCCACCCAAGGTGGTGCAGGACCAGTAGATGAGGAGGTCCTTGGGTGGGTCCCAGACATGCTAGAGCCTGGTACCACAGCCAGATGAGGTGGGACAGGTGGGTCCACTGGGACCGGCCTTCCCAAACATGCTGTGGTGTTGCAGTTTTAAAACATATGTGGGTTAGTAATAGTCAACAGAATCCAGAATTAGTTATAACAGCATGCATAGATATTCCCGTTAACCCAAAGCATCAGATTTGGAACAGTTGCATAGCAAACAGAACACATGCATATATGGAACCACAGTGGCCATTACAATGGCATGCAGGTTACATTGATAGCAACAGGCCACTAATAATAGTATTTCAACATGGAACATTAATAGAAACACATTTCAATATTTATTGAGCAATAGGACATATGCCCCAACTGTAGGTTTGGTGTAAACATACCCATTGATTTGTGCATTTAGATAATTGTTCCAGATATGGTGGGGAGAGAGAGATGTCAGTTAACAACTTATATATACCTGTAGTTCTCACAACTTTAATGCTCATAGCTCTAATCAGTAAGGTACAGGTATTATTACACTACCCTATGGCCTTGGTTTGGCTAGTGGTATGTTTGTAAACAAGTGTATACTTCAACTGTCTTATAGATACATTCTACATCTCTTACCTGGTATACGTGTGGAGGGAATGTTTGTTAACAGTACCTGACTGTTTCTACACATATTTTCAGATTCCGAGTTAATATTATGCACATACCTCTCAATCTCTAATTGCACACACTCTGATCAAAGCTTGACAACATGGGGGTAGAAATGGGACATATTTTGAATACTGTTGTCATAACCTTGGAGGGCTGATAGAGTGACAGGATTTGTTTTCATGTACATTTTCTGAAGGTTTTGAGGTCTGACAATCAAATGTATGTCATTATCTGCTGACTACAAATCAGAGATTATCCCATGGATTTGCCATGGGGACAGGGGAACAGGCAGAAAATACGAGCCAATTATCTGGACATTTTGAAAGGATGTGTACAGTTGAGAGGTATGATTATGCATACAGCTTACTACCACTCCCAGGATTCAAACTATGGCTGGGTCTGCTAAAAATACAACAGTTTAAGTCACAGTACAGTGTGCTATTTGGATATTGCTGTCTATCTCTTCGGTGTTTTCTGTCTAAATCTCTCGTGCTTGTACAGTCTGACCTTGTAATTATAACAGTCTTATACAGACATTCCTAGATATTTTTATTATGTAGCACAGTGTGGGTAACAATGGTCAATACAACATTACTATTTAGAGAATGCAAACTAATATGCCATACAATACCAGACTAAACACTACCAGTCCAGGATTTCAATCTTTACTGGCAGGCACAGTTTTCTTATCTGACAGACCTGTGGAGGGAATATTTGTTAACACCCCCTCAATGTTTCCACACATATTACCAGATTACGAGTTAATATTATGCACATACCTCTCAATCTGTTAATGCACACACTCTGGTTATAGCTTAACAACATGGGGTAGAAATGGGACATATTTTGAATATTCCTCTCATAAACATTTGGTGAGTTGCTAGATTGACAGGTTTGTTTTTATATACATTTTCTAAGGTTTTGAGGTCTGAAAATCAGATGTATGTCATTATTTGCTTCCTAAAATTCTGAGATCATCCCCCTGATTTGCCAGGGGGACAGGGTAACAGGCAGAAAATATGAGCCAATTATCTGGACATTCTGAACAAATCTGTACCGTTGAGAGGTATGATTATGCATACAGCTTACTACCACTCCCAGGATTCGAACCATGGTTGTGTCTGGTAAAAATACAACAATTTAAGTCACAGTAGAGTGTGCTATTTGGATATTGCCGTTTATCTCTTCCCTGTTTTCTGTCTAAGTCTCTCTCAGTTGTACAATCTGACCTTGTAATTACAACAGTCTTATACAGACATTCCTAGACATTTTTATTATGTAGCACAGTGTGAGTAACAGTGGTTAATACATTACCATTCAGAAAATGCAACACTAAAAATGCCATACGATACCAGAGTAAACACAACCAGTCCAGGATTTAGAGCTTTATTGCCAGGCAGTTACAGTTTTATTTAAATAAAAACTATATGGGACTATTACTGTCATATTGTCTGGTTTATTCAGTACAACCCATACACAAAACAGTTTTTATGCTGGCAGTTGACTTTCTCCTACTTTTATATTTATTTGGTATGATTACTACAAACAGGATTGTTACTCACCAGCCTCATGATGCAACCTTTGCAGCCTACTGGCATGGGCTTCCTGATGCACAGCCTGCTCAGCTGCAGCTATAAGAGAACTAGAGAAATATTTAGCCATACCTATCCATCATATATACAGGCTGGACATTATTAAACAGTTACTGGTATGAGTACTTACTCACTGCTGGGATATCACCCCTCTACCTAGATTCTTGGATCCACTGATCCAAGTGCTCCCTCTTACTCCATTTCAAGTCAGCATAGTGGTTCCTAACCTACTCACCAGTCTGTGGGATACCAGTGGCACTGGTGTGGCCACAGGTGTAATTGTCCCAGGCTTCCGCTTTATATTGGGAGCCCTGGTACTGGCCCTGCAGCAGTCTCTCATCATAGTTTTTTACCAGGAGTTCTACCATGACCTTGGACTCCTGGATGCCCCAGGACTGTGCCTGGAAGTGCAATCTCTCTCTCCAACTCCAGCCATACTGCCTACAGTGGGAAGCTGCAACCAGTTATGAGCTGTATTCCCACCTGTAGGGTTTAAATACATCCAATTTCCCACCCCTTGCCGTGATTGGATGGTTTTGAATATGCTGAGCTAAACTAAACTATGGGCAAACCTGCTTAGCTAAGGTTGGAATTGCTTAAAAAGGCAGATTCAGCACTGCTTGCCAATGGGCAAATCCATTTAGCTGGGCTACTCATTGCCTAGCAGTCATATTTACACAATGCTTATACCTGGTAAGCAGAGCTGTGCAATGCTTAGCATTGCTTATTTTTCATTTTATAGACTATTTGCTGTATGGATTGATTCATCATTCATTACATATTATAAATTTGTTTACTGTCCCTGACATCCCCCAATGTGCTTTCATTACATTTATTCATGTGTGACTATACTGTATGGGGCAAATGTTTATATGGGAATTTCACCACTTTATTACACTGACACCTCACATCTGGACCTAATGCAGTACTCCAATTAACAAATATATGTTATTTAGTCGGTAATACAAAAAAATGTTTATGCACTGCTGTCATATTTAAATGTAAATTGGTTACAGTGAGGATCGAACCGGGAATGGCTGTTCGCATAATGTACATGCTAACCACTACACTATTGCAATACTGCATATGTTGAATGTCTCTTGCTATTTAACTTCTTGTGCTGTTTAAGTTGGACTAAGCATAGCTAAGCAATGGGCACACCCACACAGCTACGCTTAAACTTTATCACATTTATAAAAAAAAGTTTTGTTGTGTTATTTTATCTATACCCTTCAAAATATCCCTGCTAATGCTAAACCTGTTATTTTAGCAGCTTTCTACTTCATGGTGGGCATACCTCTCAACCTCTTGGAGCAAAAACTCTGGACAAACCCTAAAATGATGGGGGGACAAATAGAGGGACAAATTTTAAACATTGCACTTACATTCTTGCATTAGCATGGATTTTCTGAAGGATGTGGAGTCTTTTAAACTCAAATTTTGTCATTTTATTTAATGACTTCATTCCTCAGCTATTTTCCATAAAGGTACAGATTTTAGGAGGAAGACACCAAAAATATGAGACAAAACTGTGGACATTCTGCGAGAGTCTGTACAGCTGAGAGGTATGTTTACATCCTGACGTGTTGGGGCATTATGACCATTCTCGCTCATTTTAATTGCTGAAAGGTGATTCTGGAGTGCAGGGGCATGTGTATTGTGAGAGCTCTGGTCTCAGACACACCCCCTGCAATCATACATGGCTCCATGTTAGTTTAACAGCACAGGCAGTGCTCCTTCGTGAATATGCAAGATGCACTGCCGTGCTGTACAGGAGCAGTCCCTGCTGGCTTATTCCTGCATGGCTGCTTGCTAAATCCCAGGGTCAATCTTAGCAGACCGTGGTTCTGCAGATAAAAATATGTGAATTTAGAGCTGGCCACTTCTCCAGGGTTCTGTTAATTACCTTCCAGAGACTCAGCCGTCTAGTAGGTGCATGCTTAATAATCTTGAGGGCATTACAGTCTGAACAAAAAAAATTATTGCAGTGTTTGTTGTCTTTGTGCACAGGAACTGAAATAACAGTACACATCTGATATAAGTTTTTCAGCTGGTGAATGTAGTGCTTTTTTGCCAGCCTTACTACATAGATTTGCCAGGTGGCACAGACACCCCACATTTATAATGGTGAGCTTCACCTCCTTTAAACAAGATAGCTCAGAATTGCATTCTCCAATCATTGAGGCAGTATTGAAGAAAATTGCACGATGTTGGAAACTGAAATGTTAAATTTTGTCAGAGTGGACATTAAAGCATCAAACAATACTTGTCCAGTTTGTGACACACATTCTGGCATATGAAGGAAACATATTACATTTTTGCCTGTCTTTTCATCAAGGTAACCAACAAGGATCACCAGCAGTATTTCATTGCTCACGTCTGTGCTTTGGTCCACGTACACACAGAATGCTGCTTTCTGGCAGGTGGCAGCAGTGTCGCTCTGGTAATGAGGCCCCAGAACATTCCATACAATGCAAACTGCCTTCATTGCTTCACATGTCATTTTTCTGAGAACATCTTGATCCTATACACATCTCTTCATAAATTTCAGGATGTGTTCTCCTGATGCATATGGTAAGTTGTATTTAGCAAGCAGTGACACAAAACCAACCTCTGCCTCAGCAACTCCTGCTCATCTCTTTTCCTTTTGTTCAGTATAATGGCCTGCATGATTAGAATACTCACTCCCTTGCTTCCACGATGACACTTGCAATCCTCCAGTACTCACTTGCCCACCTAACCAGTGTTGCAGAAGGGAGAGTGATTTTCATTGCAAAATGACATTTGCAATACGCTCAAAGCACCCTTGATTATATCTCAAAATGCATGTTAAAGATAAACAAATCCAGCTTAACAAACGTACTTACAAAACACTTCAACAAAGTGTAGCATGAAATGTACCTAAGCAGAAGCAATGACTATATAAACCACATACATCATGACAATACTACCTGCATTTCATAGGTTCATAGGTTCATACTAGGCTATCTGCCCTAGGGCATTTATAAGCCTAGCCAGAGTGTGTTTGGCTTTTGCCACCCATTTTAAATGAATTTTGCTATGCCCTTTTTCGAGGTTAGTATACTGTGCCTCTGTCTAACAGTGACACAGAAGTGATACCCGGGGTAAACCTACGATCTCCCATCCACTCATCAAGATTCCTCTTGAAGAGAGTCAATGAGGAACTCTGCCTAACCTGGACTGGGATTTTATTCCAGAGTGAAGGGAGCCACTGGGTTATGAATCTGTCCCTCCAGCATGTCCTATTTATTTCAGTGCTGAGGTTCAAGTCTCTCGAGCGCGTAGCACGATGGGATTTGGATTTTCTGAGGTGCAGCATGTCCATTAATTCCGGGTTGGACATGGCTTTATATGTCAGGCACAGATTGCCTCTGAGCAGGTGGTATGCCACTGAGTAGAGCTGGAGTTTCTTTAACCGGGCAGCATATGGCATCTGTTTGAGCCCTTTGATCCTCTTGGTGAGGTACTTTTGGGGTCTTTCCAGTTGCTGCAGGTGTCTGATAAGGTACATCCCAAAAGGGGCATTGTACTCAATTATTGGCCTGATGAGGGATGAGTAAAGAGGCACGATGACCTCCCCTGATCTAGATGTGAATCCCTTCATGATTAGGTGGGCTATATAAAATGTTTTTCTAACCACTTTGGCCACGTGGTTTTCAAATGAGAGATTGCTATCAACTTGGGTCCCCAGGTCCCTAATTGCTTCTTCCGTACTTAATGGATTACCACCTATGTGTTAATTTGTGGGCACTTTGTTTTTACCAAAGGGGATGACTATACAATTTTTGGCGTTTAGCTTGAGGCCATGGCTCTGGCACCAGTTGTCTGTTTCTATGAGGCCCTTTTGTAGGATGCTTGTGTCGGCTGGAGAGTTGATTATGGCATCTAGTTTGCAGTCATCTGCGAACTTGGTCAGCCACAGTCCTTCCGTGTTGGCCTGTACCTCCGAGAAATATATACCGAACAAGAGAGGTCCCAGGACTGAGCCTTGTGGGATGCCACTTTTAACTGGTTTGGAGTTTGACATGGCTCCAGCAATTCTAACCATGTGGGTTCTGTCCTTGTGCCAGTTTGCAACCCATCTAGTGACATAGGGGTTTATATTTAAGCTGGTGAGCTTATCTATAATGCCTGAGTGGGGTATTGTATCGAAGGTTTTAGTGAGGTCCATGTAGACTGTGTGGACCACCTTCCCTCATCAATGGCCTTGGTGACTGTTTCAAAGAAATTGACCAGGTTTAAGAGGCAGGATCTGCCCTTAACAAAGCCGAACTGGGTAGGATCCAGTGTCTGTAGGTCCCCAATATCTTTATTTATGAGGTCCATGATGATCCTTTCCATAGCTTTGCAGACCAAGCTAGTCAGGCTTATGGGGCGATAGTTTCCAGGATCCGTTGAGGCACCACCTTTGTGGAGAGGGACCACTGTTGCTGTACGCCACTCTTTGAGTACATATCCTGTAGTAAGGCTGAGATTGAACAGCAGTTTTATGTTTGGGTTTAGCTCTTCTTGGACAGCCCGGGACACTGTCTGGTCCCATTGATGCTGTGTTTTTTGCTTTGGAGAGGGCGGCTCTTACCTGAGCATCTGAGATGTCAGGAGGGCAGCACTCTGCTGGGATAGATATTTGCCCTTTTGGTGGGGAGGGGGGGGGGGCGAAGTTTGTGCTGAACCTGTCAGCTAGGATGTTGGCAATGTCTGTGGGTTCGGTGTATTTTTTGTCATTTTGGACTAATTCTGAGCATATCTGGGAATTCCCACCCAGGTTCCTAACATAACTAAAGAAAGCCTTGTGATTATCCTTAGTGTCCTGTGCAATTTTTCTCTCAAAGCTGGCCTTAGCCAATTTTATGAGTGCCCGTAGTTTTTTGCTAATACTGATCAGAGATGCCTTCCCTTTTTGGGATTTTGCTCTATCATGTAGTAGCTTCCTCCTTCTATTGTATAGTTTGTTTATGGCTGGGGTCCACCAGACAGGACGCCTCCCTTTGGAGGATTGGGTCTTGGTTTTATTTGGGATTGCATGATCCATGCATTCCTGAAGGTGTTCATAGAATGCGTTTATAAAGGATTCTGCGGTCTGGGCCATATTTTCCACAGGCCCGGGGGCTTTGAAGGATTCCAGCTCAGTTTTGAGGAGTGTGAAATTTGGTTTAGAGAAGTTTTTCACTGTGGTTTTCTGTGCAGGGAGTGGAGTTGGGATGTGAATATCCAGTGAGATTAGTTTATGGTCTGATCTTACCAGTGAGGGATACACTTCTGGTCTGGAGCATAGAGCCCCCATGTTGGTGATGATCAGGTCCAGTATGTTTTCCCCTCTTGTGGGAGTGGTAACAAGTTGTTCCATAGCATTTGAGTTTATAAATTCTATGAACCTTTGGGCTAGGGTGTTGGAGCTAGAGTAATGCTCCCAGTCTATGTTTGGGTAGTTGAAGTTGCCCAATATAATGGTGTTTGGAGAGACCTTCATATTTTCCAGTGTTCTCAGGAAGGTCGAGTGGGGTTCCTGGGTTTGGGAGGGTGGTCTGTAGCAGGCTATAAACTGGAAGGCAGTTTTACCCACTGTTAATTGCACATGGATAGTCTATGAAGCTTCGTGCTGTGCCACCAACCTGGAGGTGTGGGTATCTTTGACGAATATTGATACTCCCCCTCCTTTTGTGGTTCGGTCCAAGTTTTGGGGCCGAAAAGCATGGTATGAGGTATAACCTGGTAGTGCTGGGGTGCTCTCAGGAGCCTTGAACCAGGTTTCTGTTACTGCACAGATATTGATGTTCTCCATGGTAAGGAGAGTTTCGAGTGCGTGCATCTTGAGGTTTAGACTTCTGGCGTTGAGTAGCATTACTCTTAGTTTCTTATCCCTTGTGATACCTATGGAGGTGGGTTTGTCTTTTGAGCCTTGCCTAAAAAAGGCACTATGGGGGTGGCAAGAGCCTTTGCCAATATCTAAAAGTCCAGGGGTGACAGGTGCAAGCTGTCCCTAGCGAAGCATCGTGGCTTGTCGAGCATGTCATCCCAGGCTGACAAGCATTGGATCTCCTTTGAATGACACCAATACTTAAGCCAATTGTTGAAATTGATCATCTTGTCTTCATATTGTGGCATCATTCTTGGTGAGGGTAAGATGCTACTCAAGGTCAGGGTCATACCAGCCTGGGCTACATGCTCAGAGAGCTCCTCTATGTCTCTTTTCATGTAGTCCAGGGAGGTACGTCTCAGGTCATTCACACCAGCATGGACAATGACTGAGTCATATTTGTACTTGCCTTGGAGTGACCTGAGTGCTTGTGTTATGTGGTGGATCCTAGCGCCTGACAGGCAACTCACCGTGACCTTCTCCTTGTTCAGCCTGGTGAGTGGGACGTCAGTGTGCCTGACGATAGAGTCACCTATTACAACTGTATCAGGTGTGTTGTTTAGCCTTAAGGGCTGTGACTGTTCGGCACACTGGCTTTGTGAGCTATGTGTTGCACATGTTTTGTTTTGGGGTAGCGGTTGCTTGGGTGTCTGCTTTGGAGGTCTCTGCTGCTTAGGCAGATTTTTATTTAGAGCCTCTGAGTATGTTTTTGTGTGTTTATGTGTTTGGTTTGCTGTCATGGTAGGTCTATGTGAGACTGGAATTGTAGTGAGTGTGGTTTCCTTCTCCTCCTGACTGGTTACGCCAGTACTGAGTTGAGAGAGCTTAGCCTCTAGTTTGGCTATATGGTTGCATCTCTCACATGTGTTGGTATTTGTTGGGAAGAGGAGAGGGTTGTCTGTGTACATGAGGCAGTTGTAACATTGCCTCAAGATTCCCAGATTCACCAGCTGGACCAGAGAGGAGATTGACAACTGACCTTTGGACATGCTAGAATAGTATTGGGAATTGCTTTATAATTGAACAAAAGGGCCAATGGGGAATAAGGTACTCAAGGGGAGTTTGTGAGGGTGTAGTGCTTTTAGTTTTTTAGTGCTGACTTATATAATTGCTTTAGTGAGCAAGTGCCAGGCTATAGAGTAGGAATAGGGTGTTTATTATGAGAACTAGATCAGTTCTAAGGGAAAAAGTGAAGAGCAGACTTTGTCGAGCCGACAATGGTTTAAACCCAATTAAGTGGAGCTGCCCAATGCTGCGCTATGCACAAAATCACGCAAGGACGCGCCAAAGCGGGTTTTATACAGGGGGACTTGAAAGAGCTAGAAATTGGCCCAAAACTACCAATAGACTACCAAATTCTTGTACTGGGAACACTCATCCAGGGATAGATAGGCTGCTCTAAGCTCCCCACTGCCACTGGTGAACAAAGAAGCCTCCCTTTATCCAAGAAAGGAAATGGGCAACACAGGAACTTTCCAAAAGTCCAGAATACAGCAAAGCCTGTATTTGGACTACTCTAGGTCAGGAAAGACGGGAAACAAGGATCATTTTTTTTTTCTATTTTGCAACAAACAGCAGGAAAATGCAATAAATATGTAACACATGCTAGCGCACTTTAGTGTGTAGCCTCAACAGGTAAATGCAACAAACAGGACAAACTTTAAAAGTGCAGGTGCAAAAACAACTTTAAACAGTTTAAAACAGTTCAAGAAGCAGAAATACTTGTAGTTTAGCTAGATCGGACAGTTGCCCAGGAAGGAGCAGGAACAAAAAAAAAAACACTTTTATCAGGTTAGCAGTCACTCTTTTAGCCTCTCTGCTGCTAGCACCACTCTGCAGGACCACGAGGAGCTTGGCTGAGTAGTAACAAGCGCAAAAACCACGCCAAAGCGGGTTTTATACAGGGGAACTTAAAAGAGCTAGAAATTGGCCCAAAACAGCCAATAGACTATCAGATTCTTGTGCTGGGAACACTCTTCCAGGGATAGATAGGCTGCTCTAAGCTCCCCACTGCCACTGGTGAACAAAGAAGCCTCCCTTTATCCAAGAAAGGAAATGGGCAACACAGGAACTTTCCAAAAGTCCAGAATACAGCAAAGCTTGTATTTGGACTATTCTAGGTCAGGAAAGACAGGAAACAAGGATAATTTTTTTTCTTTTTTGCAACAAACAGCAGGAAAATGCAATAAATATGTAACACAGGCTAGTGCACTTGAGTGTGTAGCCTCAACAGGTAAATGCAACAAACAGGACAAACTTTAAAAGTGCAGGTGCAAAAACAACTTTAAACAGTTTAAAACAGTTCAAGAAGCAGAAATACTTGCAGTGTAGCTAGATCAGACAGTCACACAGGTAGTAGCAGGAAAAAAAATACTTTTATCAAGTTAGCAGTCACTCTTTTAGCCTTTCTGCTGCTAGCACTACTCTGCAGGACCACGAGGAGCTTGGCTGAGTAGTAACAAGCGCAAAAACCGTGCCAAAGCAGGTTTTATACACGGGGACTTGAAAGAGCTAGAAATTGGCCCAAAACAGCCAATGGACTACCAGATACTTGTACTGGGAACACTCCTCCAGGGATAGATAGGCTGCTCTAAGCTCCCCACTGCCACTGATGAACAAAGAAGCCTCCCTTTATCCAAGAAAGAAAATGGGCAACACAGGAACTTTCCAAAAGTACAAAATACAGCAAAGCCTGTATTTGGACTACTCTAGGTCAGGAAAGATGGGAAACAAGGATATTTTTTTTTTCTTTTTTGCAACAAACAGCAGGAAAATGCAATAAATATGTAACACAGGCTAGTGCACTTGAGTGTGTAGCCTCAACAGGTATATGCAACAAACAGGACAAACTTTAAAAGTGCAGGTGCAAAACAACTTTAAACAGTTTAAAACAGTTCAAGAAGCAGAAATACTTGCAGTTTTTGCTAGATCAGACAGTCACCCAGGTAGTAGCAGGAAAAAAAAACTTTTATCAGGTTAGCAGTCGCTCTTTTAGCCTCTCTGCTGCTAGTACCACTCTACAGGACCACGAGGAGTTTGGCTCAGATGTGTTCTAGCCCTGTCCTACAAACTGGTCTATACCTAGCAAAGGTGCCTTTAAAAGTTAATAAAAACTATGGCTCTCAGTACTTTTATAAGAATGTGACATTTAAGACATCATGCCTTTGAGCAGTCATGACCAATGAATGCAAGATCTCACATCTTTAACTACAAAAAACAAACAAACCATAAAGGCAGACATACCATATCCCAACAACGAACATTTGTAGAACAAGAAATCGCAATATCCTACTTTAAAATCCAAATAGCACACTTTAACTGCAAAACATCCATAATAAAGAAAATATACAAAGGCTGCAGTGTTACTGACATGAATGTGCTTATTTTCCAGTTGTGGAAAGTCTACTGGAAAATAATGCCACTGTGAGTAAAGATAAACCAGAGCAGAATGAGGGACAAATCCAGACTTAACTCATTCCCTCCAGTACAGCTCTTTTGAGTGTGTACCTTTAACTCCCAGTGGGTGTGGCTTGAGCCTTAAAAAAAGAAATAAAGTTATCACCCTAAAAAAAGAAATAAAGTTATCACCCTACAGTTCAAACAAATATTTCTATCTCTGGAACCGTCGGTGTTACCAAAAAACTGTAAATGGCAAACTATTCAGGATAAATTTGTCTTTATAGTGGTGGCATTCATTTAGTTTGATGCTTTAAACTGGATTTTAAAGGCAGTTTATATTAAGTTTGTAATGTTGTACAAACAGCTTTAGATATCTCAGTAATTATTCAAGCAGGATACATACTGCCAGTAGGATTTTCTTCATAAAGCTGTGAGCTTTTATATGAGGCTATGCAGTTCTGTATGTGTTATCTGAATGTTGAGATATTTAGAGAAATATAAAAATTATGACAGTTCAAATAAACCACATGCAAACCGTATGCAAATAATTATTATCTCTTTAGCTGCATTAGACCAAGGTCAAAATCTTCTGATGCTTTGTATGTAGCATGGTTTTGGAATTATTAATGAAAATATGAAAAAGCAATATCTGATGCCTAGAGACATCAGTAGGAGTTAACCACAGAAACACCTGGAGGTGCACTCCGCTGTAATGAGTTAATAAAGAGCACAGGATATTGCTACTGTTAATCTGAGGCATTATTAAAATAAGAGAATGTGAATTAATAAACATTTTCTGAAGTAGAAGTCTATAACTTTGTCATAATTAAATGACATACACAACAGCTTTTCCAAAAGTCATCAGCATAGCTCTCAACAAATCAGGCATAATCCTAGAAATCATCAGGTACAATCAGAGACACTTGAAGTATTAGTAAAAAGTGATACATTAACAGAACACAGAAGGGGAATTAATAAACACTTTCTAAAACAAGGTTATAATTTTAATTCTTGTCTAGTGCACAGCACAACAAATCAGCAACAAATCATGAAATAATCAGGGACAGAGACACTTACATATAAATATATCAAGCATGGGCGTTAATGCCATTCTAGCCTGCCAATATACCAAAGCACTTGTTTCCATAATAAGTGTCCAGGCTGTTCTTAAATATAACTACTTGCTTTAATGTAATTTTGTAGTCTATTCCATGCATCAGCTGGTGTCTCAGAGAACCAATTAGTACACATCTCATTCCGACAGAATGTTCTACATAGGTTGTATATTCTGCACTACTTTTTGATAACCCCAAACATTCCCAGAAATAGTTGTCTCTAAATGCCCAATACACCTGAATACTTCAGACATTGATGGAACAACAGAATGTAATCAATGTTATACTTCATCACCTTTCCCTGTATTTACGAAGCCCGTTATAGCATTCAGGAATAGTTTAAGAGCTATTTTCGGCAATATGGCCGACATGCGATCCAGGAACGAGATTCTGGGACATGCTCTTAGGCTAATCCTGCATGGACCAAGTCCCTGTATGCAAATTACCCTCATTTTCAGATGCAAACCATGCACATGAGGGTAATTTCTGATCCAGGAAGCAGGCAGTTATCAATGCAGGACGAGTGCAGTCTGCTGAAATGTATTCGGTTAGTAACCTAGTACGTTACTGCAAACTACAAAACGGAGCTATGACAGCTCCAAATAAAGGCTGCATATCATTGATGAAGCATGGCAATGGCCAAGTAGAAGGCCATTGACAATGCAAAATGCGTAAAAAATAAAAAAAAAAACAACTTTTAAATTCCTTTCGCCAAATCTTGCCTTCTTAAGCATAGGGCAGCGGCAAGCAAACGGGATCGGGGAAAAAATAATAAAATAAACCTAAAATAAGCATTATAACTAAAAGCAGTATTCAGCCATGCAAGTCAATGGCAGGCGTAAGTCAACCTGGCCAGTGAGTAATGGTTGCTAAGGGGGGAGGCCCAGTGTGGGATATGTAACTATGCATTAGCAGGCAATCCTATGCAAATGAGGGGAAGGATAGTGAATCCCAGATTTCCCCAGGGTGTGAGGCAGGTCCCAAGAGTGTAAGAGTAGAAATAGCTGGGTGCAAGACTAGGAGATAGGTGACATCATGGGCGAGTGTGTCAGGCATACTGTAAGTGGACTGGAGCCCTGCGGCTCGGGACTGCTTCTAGCTTAGCACAGCTAAGCTAGAGGTGTGTCCAAACTGCCTAGCACTCCTTACAAAGTGTAAGCGGTGTGCACACCACGCACCAGGTTTCACAGGAAGAAATAGGAAGTTAAACCAGGAAATAGCAGCTCTGTGCACATATGAGCACTCTGCACGGCGCGCACACAGGCTTGAATAGGGAGGCAATGGGAAGGGAAAACAGTAGTAGGAAGGTAATCAAGGAGAACTAGCTGAGCTGCCAGGTGAAATGTATCAGAATCAACTAATTACACAGGCAGTAGACCAGCCCAACCCAGAACACCACTATAAACCAAGCAAACACCTACCCCCTTGGTTTTTCCACACTCTACACCACTGGTGTATACAAGCGGGGAAATTTTAAAAACAAACCTACAAAATGAAAAGGGCTACACCAGGCAACATAGAACATGTGCAAGAGGCTGAGGGTGGTGAAGATGTCAATGCTGCCGAACAACTCACAGTGAGGAGACAGAGAAGAGTGTACACACCCAGGGTAACCTACCAGGGGCTACATGAGCTGGAGATAGTAGAGCACTATAGGGTGGACAGAGACCCTCTACAGCAAATTGTTGAGCTGTGCAGGCCACACCTGACACACCACACTGGCTGAGGGGAACCCATCCCAGTGGATACCAAGGTATGTGTAGGTCTAGGTATATTAGCCACAGGTATCTCCCAAACCACAACTGGGGATAACATGGGCATCTCACAGGCATCAGCATCCAGAGTATTCCAGCAGTTCCTGGATGCCATGTCAGCACATGCCAGTGAGCGTGTATATTTCCTCAAAACATGTGAGGTGTTGACCCACAATATGCGTTTCTTCCACCAAATGGCTAACTACCCTGGGGTAGTGGGTGCTATAGACTGCATGCACCTACACATCAAAGCACCACCTGGTGAGCAGGGTAGGGCCTACATCAACCGCAGGGGCATCCCCTCCATCAACTGCCAGGTTGTATGTTATGCCCAGGGCATTATACTGAATGCGTGTACTGGCTGCCCTGGAAGCTATGACGATTCATACATATGGCAACTGACGCAGCTGTACCACAGATTTGCTGATGTGGACATCCCCTACCTGTCACCTAATGGGGGATAATGGGTACCCACTGGAGCCGTGGCTGATGACACCCATTAGAAATGCACACAGACCTGAACAACAATGCCATAATGAGGCACACCCACAGGCCAGACATATAATAGAGCATGTGTTTGGGATGCTCAGGTCACGGTTCCTGTGTCCGGATACATCCGGTGGAGCTCTGCAGTATTCACCAGCTACATGTACCCAAATTGTTATGATATGTGCTATGCTACACAATATGATCCTGCAGAAACAGCTGCAGCAGAAACAGCATGGGGCAGGGCCACACCACCCCAACAATGCCAAGGCCTGTACAGACACAGAGTGACTTGGAGGAGGAACAACCTGAGCCTACCCCAGTAGGCAGAAGGGGCATGCCCAGTATGCCCTGGCCTTGGCAAAGCAGCAACGCATAGCATATGCACTGACACAGTAGAGGCCCAGGGAATGACACATCTCTCTGACTCGCACAGGCAGTAAAAGGGATGCCAAACATGACACTACCTGTGCCCAACCATGTATAGGGAGTGTACTATGTGCATCCAACATAGGCAGCCCTCCAGCACCATCCTCAAGTCCGGCACACACTCAAGGTAAGTCAATCAACCTACCGATTGCCAAATGGAGGAGAATGTGTTTTTACCTGTAGCTAGGGTATAGATGTGAACATGCAAGGGAATTGGGTGACCCGATGTCAAGGCAGTAGACAGTAGACACCCATAGTGGCATCATGAGATCTGTAACACATACTGGAGTCACCATAGTAGCCAGTGCTACACAGAGTGACAAAACCCACTGCAGGAAATGGCCTGAGCAACATGGGTGTCCATAAGAGCCACACATGCCAGTCAGGAAGGATCACATATCCAACAACAGTCTGAGCCAGCAGGACAGGTGAAGACTAACACAAACAAATGCTGTACTGTGGCCTCTGAATGTGCCCTATGGGCAACCCTTCCCTCAGGCCAACACAGACAGACCACAGCAGGCCAGGCAGTCAGATGTAAGTTGTGAAGACTAGGAAGTCAGAAACAAATATGTAAGTAAACAAAGCTAGGATCTGCAGTACACTGGTAAGCCTCTAGCCAGCAGGATAGGCAAGACTACAGACTGAAATGGAGTACCTAACATACCAGTACAGTCCTAGCAAATGTGTAGAAGTGTCAGTGTGCCCCTCCATCCTATGTAGAAATATAGTAACAGTTAGGTGTGCCCCCAATCCTGTGTATAAATGTAGAAATAGTCAGGGGTACCCCCATCCTATGTAAAAATATAGTAACAGTCAGGTGTGACCACCACAATCTTGTGTAGAAATGTAGAAATAGTCAGGTGTGCATGCCCAATCCTGTGTAGAAATGCAGAAATAGTCAGGTGTGCCCCCCATCCTACGTAGAAATATAGTAACAGTCAGGTGTGACCCCCCACTCCTGTGTAGAACAGCAGAAACAGTCAGGTGTCCCCCCCTGCTATGCAGAAATGTAGCAACAGTCAATGGCAAATGACCGATGAATACCCTGCAGACACAGCATGTTACCTGTCGGTGTACAACACAAAGGTCAGCACCACAGTACAAACTACCTGGAAGCGATCCACACATGCAACACAGATGGCCATACTGGGCATGCTCGCACACTTAGAGGAATGAAGGCAATGTCAGTCAACAACATACTGAGAGGTCATACTGGGCATGCTCACACACTTAAACACATGAAGGCCATGTATGCAAACACCAGTGGACCAGACATATCTGGAAGTTGCAGTTCTCGGTGCGGACACATGTTAGTATGCACCATTCCTGCCTTGCACACACAATGGATAGGAACAGAGACAAATATGTAAGGACAACACACTCTAATAAGCCACAGGTACATGGGCATAGATGTTTTTTAAAAGGGTGACCATGACAAGGAGCCATGTGGGCCTGTCCCAACTGGCACACAGCCAAAGGGCCCCCAACACATGAGGTGTGGATGTAACCCTCTGTGGATACTAGCCACCAGTACCTGTCAGCATGACAGACTATGTGGTGCATGTGCCATCTGTGCAACAAGACTGTACAAGGAAGTAGCCATCTAGTAGCTGTATACATGTACCTGTGACATATGACCCCATGTGTGCCTGTATGTGGCATGTCAACCCCTAAATGAATGGGGTATGGCCCATGCACACACTGCCCTCCCCATAGCAGTAGTATGACAAGCTTGCTGTGGTCATCCAATGTGAATTACACCTTTGGGAGAGCTATAGCTCAGTAATATGCATGGCGCGTCCCATAACTGCATACTGCTGTAGTGACAGAGTAGTTAGGTAGTAGTACTAACCCCAGACCTGTCAATTGTGTGAGTGTGTGTAGTGTACTAAACTAGTTAGGTAGGGGTTCTACTCCCAGACATGACAGGTGTGTGTGTGTGTGTGTGTGTGTGTGTGTGTGTGTGTGTGTGTGTGTGTGTGTGTGTGTGTGTGTGTGTGTGTGTGTGTGTGTGTGTGTGTGTGTGTGAGTGTGTGTGTGTGTGTGTGTGCGTTTGTAACTCGTATTCTGTGTAGAGGTGGTTATGAGTGAGTGACACCTGTGGACAATGTGGAGGGGGTTTGCTAATTTTATTTATGTTGGCCCTACTATATATCACAATGTCAACCATACAGGGATAACAGATGTAAATAGCTGAGAGGCTAGGGTGCAAAGCCATACCTATACATGTGACATCAGGGCCATCCAATCACAGTTAGCAACCCCACTGTGCCTTCACATGTGACTCACAATGGACATACCATGCCTGACAACATGCCCTGTATGGACAGATGACACTGACATCAGGAAATGCTGTTAGCATGCTATCAATGTAGGAGCAGGGTAAATCTGCTGGCCAGTACCAGTCCCAGCCACAGGAGGGCAAGACTGGCACATCTGATGATAAGCTGTGTTCACAGCATGAGCCAGACACCCCAGGTACAGTTCCACATATCACTGTATATGCATGTGGGAGGTGTGCACATCCTAGACACCATCCAAGTCATGGACTAGGGAACACATACATGGCAAGTGATGCACATCATTGGCCACACACAATAGTCACCCAGGTGACTGGTTGACGGATGCAATACACACCTTTGTGGGCAAATGCAGAAGCTACAGGCCTGTGCCACAATGCAGACCATTGTCATGTGGTCTGATGCCAAGGTATACCCATCGCCTACCCTTGTATAGCCTACTGGCATTGTTGGCCACCACACACCAGTGCAGACATGCACCCATGCATGCCCGAACTGGCACCCTGTGTGCTCGTGTGTGTGTTGTATGGTATGTATGTCCACATCCACATACACTACTCCCCCCAGGGCACAGTGAAGCATGCTGCCTGATGTCTGTCATCCCCTCATACTCACTGCCCATATGACCTTCGTATGACCCGTGTGGTGCATGTGTTCCCTGCTCATTGATGTGTTGTGGCAATCCCACTAGTGACGAGTTGCAATCTTGGTCCTGCTGAGTGTGTTAATGTGTGTGCATCCCTGTGTGAGTGTGTCTGTGCTGATGCTGGCACCTGTTCATGCAGACAAGCACGTGTACGTCACCTACTGTATATCTACCATATCCCTGTTACAGATGTCACTCACCATCACATATTTGTTCTGAGTGCTCCCCACCAGATAACCCATGTGGCGCGTCCAATAACAGCATCAAACTGTGATAGGCCTACATAGCTGTTGGGGGTTTGATACCCTGTGCTGGTAAGTGTGTGACACAAACATGTGTCAATTTTATCCTCCCACCCCTCCCTGACATGTATTCACCTCTGTCTGCCTCCCACACTCCCTCTCTGGTGGATGTGGAGGCCCACACCTGCATTGCTTAGGCAGCAGCATGTGTATTTTAAGTGATGCTCATGATCAGCTGATGGCCTCTGCATGAATTGCAGCCCTTCTCTAGCCAATTGCATGCGGAACAGGTGTGGTAACATTCCCATAGCCAGTTGCATGGAAATGCACTCCAATACCTGGGAACATCCTGGTGGTGTTGGCTCTTGTCTGTCACTGTGAGCAGGAGCTAGAAATGTCATTTGGCAAACAGCATTTCAGATGGGTTGGGGATTTACCTCTAACAACATACACTGCGGAAAGAGGGCAACACACAGGAGGGGGATGTGCCTGACCTGACTACAGACTGTAAGTGCTGCTATACTGCATATGGATTAATGTTGGATTAAGAGTGTTTGGATATGCCTGTCATACATGTCACAATACCTGCCATATCAGTTCCACGTATATCAGGAATCCTCATCTACAGGATCATCTGCAGACTGGGCAATGTTGTGCCTTTGGTTTCATGTGTTAGCCATGATGCATCAATCTGTGGAATGCAGAAGGTAGTGTGAGGATTA
>NC_056743.1:1689735237-1689802737 GCF_019279795.1 Protopterus annectens
GCCCCAGGTGTGACATACTGTGCATGAAGCATGCTCACATGCCCCCACAGTGTGCACTGTATATCATTATTCCCTTCGGTATTATGCAGGACTACTGCTCTCACAGTATGGTTGGACAGGCACTGTTCTGTGCTACACATAGACTGCTCATAATACTGTGGTTGAGCAATGGACACGTGTTCTGATATTAATCTACACACTTATATACATTTCCTATACTGTTGGATGACTGTGCTGGATGATGTGTTTGTGATCACAGCAGCTGAATGTGTATCCGCCATGGCTTAGTGGAACTCACGCTGACTACAGTGTGCAGGGTTGGGGGTTTGCAACCTGGCAGTGCAGATTATTTTGTTAGTGGCCACAACAACAGCTGTTGAATACAGAGTGACTAAGGCACTGTAGAACATTTGTAGGTGGGTATGCACTGGTTTGCACGAAGCACAGCATTACTGACCTCTGGTTGTGGCGTGTTGCACTGAGTTAGCCTCTACATTGCTTCACCAGTGTAGTAATCGCATACCAGCAACCAAACAGGCTTACACCCACTTGCTCCCGCATACACACACGCAACATCGTGCATTTTGTTCACATTTGTCAACCGGGACAATCAGACTGTATGCTTGTCCATTGTCAGCAGTGGCCTGGGGTGTAGAGCACCACATTGACCCCAGCTACTTATTCCAATTAATACTGGGGTGTTCACATTCATAGAAGGTAACAGACGTAACATAGCTACTTCCCCCATTCTTCATGCTTAGTTTACATTAAAATGTTGGTATTATCCATGCTTAGGTCAGGTTTACATGTCAGGTATGACTGTTGACAAAGGTCGGTTTAAGGTGAAGGTGGATTCCTGTTTTACAGGTCTGGATAGGTTATATGCAGGTATTCGGGGTAGGTGTAGTTATTCCATACCTGTGTGGTACAGTGGAAGGGAATAGCCAAGGAGTAGGTAGGTAGGTAGTGGGGGTGACATTGTAACTGTATAGTAGCCTGTAGGTATAATTGGATGGGGAGCAATAGGGAAGGTTTGTTGGATGTTGGGATTTGTTTGCGAGGCAGGACAAGAGGTGTTGTTATCACTAGTTGATGTAGCGGTATAGAGTGTGAGGTGGGGGGGGGGTTCATAAGGTGGTGAGCCTGTGCTGCTCCAGGTGTGCTTGTGGTGTTTCTTCATGTGTTAGTTACATGTGTCCTTTGGGACAGCTGTGATACTACATGTGGATCGGGGTTCCAGATACTGGCAGTATAGTGGGGGAAGAGGGTATCACCTATGTGTAACCGTAAACATTGATAGAAATGGAACAGGGGCTGATAGGTATGTGGTGTGCATGGGACACAAAGGGGGGAGTTAGTAGGGGAATTATTCAGGGATGTGCAGGACGGCTGCAGGGGAAGGTCCACAGCTGGCCATGTTGTCTATGACAACAGCTGTGCATATACACTGCATTTGGTGTTTGTGTTGGATACTCACACCCCTGGGTGGGGGTGAGGACTACAATAATACCTTGTGATGCCAATTAGATCGGCTTACATGCCTACAGTGGGGTGTTGCGACCATGTGTTCATGGGTGTTGTGTAGTGGGTTATGCAACAACACATATGGTTATACTGTACTTTGCCATGTAAACTGGACTGTGCTGTGGTGGGACCCAGATCGGGAATGGCTGTCCATTAGGCGAAAGCATACTTGTCGACTGTACAGAATCCACAGCCTGTCCAGAGTTTGCTTCATAATATTGGTGTGTTCCTCTTACAATCTGCACCTCTCTAGCAAATACCTCGGAACTGAAGTCATTAAATACAGATAAGTATTTGGGTTTAAGACTCCACATCCTTCAGACGAGTTATGCTAATGCATAACCTATTATTCTATCAGCTTTCTAAGGTTGTAAGTGGAATATGTAATTTCTGTCCCTATTTGTCCCCCCAGCGGTTTAGGTTCTGTCCAGTGGTTTTGCTCTTACAGGTTGAGAGGTATAGGTGGAAGCTCTGCCCAATTCGCAATATTACTTACATCCCCAGGACGGTCTGAATACAACTGTGCCAGCCAATACCTGCATGCCTAGGCCCAAGATTGCATACCCATAGTTCTCCCACCTGCCCGTCCTCTACAGCACTCATCCTTACTGTGGGTGCAGGTGGGGTCTAACCTCACCACTACACACTGCCCACTCTCCACGTCTCAGGACCCATGTTGTACATTGTCTCAACCCATGGGTCATCAGGCTTGCCCAACCTACTGGCCAGTGTACATACATGGCCTGGTTAGATAAATTGTTACAGGGACTGACTCTGATCATCATCAATTTTTGGGGTGTCCCACAAGGGACATTGATGTCTTTGTTTCAAGATTAGACTTGGCAGATCTCTCCCACTAGTAGTATCCTGCCTGTGGTCTGGGAAGCAGTGGTGTGTTTACTTCTATCGTGTGTTTGTATGTTTCACCTGTCTAGCTGGGGGGGAGAAAGATGTTACATGTCACACATTTGTTGATTGAACCCCCTTACCCCCATTGGCACGGCCTGTGAACATATGTAATTCTTAACTGCTGTATCATATCTATATATATCTATATATATCTATATATATATCGATCTAAATATATATATATATATATATATATATATATCTGCGGTATACTACTATTTAATAAATTGTTTTCTAGTCCTGAGGAGCTTTTCTCCCTGGGACTCTGCTGTAAATGAGCCAAAACCTCAGCCATACTTACACGGTTAACAGATGTAAATTAAATAAATACATCATATATATATATATATATATATATATGTATATATATATATATATATATATATATATATATATATATATATATATATATATATATATATTGCCGTATATATGTATATATGTCTAACAACATATGGATGTATAGGTGTCTGCATATGTATATATCTATATGTGGGTATTTAATTATATTCTGTTTCTGTATGTATACATTTGTACTACAGAGAGGGGGAGGTTTAACTCCATGTAGGTATGGGTATATATACACACACACCTCTACATTTTTACATCTACATCTGGTTTTTCCATTCTTTGCCATGTACAATAGATTGTGCTGCAGTGTGACTCATAGCAGGAGTTGCGGCCCATTGGGCGGCTGCCCTGGACAATGCACACTATTACTTACATCCCTGGGGCGGTCCACATAGTCCTACTCCAGCCAACACCTGTGCAGCTAGGCCCATAATTTCATACCCATAGTTCCCAAACTGCACATCCTCTTCGGCACTCTTCCTTACTCCGGGTGCTGGTCGGGTCTGGCCACACCAGTACACTCTATCCACTCCCCACTTCTCGGGACCCATCACATATCTTGTCTCGCCCCATGGATCATCAGGCTTCCCCTACTTTGTAAACTGGGAACATGTGTGGCCTGCCGTTGGACATCAGTGTAATGACAGGAAGCCCAAAAATCATTGAATTTTTGGGTGAACATATGTAATTCGTAACTGCTGTATCATATCCTAGCTGTATACATGTGTATATTTACACACACACACACACACACACACACACACACACACACACACACACACACACACACATATATATATATATATATATATGTATATGTATGCATACATATATATATATATATATATATGTATATGTATGCATACATATATATATATATATATATATATATATATATATGTATATATATATATATATATATATATATGTATGTATATATATATATATCTAACGACATATGGATGTATGGGTGTCTGCATATGTATATATCTATATGTGGGTATATATACATATGTAGGTTGGCGCACTGGCTTCCTCCCATATTATGTCCAAAAAATAGTGTGAAGTGCTCAAAAACCAACCAAATCAGAAAATAGAGCACAATGTTGCGGGTCCACGGATAATTTATTGTAAAAAACACATCCACAAAAGAAATAAAACGTAGTTAAAATCCACAATTGTTAACATCCACAATGGTTATGCGCTTTCATCAAGTAGTTTGACTTCCTCAGAACACAGTGACTAGTAAAATCCAAGTTTAAATACATGAATTCTAATTAATCAGAAATTCAAAATGACCAATCATATTCAATGAAAATTCCCTCCTCATGAATATATATTCCCTCCTCATAAATATGTTAAATGCATGGTTGTTTAAAAAGAAAGAAAATATCAATCTCATCATAAAATACACACACATAACATCTCATGTCAATGGGAAAACTTATAATAAAAATGTATACTACGATACACTAATATGTTACTACACTAAACCTGCCTTTTCTTTTAGAATAGGCATAATAGAGATATGCTCATTAAGCCCTGGGGGTTAATCAGCAGCCAATCGCAGTTGTCATAGTAATTCCTTTTTATACAACACATTGGCAGGTTTAGTGTAGTAACATATTAGTGTATTGTAGTATACATTTTTATTATAAGTTTTCCCATTGACATGAGATGTTATGTATGTGTATTTTATGATGAGACTGATATTTTCTTTCTTTTTAAACAACCATGCATTTAACATATTTATGAGGAGGGAATATATATTCATGAGGAGGGAATTTTCATTGAACATGATTGGTCATTTTGAATTTCTGATTAATTAGAATTCATGTATTTATACGTGGATTTTACTAGTCACTGTGTTCTGAGGAAGTCAAACTACTTGATGAAAGCGCTTAACCATTGTGGATGTTAACAATTGTGGATTTTAACTACGTTTTATTTCGTTTGTGGATGTGTTTCTTACAATAAATTATCCGTGGACCTGCAACATTGTGCTCTATTTTCTGATTTCCTCCCATATTATGACAATTTTTTGGGGTGTCCCATAAGGTATGCTCCTGTCTCTGTTCCAAGACTAGATTTCACGGGTCCACTGTGTCACCCCCCCCCAGTTGTATCCTGCCTGTGATATGGGGAGCAGTGGACTATTTACATTGTTTAAATAAAAGTATATATAAACCTCTGGATGAATGAAGGAACCAACAACAAGAAGAAAATAGATATATAGCAAAGTAAACTGGTTCCACACAGCAGGATAAAACACTCAAGTTCCTTTATTTATTTATCTATTTATTTTACATTTGTTGACCGGGCTAGTCTAACTGGATACATGTCCATTTTCAGTAAATGCCTGGGGAGATAAGCTCCACTTTAAACTAAATAAATCAAGACAAAACAAAAGTCCAAAAAATATCTAAAATACATATACTTGAAGATTTTCTTCAACAACTTGAGTTATACAGAACTAAAATTATACGGACTGTGACTACTGAGTTTAACAAGGCAAAATACAGTACTATTACCAAGGGAAAGAGATTGATATTCACCATAAGTATATTGGGTAAGAATGTATCTTTACAATTATGTATATAGGTTATAAAACAATATATAACATTGAGAAATAAGAAAATTATTAAATATATGTACATGAAGAAGTAATTACAGTCATAGTTAAAGAAATAGATTGGTCTATATACAAGGTGGAAGATATGAGCTCACTGAAGAAAGCAATGTTGTAAAGAGCATACTCAGTGATAGTTCCTTGGGAATAAGATACTAAGAAGGGAGTGAGGGATAAATTTACTAATACTGCAAAGTGTGTTATTGGAGGAGAGGTATAGAATAAAATTATACTGGGGGTGTTAGTTAGGGTTAGTACAAGGACATAGCCATTGTGTTTTTAGTTGAATATTTAGTTGCTTTTTAAAGAGTGGTAATGATGAGAGAGATGTAAGTTTAATGGGAAGCTTGTTCCAAATCTTCCCCACTGAATTAGAGAAAAGAGAATCACCTGCCTTGTTGTGGGATTTCTGGATGGTAACCAGTAGTTTATTTGCTGAGAGAAGGTTAGTAAGGTTTGTGTAGGGGGAGATGAGGCTACTGAGAATAGCAGTATTTCTAGGCTGGTACAGAATCTTATGGGTAATGGAGAGTTGTTGAAGTTCTAGCTGGTTATTTAGTCCTAGCCATCCTAGAAGTTTGAGATTTAGACAGTGATGAGTTCTAAATGGGGACCCAGTAGCAAACCTGACAATATTGTTATAAGAAGTGGTCAATTTGTTTAGGTTGCTTTTGGAAAGATTAGTATAAATTGGTGAGGCATAGAAGAGGGTGGAGATCAGATGGGTCTGGGCAATAGTAGATCTGGCTTCTGGGGTGAGAAAAGGTTTTATCCTATTCAAGGATCCTAGTTTTCTGTTTACTGTTTTAATAGTGTCATTAATATATGAGTCAAAGTTGAGGTTGTGGTCAATCTGTGCACCTAAGTGTTTTGTAGTTAGGTCAGTAGCTATGATTGTGCCATCAATGGATGTAATAGAGAAATCTATTGGGGTGGATTTAATAGTTGGAGTAAATAGTAATAGTTTATTTTTTTGGCATTAAGGAGGAGGCAACATTGTTGGAACCAGTTTTCTACTAGGTTAAATACTGTTTGGGTGATGGACTGGAGTTCAGATGAAGTGGATGCTTTACAAATCAAAGTGGAGTCATCTGTGTATTGTATGCAGGTAGGTAGAGGTAAATTAGTAGAAAGGTCGTTAATGAATATGGAGAAGAGTAGAGGTCCCATGATAGAGCCTTGAGGGACACCAAGAGTAAAAGGGAGATGTTTGGATATGTTATTATCCCAAAGGTCTGCTTGCTGTCTATTGTGCAAGTAGGACTTGAACCATTGTAATGCCTGTGTGTCAAGTGAGAATGAGTTGAGTATTTTGAGAAGTATTTGATGGTTAACCATATCAAAAGCTTTTGATAGGTCAATGAACAGAGCAGAGGAGAGCATGTTATTGTTTCGATGTTTATTAATGCAGTCTGTAAAGGATAGGAGAGCAGTGGTGGTACTGTGGAATGGTCTAAAACCATGTTGACAGTCAGCTAGAAGGTTATATTGGAGAATGTGGTCAAGAAATTGTTGATGGATGCATTTTTCCATGATTTTGGCTACTGGTGATAGTAGGGCTATAGGCCAAAAGTTAGAGAGTTTAGTTGAGTTCCCACCCTTGTGAAGTGGGATTATGTGAGATATTTTCCAGAGTGAAGGAATGGAGCCTTCGGTTATGGTTCTATTGATTAGGATAGAAATGGGATAAGCAAGAACTGTTGCAGCAGTTTGAAGGTATTCAGGTGGTAGGAGATCAGCTGAGGGAGTACAAGGTTTAAGTTTATGAAGCAGAGTATAGATGAGGGCTGTAGGAATAGGTTTTAAGTGAAAGGTTGTTGGGGAGGATGAGAGGGTAGAGTTAACAGGTGGTAAGGTGTTAGAGATTGGACAGTTTCAGTAAAAAAGGTATTGAAAGCATCAGCAATCTGGTTTGGAGAGTTTAGGGAGAGACCAGATGGGGCTGGTGTTTTGGAGTGGCCTGGATGTAAAAGTTTATTTATGCCTGACCAGAAGCTCTGGGGTTGATTATGGTGTTTTTTTGGAGTTTAAAGAAATAGTTTTTTTTATCCTGAAGTATTTATTTTTTGGTGGCATTTCTTAGCTGTCTAAGGTATTGCTGATCAATTGGGTCTTTAGTGTTTCTCCATTTGGACCAGCTTTTATTTCTTTGTTGGATTTGTTGTCTGGTTTCTTTAGTAAGCCATGGGGCTGCTTTGCTTCTAGTTCTTATAGAGCATGAGGGGGCATGAAATTCAAGAATTTGTAGGAATTTGGAGTTAAAATGGGATACTGCTTCATCAATTGGCAGGTGCCTTAAGGGTGACCAGTCACAGGCTTGAAGTTCTGCTTGAAAGGTGGCTGGATCAAAACTGTTTTTGTTGCGAGTGATTTTAAAGGTAGTTTGGTTTGGGATAAAGGATTTTTGTCTAGATAATAGGTTAGTGAATGGTCACTAATATCATCAGGAAGGATACCTACTTTGTAAGAGAGAGGGTGGCTGTTAATTAAGATCCAGTCTAATATACTTTATTTGCAGCTGGGTTTATGGATTCTGGTGGGGGTGGTAATAGTTTGGGAGAAGCCATAGAGGTTTATATGGGTTGTGGGTACTTGAGTGGCACAGGTGTTCCAGTCTATATTAAAATCACTGAGTACAATGGTTTCTTGAGAGAAGGATGTTGAAAGCCAGCAGAGGATACTTTCTAAGATGCTGATGTTATTGCCTGGGGGTAGGTAGAAGCATATTATGTATATAGATGTAGTAGTATTGAGCTGGAGCTTGGAGATAAGTTCCACATTAGTATCTAGAGGTGGTTGTACTAGTAAGGATGTGACCTGTAAATGAGATTTGTGCAGTATTGATACCCCACCACCCTTTTTGGTAATTCGGTCTAATCTCAAGATATTATAACCAGGTGGGAGTATTTCATTGTCTTTTGTAATAGGTTTAAGCCAGGTTTCTGTTAAGCATAAGATATCAAAAGAGTGTGTATCTAGTATTGCATGTAGCTGACTTACTTTATTGTTAACACTCCTTATATTGAAATGAGCTATGAGTAGAGAATTTGGGGTTATACAGGGAGTAAAGGGGGGAGAGGGGTGTCTTAGGGTGTTGCTATCTGGTCCTGGGTTGGGATGAATGTCCCCATGAAGGAGAGGATGTCTATAAGGACTATATGGATGCTTCAGTGGTTTACTGCAATTAGGTTGTGATTTCCTACATTGTGTGAATGTAAAATGGGCTACTCTGTGGTATTTAGGTGATAGATAGGTTGAGGTGGATGTTATGTTAGAATGGCTTTGGAATTCAAGCTCATTTATTAGTAATGTTTGTTTTAGGGGTTGGTGAGATGATGTGAATTGTAGGTTTTCATAAAAGGTGAGAGTATAAGGAATAGAAAGGATAGATAGTAATGAAAGTAGGAGAGGTAGTTTTATGCAAGTGAGTGTATAAGTTAAGGGCATGGTGTAGGAAATGATAGAATGTAATTAGGAATTAGGAGGTAGGAGTAGAGAGAGTGTGGAGTACAGAAATATGTAAGAGGTAATTCAGAGTAATTGTCAGTATGCAAGTGGGTGTGTAGATGGTAGGTCTGTAATGAGTTGTGGATAGCTATTGGATAGGAAGGAGGGAGGTGTGGCTTTGTAAGTATAAGAGTTTAACCAAGTAACAGGGTAAGCACTTTCACAGATGTAATCTGCTTCATCAGACCAAACAAAAAAATCACTACACATACTCTTTAAAATATATTCAATCAACCATTCAAATCAATAATAGCAATTACATTGTAAGCACCTACCTAATAAGGCATATATAAATAATTAAAACCATATTATATACATAATAAAGGAATATAACTTCTAATAAATACAGCATAAAATGTAATTAAGTATATATAAAAAATCCATAGAAGGACTGAATATCAAATCAATGCTTAAGAGCCCTGGCTTTAAGAAAAGGCTTCAGGGAGACTCTATTATTCAACCCAAGGGCTTTGTTAGCCTGAAGACTCAGAATCCACCTTTGCTCATTGGATTCTGTTTTATTCACTAGGTCACCTCCCCTCATAGTGCTGTGAAACACTTCCAGCACCGAAAACTTAAATGTATGTCCTACTCCTTCTTTAGCAACATGTAAGGCTCGGTCACTAGTTTCTTTAATATTCCTAATGTCCCTGATGTGTTCAAGTATTCTGTCCTTGAATACTGTTAGTCTTACCTATGTAATAAGAAAAACATACAATACAATAGACAAGATTTTTCTTTGACAATCTGCATAGAAATTACTTTCTATCTTAAATCCTAAGGAGGGGTGGGTAAACTGACCACCTATATGTATATGACTGCATGCTGTACATCTTCTGCAGGTATATGTACCTGACCTGTCAGAGTGTGGATATAACTGAGTACAGCTGGGCTTATAACATAACTGACTTTTTAATGTCCTATTGTTTCTAAATGTAAAATCAGGTTGATGACCTAGCACCCCCTCTAATTCATGTATAGTTCCCAAAATATCCCAATTCTTTTTAACAACATCACAAACCAAATTGATGTCACTGGCAAATGTCAGTGGCATCCTTAACTTGTCGTTACTATTAGAATTCAAAACTGTGGTGTCAACCATATTTTGAGTCTCACTATTAGGTGAAGTGATATTCGAAGCAGACAAGAAAGGTCTACATCTACCTTGCCTATGCCGCCATCCCTCTGCTATCTGATACTTAATGACTTTATGAGCATAACCTCTCTCAATAAATTCCTGCTTAAGTTTATCAAGGGCACTGCAAAACTTAACATTATCATTGTGCAGTCGCATGGTACGAAAAATCTGGCCCTTTGATTAGGATGCATGCTTCCAAAATGTAACACATTGTTCTTCCTAATGTTTTTCCTGTATAAAGTAGTAGATACAGTACAAAGATTATCCTTACTAACCTTGACATCTAGGAAGTCTATTTCAACAGTTGAGTACTTATATGTGAAATTCAAGAAATTAAGTTGGTTTAAAATATCAATAAATTCTTTCAATTTATCCACTGTACCATGCTATAACAGAAAAATTTCATCCACAAACCGTTTATACCAACTAATAAAGCTACAAAAACCATTGTTCGAGAGTACATGTTTTTGCTCCCACTTAACCAGTGATAGGTTGGCGTAGCTATTGGCACAAGCTGTGCCCATTGTCACGCCAACCTTCTGCATGTAGTAGACATTGTCAAATATAAACACATTATTTTCAAGAATCATTTCAAGCAGTATGCATATTAAACTCACCTTAGCATGAGGAATATTATTTTCATGAAGCAATTCTCTAATGATATCAATGCCCCATTCATTAGGTATAACGGTAAATAATGACTCTATGTCTAAAGTTACAAAAATGCAAGGACCAGAAAGAACTTTAGTGTAATGACTCAACTCACTTAAAAAGTTTTAGTGTCTTTCAGGACAGTTTGACAATTATCTAGGATAGCATGCAAATTCTTTTCTACATATATTGAGAGAGTCTCGGTAATCCAGCCTCTTCCAGAAACAATAGGTCGAATTGGTGGCATTATGGGGTTCTTGTGCACCTTAGGAAGACTATATATGACAGGGACCACAACCTGCACCACCTTAAAGTATTCAAAAAGCTGTTCATTAATCATACAAGTTATAAGCAGGTCAAAGATCAAGAATTCTACTTTATCAATGACAACTTTAAGCAAGATAGCAGAGATATTAGCATAAGTATTAGTGTCACTTAGATGCTTCAACATGCATTCATTGTACTGGTCTTTATCCATAACAACAATCCCACCCTCTTTATCCGCAGGTTGTATCTCTATCGTATTCATTCGTTTAAGCTCAACTAAAGCTTGCGTCTCTACTGTAGATAAATTAACAAAATTATTCTTCGGTCTATTTGAAAATGTTTCCCTTAGTTGTTTCTCACATATATCTACAAACAGGTCTATTGTTGGATTACTAGCTGGTATATAAGTACTAGGTTAGGGCTCTTAAGCATTGATTTGATATTCAGTCCTGCTATGGATTTTTTATATATACTCAATTCCATTTTATGCTGTATTTATTAGAAGTTATATTCCTTTATAATGTATGTAATATGGTTTTAATTATTTCTATATGCCTTATTAGGTAGATATTTACAATGTAATTGCTATCATTGTTTTGATTGGTTGATTGAATGTATTTTAAAGAGTATGTGTAGTGAATTTTTGTTTGGTCTGATGAAGCAGATTACATCTGTGAAAGCGCTTACCCTGTTACTTGATTAAAGGAACTTATGCATTTTATCCTGCTGTGTGGAACCAGTTTACTTTGCTATATATCTATTTACATTGTTTGTGGGTTTGTTTGTATGTTTCCTCTGTCCAGCTGGGGGGGGGGGTCATGCAAAGTGTTCCATGTTTCTTGCTTGGGCCCCTCACCTCCATTGGCATAGCCTGTGAATATATGTCATTCTTGGGTGCTGTTTCCTATCATAGATATATATCTGTGTATATCTATGCACACACACACACACACATACACACACACACACACACACACACACACACACACACACACACACACACATATATATACTTATATATATGTATTTGTCTGCATACACACACACACATATATATATATATATATATATATATATATATATATATATATATACTTATATATTTATATTTGAATACATATATATATATATATATATTTATATTTATATATATATATATATGTCTAATGACATGTGGATGTATGGCCTTAAACTCACTTACTAGTGCTAACATATGCTTACTACTGCTTCTTGCTTCTTAACCTAACTACTGCTTTCACATGTGCATTTCCTACAGTACTCTAGGTCATATATGTAGATACATATATATATATATATATATATATATATATATATATATATATATATATATATATATATGTTCTTTCGTGGCAGCAGTACTCCAGGTCATATATATATGTTATTCCATGGGTTATGCAACATGCATATTACTCATAACGTGCTTTGACATGGGAAATGGTATGTCTCAGTTACCTTCCTAACCCCCCCCCTTTCTCACTTACATCCATGGGGCGGCCACATTAGAATGTGTCTGTCCAACCCCCGCATGCCTCAGCGCATAATGTCTTACCCATCATTCCCTCCACCCCCTCCCTCCTCCACATCAATCATCCTTCCTGCAGGTTCAATCCGAATCTCACCACACCACTACAGATTGCCCACTCTCCACTTCTCGGGACCCATCATGTATGTTGTCTCACCCTATGGATCTTCAGGGTTCCCACACATTCAGTCCGCGAACATACACATCATTCTTTGCTTACCTGTAAGGCATGGTATGTTACCCCAAGGACTCTTTTTAACAGAATTTTTGGGGTCGTCCCACTAGGGAGAAACATGCGTTTGTTTAAGATTAGACTTTGCAGGTTAACACTATTTCTCCTACTGATAGTATCCTGCCAGTAGTCTGGGTAGCAGTGCTGTGCAATGCTTATCAGTGCTTAATATTCGAGTTGCATGATATTTGCCTTTTGGCATTGAAGTCCTCTTCATTACATGTTATATATGTGTCTTGTTGTATCCTTGATTCATATGTATGTACGCTGTACAGGGTCCTGGGTACTTCAACACTTTATTGCAATAACACCTCACATCTGGTCTTACTGCAGTACTCCTGACGGACAATAGAGGTATGACTGCTGAGTCCTACACAAATGCACTTTATAAGCACTTACACGAGTGCATGGATCGTGCAATCCCTAACGGAACCAAGATGCTATCCTCCAAAAAAGGAAGCCAATCTGGTGGTCCCCTGCCATAAACAAACTCTACAACAGAAGAAAGAAACTGTTGCAAAAAAAGAGTAAAATCCCATGACTGGAGAAACTCCCTGGTCAGCCTCAGTAAGAAGCTGAGATCCTTCATAAAATCCTCCAAAGCTAGTTATGAAAACGAAATCAGCACTGACTCTAAAGACAACCACAAAGCATTCTATAGCTATGTCAAGAATCTCAATGGCAACACTTAGATCTGCTCTGAGTTACAGCACAATGGCATTAAATATACAGAACCAACTGATATTGCCAACATCCTGGCAGATAGGTTCAGTGCTAACTTTACCCCTCTGTCATCCCCTAAAGGGCCCATCTCTATACCAGAAGAATGCAAAGTTCCTGTAATCACGGCTGCACAGGTAAAAAACACACTATCCAAAGCCAAAAACACAGCATCCATGGGACCTGACAACATTCCAGGCTGTGTTCTACATGAACTACAGAACGAACTGGCACCCCACCTAAGTACTATGTTCAATCATAGCCTCACCTCAGGCTATGTGCCCATTGAATGGCGCACAGCAACAGTTATCCCACTCCACAAAGGGGGAGCCACCACAGACCCCAGAAACTACTGCCTCATTAGCCTAACAAGCCTGGTCTGCAAGGCTATGGAGCATATCATCATGGAACTTATAAATAATGACATTGGTAATCTCCAAACTCAGGACCCCACCCAGTTCAGGTTTGTAAAATGCAGATCATGTCTCCTAAACCTGATAGACTTCTTTGAAGCAGTCACCAAAGCCGTAGATGAGGGTAAGGTGGTTCACACAGCCTATCTAGATCTCACCAAGGCTTTTGACACCATCCCCCACTCTGGAATTATAGATAAACTCACTAAACTAGGTATAAATCCCTATGTCACAAGATGGGTTGCCATCTGGCTCACTGACAGAACCCACTCTGTGAAAGTAGCTGACTCCAAATCCAACTTCAGACCAGTGACAAGTGGAGTACCACAGGGTTCAGTTCTGGGTCCTCTGCTGTTTGGTATCTACTTCTCTGAAGTACAGGCCAACACAGAAGGTCTTTGGCTAATGAAGTTTGCAGATGACTGCAAACTAGGAGCCATAACCAAAACTCCAAAAGATGTGGACATCCTACAAAAGGACCTCGCTGAGACAGATGCCTGGTGTCAAAGCCATGGCCTCAAGCTCAATGCCAAAGAGTGCATTGTCATCCCTTTTGGTAAAAACTGAGTACCCATGAACTACCACATAGGTGGTAGTCTACTTAACACCGAAAGTGTGATAAGAGACCTTGGGACACAGGTGGACAGTAGTCTCCCCTTTGATAATCACATCGCCACAGTAGTCAGGAAATCCTTCTATGTTGCACACCTCATCACAAAAGGTTTCTCATCCAGGAAAAAAAAGGTCATTGTTCCCCTCTACTTATCACTCATTAGACCCATTATAGAGTACAATGCCCCTTTTGGTATGTACCTCACAAGACATCTGCAACAACTGGAAAGGCCACAGAAATACTTCACAAAGAGGATTACTGGCCTCAAAGAGATACCCTATGCAGACCATCTAAAAAAACTGCAGCTTTACTCTGTTGCATATCGCCTACTCAGAGGTGATCTCTGCCTAACACACAAAGCTATGTCAAACCCAGAGCTTTTAGACATGCTCCACTTAAATAAATCCCAATCCCTACGAGCTACATGCTCTAGGGACCTAAACCTCGTCACCACAATAAACAGAACATGCTGGAGGGATAGATTCCTGTCCCAGAGACTTCCCATACTCTGGAACAAACTACCTATCTATATCAAACAAAGCTCCTCATTAGCACTCTTCAAGAAAAATCTTAATGATTGGATGGGAGATAGGAAATTCACCCCGGGGATCACTTCTGTGGCTCTGCTCGACAGTGGCACAGGAAAATTATTTTCTTGGGTGGCGAAAGCCAGGGTACATTTGGCTAGGCTTATATAGGCCCTAGGGCCAATAGCCTAGTACCTACCTATGAACCTATGAATCCAGTTCACATATTTATGTTATGTAGCAGGTTATACCACTTCGCACTGTACATATGGATTCAGTTCACATGTTTGGTTTGATTTTCCTGTGGTGAGAAGTAGTTTGCTGATACCTCATGCATATCTATTGCTATGATGGCTTAGTGGTTAACTACTGTGACTATAGTGTACAGGTTCCTGAGTTTGAGCATTGCATAGGCAGTTTATTTTGTTGCTGGGCAGAACATGGGCCATTGGATCCAGAGTGATTAAGGCACTTTAAAGCAGTTGTAAGCGGGTTTGCATGGGTTTACTCGACGGTAAGCACTGCTAACCTCTGGTTACAGTTTCTTACACTCAGTTAGCTTCTACTTTGCTTAATCTGTGTAGCCAATGCTTACCCCTGTGCAAACACACTTAGATACGCTTACTGCTGCTTATTTGTGCTTAAACCTGCTTACTAGTGCCTTATTCATTATGACACTGACAGTTCACGTGCATTTCATGCAGTACTCCAGTTCACATTTAAATGTTATTATGTAGGTTATATGGCAAAAAGATGTATAAATATGTTCATATACAGATTTCACATGGAAAATTATATGTGCTGCAGTGGGACTCAAACTGGGAATGCCTGTTTATTAGGCAGCTGCTCTAACCACTACACTATTGCTGTGCTGCTTTATTTGTATATATATATATTCCTTGTTATTCTCTTCAGCCTTTTCAGCTGCTTTAACTGTATCTAAGCGATGGGCAAACCTGCGCGCCTATGGTTAGCTGTACTTGGGGTTTTAAAAAAAAATAAATACAAGGGTTTCTTCATTTTATTTCAATGTACTGTTGCTGTTGAACACATGGGGACTGTTAGTGGGGATATGCAGACACCTATGAGCGGTCTCGCTCATTTACTTACACTTTCTTCTGTTCTACTTTGCAGGGGCGTGTTTATTCTGAGAGCTCTTCTCTCAGACACGCCCCCTGCACTCATCTATGCTCAGTGTAAAATTTGGAGCTCAAGCAGCGCACCTTCATTAATATGCATGGCATGCTGCCATCCTCCTCTTAAACTGCCGCTTATGTGCAGGACTAGTTTAGTCCTGCATGGCAGATTAGTAAATCTGGGGGCTTACCTGCAAACATCATCAGTTTTAGGAGGGAGTTACGGGAACAGAGATAACACTGGAGTCAACAGGAGGGACTAGGCAATGCACAAAAGAAGGAAACAATATAACTTCACGTCAAATGACACCCAAGTATACTACAAGAAGTATAACTCACAGTCTTCACCCTGTGCATCAACTGCCAGACCAAAAGAATGCAGGCATTACAAATTTGGTGGCATTTTCTAGGTTTATAGGTACTTATCATGCTTACAGTCCTGGGAAGCACTGAACAGCCTAGGTCAAATCCCCAGTCCCTCTCTGATCCCTCAGTGCCCACCTTATTTTTGACCACCATTTTTTTTTTAGAAAATAGAAATCAAAATTTTAGTTTACTATCAAAATGTTGAAAGTTAGTTCAGTGAACGTGAAAAGTCGAATGTTAGTTAGTCAACTTTCCATGTTGCTGAACGTTAGGAAATCAAGATTACATATCAACGAAGGCAAGTGTGCATTCGTTGATATGAACTTGATGTTATGAGTAGAGTTGTGATACAGTGGGGATTGAGAAATGTATCTCTTTCCTCACTGTAGTGCAATCTCGGAGTTAGAATATTTCATTTTCAGGGGCTGTGGGTAGCGCAGCCCCCCACAGGGGGGGTGGAGGGAGGCTTTCCCCCCTGCTAAAATGTGAATGACAGTTTAGGTTTTTAAACATACATTTGCACCTCCATATTTATATCACATTCCAGTTTTGATATAAATGTTGAATCTGTTGATGTCAATCAGCTGAGTCATTTTCATTCATTAGTATTCATGCAGGATGATGTCATTTTCAGAATATCGACCATTTATGTATATGAACATAGATATTTTGATAGTAAACCAAAAATTTTCATCAATATTATTTACAGCGGACAAATGACAGCAAACACAGCATGATTACTGCTTTAAGTTAGCTAAAATCTTTGGAGCACTTAAAATAAAATTAAAACATACTAACTATCCTTTTCCAACATGTATAAAACTGTATTGCACTTCTGGGAGGGTACACAAGCAATACACAACACGAGTTTTCCTTTAGCAGTTCTAAGTCCTGGCATTATGAAAACACACTAAATCTGCCCTCAAAATGAAGTTCTATTGCAAAACAAAACCAGATAACTTTAACAACTACTTTTTGTGAAACACCTTTCATACAAATAACTAGCATGCCTGTACACTGCTACAAATAAATATATATATATATATATATATATATATATATATATATATATATATATATATATATATATATGTGTGGGTCTATATTATAATCTCAAAGGTTTAATGCTTCAAATCACTAAAGATCGAACTTTAGTGATTGAAACATTAAACCATTGAAATTGTAATGCACCCTGTAAAAAAAAAAAAAAAAAAAACAGGTAAAGGGTGTTTAGGCAGGGGGCAAGACCCCCTGCACCCCCACACCCCCCACTACTTAAATATATCAACTCCGAGATTGCACTTTAATGGAGTATAATGCAGAAAGGGAAGATTTCCCTTTCCTACACTGTAGTGTGATCTCGGAGTTGGTATATTTAAGTAGTGGGGGGCACAGGGGGGCTTGCCCCACTGCTTAAACTGGTTAGGGTAAGTATTTGATGTTTAATTTTTTTTTTTATTTTCAAAGTTATGGAACTTTGATAATATGGTGTCGACCATATTGTATTTGATGTTCTGTAACTTCGAGATTATAATATAGACATATATATATGAAGAAAACATCCATGTGGTGCAAATATCTGACAAGACAAATAAAAACAAAAGCATGATATCTTCTACTAAAATACATGCCCATTATAGCAGAGGTTGACAAGCAGCATTAAATGCCCTACCTCTCAACCTGTTAGGACAAGAAATCTGCACAAATCCTGATATACTTCAGGAACAAAGGCCCAAAAATAGGGATACATTTTAAATATTGCTCTTATAAACATGGAAAGCTGCTAGAACAGGATTTCTGTGCATGCATTTTCTGAAGGATATGAAGTCTGAAGCTCAAATGTCTGTCATTATCTAGTGACTTTAATCCTCAGATCATGATTTGCCAGAAAACCACAAATTTTATGAGCAACAAACCAAAAATATGGACACTGCAAAAATCTGGCTGAGGAATGCCACAGATCAGGGACAAATCCAGAAGTAATCAGAACACAACAGAGTCAAACATACTACTATTAACTTACTGCTCAACCTGTGAGCACAATAAATCCAGACAAAGCTAATATAATTGGGGAATAAAAGCCAAAAAATAGGGATACACTTTAAATAATCCCCCAGATTTACTAATCTTCCGTGCAGGGCTAGCTTAGTCCTGCACAGAAGCGACCGTTTAGGAGCAGGACGACAGCGCGCCATGCATATTAATGAGGCGCACTGCCCGAGCTCCTAGGCTTACACAGAGTGTGTAAGAGTGCAGGGGGCATGGCTGAGAGCAGAGCTCTCAGAATAAACATGCCTCTGCAATGTAGAACAGCAGAAAGGGATATGCAATGAGTGAGACTGCTCACAGGTGAGCGCATATCCCCACCAACATTCCCCCTTGTGTACAATAGCAACAGCATATATAAATAAAATGAAGAAACCATTTTATTTATTTTTTAAATCTGATTAAAGCTAATCGTAGGTGCACGGGTGTGCCCATCGCTTAGCTATGGTTAATGCAGCTTAAATGGCTGAAAAGGATAACAAGGAAGATATACACAAATGAAACAGCATAGCAATAGTGTAGTGAGCAGAGCATTCACCTTACAAGCAGACAGTTCGAGTCCCACTGCAGCGCATTCCATTTTACATGGCAAAGCACGTTACGAGTAATATTTATGTTGTATAACTCACTAAATAACATATTTTTATGAACTGGAGTCCTGCAGTAAATGCACATGTGAGGTGTCAGTATCATAATGAATAAGGCACTAGTAAGCAAGTGTAAGCATACGTAAGCAGTAGTAAGCATATTTAAGCACTAGTAAGCGGGCTTAAGCCTGTTTGCATGGCGGTAAGCAATGCCCACAATGGTTAAGCAATTCTAAAGCTTTCACTGTGTAAGCAGATGTAACAGCAGGTTAGCAGTGCTTACCATCACACAAACCCACTTAGAACTGCTCAAAAGTGCCTTAATCACTCTGTATCCAACAGCCCTTGTTCTGCCCATCAACAAAATAAACAGCCATGCAGGTCTCAAACCCTGTACACCGTAGTCCTAGCAGTTATCCACCAAGCCATCACAGAAGTTCAGAAGAATGCAGTAGTAGCATAGTCCTCACCATAGTATAACTAAACTGAACCTGTGAAAGGAATCAGTATAAAGTCATATGTACCATAACCCACTATGTAACATAAATATGTGAATTGGAGTACAGCAGTAAGCCCAGAAGTGAGGTGCAATTGTAATAAAGTGTTGAAGTCCCCAATAAAACACAAGGACCCCATAGAGTGTACGTACACATTAATCATGGATACCAGGCAGATATATAAGATGTAATGAATAAGAAATCAATGCCAAAAAGGAAATATAATGCAAAGTGTAATGTAAGCAAAGCTAAGCATTGCACAGGCCAGCATAGGAGATGAAAGCAATATGGAGACCAGCTAACTCATTGTGCCCAGTGGTATACCCCTTTAAACAATGCCAACCTTAGGTAAGCAGGTTTGCCCATATCGTAGCCATTTCAAAACTGGCCAATCACGGAAAAGTGCAGGAAATCGGCCTTACTTAAACCCAAGAGGTGGGAATACATCTCATAACTGGTTGTAGCTTCCCCTTGCAGGCACTATGGCAGTAAGGGGAGAAAGTGAGCACTTTCTGGTGTAGCGCTGGTGCATCCAGGAGTCTAAGGTCATGGCAGGATTCCTTGTCAAAGACCATGCTCAGAGACTGCTGCAGGGCCAGTACCAGGGCTCCCAATATAAGGCGGAGGCCTGGGACTGTCTCGCCCATGACCTCACCAGTGCCACTGGCATACCCCGTACTGGTGAGCAGGTCAGGCACCACTATGTCGACCTGAAGCGGCATAAGGGGGACCTCTTGGAGGAGAAGATACAAGAGGCTAGAGCAGCAGGGGATGTTCCAGCCATGTGTAAGTATCACCCCAGAATGTGTGTAATAATTGCCAGCTCAGGTGTATCATGGATAGGTATGGCTAAATATTCCTCTTATGTCCCCCACAGCTGCAATGGAGTGGGCTGCGAACCAGGAGGCCCACATCTGTCACCTGGCAAGGTTGCAATGCAAGGCAGGTCAGTAATACTCATGCATTTTCTGTCATAGGAAATAAAACTAAAAGTAGTAGTAAATTAATTGCCTGTATAAAACCTGTATTGTTCAAGGCAAGTACTGCATACACTAGAGAATATGTCAAGCTGTGAGTAGACTGTGTACAGTAACAGAGTGAGATGTATGTGCATAATACTAATGTGTAATCCGGAACTTTGTGTGGCAACAGTCAGGTAGTGCTAACAAATATTGCGCCCACTGGTACGTTGGATATGAAGACTGTGCTGAGAAATACAGACCATTTTAACCTATGCTGATACTGTTCACTCTGGTATTTTAGGAAATTGTGAGTGTTGCATTTTCTCTGAATAATAAAGTATCACTGGTCACTGTCACCCACACTGTGCTACATAATATAACTGTGAGGAAAGCATGTATATGTGTGTGTCAGGTCATTAAAGATGGAAGAGGGCAATACTCTAGATATTTCCCGGCACACCAGCATGTGGTCAACACATGACCAGAGTCTGTACAGAAAGAGTTAGATAGCTATGTGCAAAACAACAACCCAGAATCCGGGAGTATGTGTAGAAACAGTTAGTGTTAACAAACATTCCATCCACGGGTATACCAGGTAAGAGGTGTATACTGCAGGTAAATCTGGTTCATGTGTAATGATGACGACAGCCATATCACTGACCAAACTAAGGCTATAGGGTAGTGTAGTAAGACTTGTAAGTTACAGATAACAGCACTGACTTGGAAAGGAATGTGGACTACAGGAATATACTAATTGTTAATTGACATCTTTCTCCCCCCCACCATATCTCCAACAATAATCAACATACCCACCCCAAGTGGTATGGAATGACTCTGATAATGTCCATTTGTTTGATAAATATTTTCATGGTTCCCATGCATGTGCTATATTGAATAATTCCAACATTAGTGGCATGGTGCCATCAATGTACCTGCATGCTGTTCTTATTACCACTGTGATCCTATATAGGCATGTGTTCTGTTTGCTATGCAACTGTTCAATATCTGGTGTCTGGGTTAATGGGAATATCTATGCATGCTGTTATATCTAACCCAGGAATGTGTTGACTATTACTAACCCACAAATGATGAAGTAATCTAAACACTATAGCAGGCTTGGGAAGGCCGGTCCCAGCGGACCCACCTGTCCCACCTCAGCTGGCCGTGACACTGGGCACCAGCATGTTTGGGGCCCAACCCGCAACCTCCCTGTCCGTTGGTCCTGCACCACCTCAGGGGATGGGGCTTGCCCCCCCTGAGAGTGGGTGTGGACAGGCACATGTCACCCATCGCCAGGTCAGGGTCATGGTGTGTAGAGTGATCAACGAGCAGTTTGGTGATGTTCTATGCCAGCTCAAGGGCTGCGTGTCGTGATTAGAGAGTCAGCCTGGCTTTGCGACTCAGCCCCCAGCACAGCCACCTTCAGGGCTGTGAAGGTGCAATGGTGACTGCCCATGGGTGGGGACCTCAGCCCCACTGTTACCACTAGGGGGGTTGTTGGCTTCTGATATCCAAACATCCCTCCCCATCAAGGTGTTTACCCCCCCACATGTGTCATATACCGCCCTCTGTATGCATCTTGTTTGTCATGTCTGTTAACCTACCCAACCTACCTTCCCAAATATACTTACTACCCCTTCCCAACATCCCACTGTCACCTAAAAAAAGAGCAATCTCTTCCTACAAAAAAATCTCGCCCCATACATAGCTGTCCATTTCGCACACATGTCCAGAAGACACATGCAATCCAGTCTAATTGGCATCACAACTTATTATTGTTGTCCTCACACCTCTCCCAGGGGTTTGAGTGTCCAAATCTACCTTCAAATACAGTGTATATGCACAGCTGTTGCTGTAGAAGAAATATGCAGCTATGGACCTTCTCTACACCCTTCCTGCACATCCCTGACTATTTTCTCTACTGTCTTTCCCTCTTTGTGCCCCATTTTTCACCATTTTCTATCAACCCCTTTTTCTTTTCTTTTAAAGAAATTAGCATAGGGGTAAGCGGCAGTAAGCACTTTTAAGCATCAGTAAGCAGGTTTAAGCCTGTTTGCACGGGGGTAAGCAATGCCTACACAGGTAAAGCAATTTAGCAGCTAACTGAGTATGAGAAACTGTAACTGGAAGTTAGCAGTGCTTACCTCCATGTAAACCCATGCAAACTCGCTTACAATTGCCTTCAAGTGCCATTATCACTCTGTATCCAATGGCCTGTGTTCTGCCCAGCAACAAAATAAACAGCCTCTGCTAGGCTCAAACCTAGGTCCCTGCACACCATAGACAAAGTGATTTGCCACTAAGCCATGCCACCTACACATAAATTTGATGTTTTCAGAAACATATCATCCAGCCCAGTCGTGCAACAGTACAGAGAATGTATTCCAACATTTAGATGTATGTGTGTGTAAATATATTAATATCTAAACTGATACAACATATTTATATGTATATATATATATATATATATATATATATATATATATATATATATAAATATATATATACAAATATATATATATATATATATATATATCTATATATATATATATATAAACACATATACATGCAAATGCCTACATCAACACATATATTTCTACACCTATATGTCTACATAGACACAGCAAGTTACATATATGTACACAGATATAAATTTATGTAGGTATATACGGACATAGTTATATATATGTAAGCAGATATATATTTCTATATAGGTATATATGGCCATATATCTGTAGATAACAATGGTAGATTAACTAAAACATACATGTCCACATGCACTGTTAAAGGGGTTGAGAGGCCCCAAACAATATACACCTTGCAAGAACAGGTACACCCCCCCACACAACCAAACATGTCTGCCCTGGAATATACTACCAAGTGTTGCAGATCCCATAACCAGGACCTGACACGGCATGGGCACAAGATGTTAACAGTACTACATCCCACCTGTATGATGTCAGGCTGGTATTGGTAACATATCATGCAGTACAGTCTGACTCCCATAGGAAATGTAAAATGTAGACGCTATCAACATCCCCATGATACATATACACAGACACATATATGCAGGAAGAGGTATACATATATATATATATATATATATATATATATATATATATATATATGGTTTACTATCAAAAATTTGAAAATAAAAAAAAAAGTGTACCTAACTTCGAATTTTAACATCGGAAATGAACATTTCCGTATGCACCTAATGTCGAAAACAGTTGTTAATTGTCGAAAATGTCGCGAGTGACATTTTCAACATTTAATAGCACTCCCACCCTTCCCTTAACTCCCTACCTAACTAGCCTAGCCTACACTCATTATATAGGGCAAGCCCCAATGCACCCCTCACACCCCCACTAACTTAATATTCCAACTCCGAGATCGCACTACAGTGAGGAAAGGGATGTATTTCCCTAACCGCACTGTACCGCGATCCCTTTACATGAGTGAACGTTATAATTGTGAATGCACAGTCCATTCGCAATGATAACGTTCGCTCACATCACCTGCCGAACTATGAAGTATTCGAACATGTGTTGTTCGAATACTTCATAGCCGTGCAATTGCACATTTGCACATCGGCATTTTGATAGTAAACCTATATATATATATATATATATATATATATATATATATATATATATATATATATATCTTTCATTTCACTGAAAGTTCATTACATCAACAAGCATTTTAGGTGGGGGGCTTCGCCACCCCACACCCCCCAATGTGGGGGGCTGTGCCCCCCACACCCCCCTAACTATATATCTCAACTCCAGGGTCGCACAACATTGGGGAAGGGGGCAAATGCTTGTCGATGTAATGAACTTTCAGTGAAATGAAAGTTCGACGAAATGCCATTCCATGAAACAAAGTAGACTCATATATATATATATATATATATATATATATATATATATATATATATATTTATATACATATATATATATACATATACATGTGACTACACATACACACGCAGAGATATGTACAATAAGATACATATGTAGAAGGTGTACACAATATGGAACAGCCACTATGTCTACAGTTAACACCTTAACAACTGGACACTGTATGGGCCATCCATACAAATGACAATCGTTGCCTGCAACATATACCCACAGAGAGGTCATAGCAAAAAACACCACACACAGGTTTGCAGAAATGGAAAACCTTCATTTGTGTACTATTACAGTTCTATATGCCATGTCATATAGCTGTTCAGACACTGACATCCTTATAAACAGAGTAATGCAACTGTGAAACAGTTATACTAATAAAGTAGTCTGGAAAGGTCTACAACTGTTGCTGTCCAGGCCAAGCCCTTCAAATCGTACAATAGTGAAGACAGACCATCCCACATGATACCTCACAATCAGCAGTAAGTGATGCAGGTGTATAGTTCAGCAGCATCTATCTACACTCTGTACAAAATCACTAGGTGGTAAAGACTTCAGTTGACCAAATGGGATGTAACTGTTACATAACAAGGCATAACTGACACCATCACAAGCCCATTGACAAACAGAAAAGTCTGTATGGCAGGAGGCAGTAGGCCTGCATTAACCCAATTTATGTAAATAATGTAAATATAGGTGAAGTATATGGTACTGTACATCCAGATACCGTAAGGCAGCTCACCCCTGACACCCCCACATTTTGTAACAGCCTAGGTCATTTATAGTGTATCCCCCTGACTCAATAATACAGGGCCATATACCACTGTTGCATACAATGGCCTCTGGAGTGCATAAATGCACACGTATTGTGTAGGTGAAGCCCACACATATATGACTCCAGCCCCACCATATGTGTGGGGGATACAACAGCAGTGGACTGATGGCAGCAATGGCAGTGTGATATACTCACAGCCCACTACAGAACAACCCCTGACAGCATGCCATATGTGCAAAGCTTGGTATGTAGGTGGAGGACAGAGGCTGGAACACAGACCCATATGTGGAAAACTGTTGCCATACACTAAGCAATTCATTGGTATTACAGGATAGTCTGCAACATACAGGAAAGATATCCATCAGACAGGAAAGGTAAAGGGACCATGCCCACATCATGTAGGGATTTATATTAGTTGGTTGCCATGACAGTGGTAATTGGAAGTACTACACAGCAAGCTGCATGCAGTTAGCAAGTGGAGGACACTGATTGGTGCAGAGTCCATTGCCTGATCATGTGCATCTCCTACTAAAGCCAGGCTGCAATCTATTCAAAGTAGGTCAATACATTCACTAGAGACAGAGAGAGAGAGTGAGAGAGAGAGAGAGAGAGAGAGAGAGAGAGAGAGAGAGAGATAGAGAGACGCATTTAGCCAGCTGCCATTCAACAAGGCATCATTCCCACAGCAGGTATGTGAAGTATATATACATGCAATAGAATGTAGTACCTGGTCCATCATAATGGGATAGATGGTATGGAATGAGTTATATGTGCCATCAGGTGTTGTTGTGATGATGTTCAACTGAACAACTGCTATGGACAATAGTGCCTGTCCCTGTGGGTAGTGGGCCATAGCCATTAACTGTGCAGGTCAGCACTGACAGACAAGATGTAAGCCATCAAAGTGTGTGTTGTGTAATGGGAAGTATGCATATTATGTGGCCAATAGCTGGTGATGGAAGTAATGCCATTATAATGGACATGTGGGAGCCATGGCCCACCACTGGCAGGATACTCAGGTGAATCTGTAATGTAGCATGCCGTTATGCTATAGGTGTGTAATAGGGTTACCTGCAATTGGGTCCCACATATACCCTCTTAATGTCAGGCAGTGTCCATATGTGGCACCTGTCTCTGTTGTAGCAAGGCAGAACAGTGCAGCTGTGCAAGAAGGTGCTGTGAGATTGTGGAGCTGATGTCTGAATGTACCCCACATATAGGTATGCATATGTGTACATATATCACATATATAATATATAAAGATATATATGTATATCAGCATGTATGTCCAGAAATATACATATACCCATGTGTAGACATATATATGTGCATATATATACATCACATATATCTACACATATATAGATATATACCTATATGCACATATCTACATATATACAAACACACACACAAACATATATGTATGTAAAGACATGTCCCGTATATCACTACCACAGTGATGTGTGCTATGTGTGAGGCAACAGCACACATAGCAATACACACAGATATCTACAGCTGGCAGTGTGTGCACCATGGATGGGTATGTCACATGTTAGTCCCTTGTTGGCACCACATTGCCCCCGTCTGTGAAGTATGCAATGGGAATATGGGGAAGTATGGCAGGTACACATGTGGAGGTGGTCAGGAATGGTAGATATAGAGGACAGTCTACAGGGGTGGTATGTGACACGTGATGGGTAAACACCATGGATGGTGTGTGTGGTCTGTGATGTGGATGTCCCATGGTCCCTAATATGGGCACAATGGGAACAAGCCTCCCACCCACTGCTACTCACAACAGCAGTCCACGTTCTGAAGGTGCCTGGTCTGGAAGCTGAACAGGAGGAGCATGTTGGCCCTATGAATGTGTACTGGGTGCCTCATACTGATGTAGCACATCCCTCATGTGTCTGTGGAGCCCGGTATGGAACAGACCATAGACCTGAGTTCAGGGAACAGGGACATATGTGTTGTGTGTCCTGAGGGGGGGGCAACATCCCTTGGGTAGTTCCACCTGAGTACATGAGGAGGCCCCAGGTTGGGACATACATGTGATGTGGCCAGGTATCATGGGCAGATGGGTGTGGAGAGGTGGATCTGCTTGCCAATAGAACATATACATGTTATTGTGTCACTGTTATAGAACATTTGCTGGTAGTGATAGTCTACACAATCCTAGTACATGTCTAACTGCATGCATAGATATCCCCAATACCACAGACTGTCAGATGTGCAGTAATCTCAGAGCAGCCATACCACTGGCATATATGTAACCATATTGGCCCTGACAATGGCATACAGGTGAATAGTCTGTAACAGGCCAGCAATGATAGTGTCCACAAAGGGGACATAGCAACAATCACATAGTAGAAGGTGTGGTACAATACAATAGCTGTCCAAATGGTAGTTAAGCTGTAGCCATACCTAATCAGTTGTGTGTACAGTCTATTGAGCTTGATATGGTGGGGGGGTGACAGAGATGTGTATTAGAACTGTGGTAACCTTGCCATATGAGTTGCTCAGACCTGTTTCCATCTTTATGTCTTTCAGCCAAGATGGTACATGCACAGTTGCCCACCTATTCCAATGCTGAGAATGACATGTTGATAGCACACATGATCCAGCACTATCTACTGCTGTTTGGCAGGCATGCACATGAGCAGCAGGAGTGGACCACCCTGTGAAATGACCTAGTCCACAGGCTCAATGATGTCAGACTACACAACCACAGTTATAAGCAGATCCGGCATCATTGTACTGACCTGCTTTGCAATGCCCATTGGCGTGCTGCTGCAGTCTGGGGGGATCACCTCGCCACAGGAGGGGGCCATGCCATGCATCCCCCCTGACACATGTGGAGGAGCTCCTGGCCAGCCGCGTGGCACCTGCCCATCCCGACAACCAACAACCACTGGACCCCTTCATGGAGGTGGATGTTGCCCACACACCAGCTGAGGAGTGTGCAGGTAAGGACATAGAGCACATCAGTAGACCACTGTTGTGTAAACATCCGCATTGGTATAGGTAGATCATGCATATCTGACATGTCATAGATATATTGTGTTGCTGTATTGTAGTGATAAACAGATGTCCAGATGTGGTAGTATCATGAGGATTTACCATTGATGTATGGTAGCATTGCACCCAGCCTGTAGCAGTGCTACAGGTGTGGCCACTGAAATTGCATCTCTCACCCTCTTATGTAGGTTCCTCAGGGATAACAACAAGGCAGCAACCTGTAGCTGTGAGTATGCTTTATGTAGATGCTTGCCAACACACCTGGCATGTAATGCTGATGGTATATTCCATGCACACATTTAACACACCTACTCTGAATGCATGCTGTACATGTGCATGTATTGTTGCTGTGAAATACATGGTCTCACAGGGCTGACTATGATGGGGATATTGGAAGGGTATGTCAGACACCTGCATGATAACTAACATCCTGTCATTGCGGAATGTGTCCACAGGGAGTAACATACTGTTGGTAGACATGGCCTAACAACACCCATATATAGTGCAACACCAGTGTATATATCTGCAGGATAATGGCAACTGCTGCAGAGATACACTATGGCATAAAGCATTACAGTAGTCCACATTATCAGCTGGGTCTAGGCTGCAACATGTGGTGTTCAGTGTATGGGACACTGCAAAGTGACACATGTGTAGGGTTACTTGTCATGCATCAGCATAAAAGCTGAAGGGGGGGTTTCAGCATGATACACAAGTGCACTGCAGCAGGGATGCTAAGCATGGTAGGAATGGCTCTATCTGCACATAGTCAGGTTCAGGACATGTGGCAGCCATAACCCTACTCACACAACAATAGTGACAGTAGTGCGTGAACACCATGGGATGTGCACATGAGCAGACCTTGCAATCATGCAGAATAGGGGGACATGTGTAGGGCAGACTGAACATACACTGGCAAATGCAGATGGCCCATGCTGGTATACCCCTGCCAGGAGCAGTGACTGCTGTAGTACACACAACATGAGGTGTGATAAACCATCATGATAAGGGTGTGCACACATATGCCCACATGGTGTGTATGCATTGTGGTCAGCAGCCACACATAAAACACAATCTGTAGACACTGCATGTGAAAGTACGGGACATATGTCACATACCGGGCTCATGCAATGCTAAGATATGCGGTGATGTGGTCCCATGGCAGATCAAGGATGTGTGTGTAAAATCAATAAAGGTGTGTACACCCCCCCATAGCCATGGTATGCTCTGATGGTTGTCAGTGTAAGAGTATCGCACTGGTCATACATGGTCTGTTGATGTTGACAGCTGTAAATCAGGCATCAGGCATTCTCCAATGACAATTGTCCACATATCATCCCAAGTATGTGTTGTTGAAAAACATAGGGGCTGTGAGAAGTAAAACTGACATAACTGACACAGTACTACACATTCCACAATGGGTCATACACCTGTGTGTTGTGGTGCACAGTACATGGCAAGGTGCAGAACAGGTACACAGCAATACTGTGTACATGCGTGCAGTGGTATCCAGGGGAAGGGGCATCACCAAGTGACACAACACATGCATCACACACATGTATACTATTGCTAGCATGAAATTACTATAGCTGAACTGCATGCTGTTCTGTACCATATGTTCTGCAAGTTGGCAGATGGGTAATAGGAGGACTTTGTGTACTATCATTGTGCAACCTCACCTGTGTGTGTGTGTGTGTGTGTGTGTGTGTGTGTGTGTGTGTGTGTGTGTGTGTGTGTGTGTGCGTGTGTGTGCGTGTGTGTGCGTGTGCATCCTGGCTGCAGGGTCACTCTGGTGAAGTGGAGGGGGGTAGATGCATGTAGGATGTGTGTATGCATGTGTGTGTTTGTGTGTGTGGCCATGTATGCATATGTGTGATTGTGGGGTGTTCATACAGCTGTACCTCCATTTGGGACCATGCAGTACATGGACATGGACTGCCACATTACACACCAGGAATACCTGTCATGTGTGTAATCACAGGACAGCAAATAGTATAATATGGTCTGTAGCACAGAACAGGCATCCAGAGGGAAGTTAGACTCCAGGTACACACATAATATCTCAGTCAGCAGTGAGGTCACCTACAACCCATGTATGCAGCTCTACAGATACATTGGGGAAGTACTAGTCAACACCAGGGAGTGTATCAGAATATTACAGTTGTCACATGATGGGCTGATGGAGCAGCATATCTGGCATGTACTGAGCATTACATACACATGACACACCAGTGGGAGATATTATGGATACAATATAGTAGCCCACACATATAGTGGCCATGCACATAATTTCTGGGCATACAGAGGGTGCATTCCGAATGATAGCAGTAAAGCCATGTAAATCCACTACACACAGGTCAGACAGGTAAAGTAGCAACAGCTTTGTGTTGTGTCCACTTATGTGGGCATTTAGAGGACTGTGATGTTAATGAGTGGTATCAATGTGTGTATGTTAAGTGTGATGTAGAATGGGGTAACACATGGACATATATGTAGGACTGTCTATAAAGCCATGGACAGGTAGGTATTACGATGGTGTGTGTGTGTGTGTGTGTGTGTGTGTGTGTGTGTGTGTGTGTGTGTGTGTGTGTGTGTGTGTGTGTGTGTGTACTGTTAGGCAATGCTGTACAGGTTTTAAAGTGCATTTGTTGTTTTCCCCCACAGGTGGTGAGGTGGGTCAGGGCCCTCCTGCAAGCAATCTGATGTAGGTGTCCATACAGACACCGATGATGATGATGATGATGATAATAATGTTGACACACAGGTGGGGTTGTCAGGGGCTGACACTGCACCAACATTTGACATCCCCCTTTTAGCCATCCCACCCCCGCACACAGTTTCAGTGCCAATATGGACCCAATCACCAGTGGCCATAGTGGAGGAACAGCTGGCGTTCAGGGGCAGTGCACAGGAAAGTGAGGTAACCATGCCGACTGCATCTGGTCGCAGCAGGCATAGCCGGATGTCCAGCAGGCCATCACATAGGCAGATGTCCCACGGTGCTCGTGGTAGTGCTGATGGACATCATGCCCCTGGCAGAGGTGACATAGCTGCTACCAGCAGAAGCATGTTTCAGGCTGTCATGGCAGTGCAGTCAAGTATAGAACATTAACACAGACAGGGCCTGAGGCTGCAGAGGGCTGCTCTCACATCTTCAAATGACAACTCCCGTGAACTGCCTGGTGTCATCCGTGGATTAACTGAGTTCATGGATAGATGGTCTGGTGAGGTGATGACCCTCAACAGCCATGGTCTGTGTTTGAATGTGTGGTGGGAGTGTGGCAATGTCCACGTTGACATAGGCCAGCAACGTCAACAGCTGGTAGTCAACATGGATGTGCCAGGACACCAAGGGGCTCCAATAGTAGCAAGTAGCAGCCCCAGCAGCACAGGGGGTGTGCTGTCCACACCACACCAAAGCAGGCCACGTGTACGTGGTCCTGGCCAGTGCCAGGAGGGACCTGGTACCAGTGGACAAATGTGATCAGCAGGTGAGAGTAGCACATCGAGGCCTGTACCTGGATGTGCCCGTGGAACCCCTGGCAGGCACAGTCCACGTGTCTGTGGCCAGAGGCAGTGAACTGCACTGCCACGTATGGTCTGCAGCTGTCCATAAACGCCTGTGTAGGGCAGCCATGTGGCAGAACTGTGTGCATGCATACCCACACACTATGCAAACACACCTAGGGCAACCCCATACTACACACATCACATCACCTCGGCCAGCTCCCCAGAGTACACTCCTCACCCACACACATGGTGTCAAATGTATGGCCCACCCACGGCCTCTGGCAAACCAACACCACACCCTGTGCATATGATGATAACTGTGCCCCATCTTTGTCATCCATACCATCGATGCAGGGACAGGCTGATATGGTTCTGATGCACACGGTGACTGTACAACAGTGTACCATAGTACTGCAGTGTAACATGTTGTAGGGAATACAGTGTGAGGTATATTTGGCAGGTAGTGTAGCCATCCAGCAATGATGCCTTATAGCTGTTAGTAACACTGGTTGGTTGTGGTTTCTATAATGTTATCCAGTTGTGTTGTAGGTGTACATGTGTCAGCACTAGGATGCTCTGTGCATATGATGATACCTGTGCCCCATCCCTGTCATCCAGGGACAGGCTGATATGGTTCTGATGCACACGGTGACTGTACAACAGTGTACCACAGTACTGCAGTGTAACATGTTGTAGGGAGTACAGTGTGATGCATATTTGGTAGGTAGTGTAGCCGTCCAGCAATGATGCATTATAACTGTTAGTAACACTGGTTGATTGCAGTCCTGATAATGTTATTCATGTGTGTTGTAGTTGTACATATGCCAGCACGAGGATGGTATGCAGTCATATTGCACAACAGGGTATGTCACTGTGCTGACACCATAGCTGTGACATATCTGGAGTACAGTCAAACACATTTTACAGGTTACTAAACCAGTTATTGCCTGTGCCACATGGACAGGTAGCCCGCTGAGGCATGTATACCCTGCAACCTGATGTACACCCATCCACATACACACACACTGTTATTTACCAACACTGGGACTAGACTCTTACCTAGCTATGTTGTGATACTGACGTGTGTGGCTTACATTGCACACACCACGCAGCGTTTAGGATGAGGTATGTCCCAGGTTACATGGTACATGCAGAACATCCCCCAACATGTACAGTATGCTAATGGGGGATGTAATGGGTGTATTTGGACATACCATCATATACACATTTACAGACACATAACAAACAGACACACATCTGAGATAGGAACAGGCAAGCCTCTGAGTAGACAAGGGAACCAACTAGAGTAAATCAATAGTAGTAAAAATAAAAACAAAAGTGGTTCCACACGGCAGGAAATAATTGTAGAAGAAATTTATTGCAAAAAGTAGCACTTTCACGAATAACATTTGCTTCTTCAGACTGTTTAAAAGACAAAATACCACACACCCTTATAAATGCTCATTCAACCAATCATTCTGCAAATAAAGCCTAATTGCTTTAACTTACAAAATGCCAAAGTAATTAAAAGCAGCACTCTGCAAACATTTTAAATACATAAAAAATATATGTGTAAACAACATGAATACAAAATTCTATGTCTAAATAGCAGAGAATAAACAAATATGCTTGTCAGTAACATAATAATCTATACTAGTTGCTCATAACTTCCAGTTGAATATAAAAAACAGTACAATAGTAAAACTAATATACATACAACAAAATACGCCTCTAAAACATGTCTCACTCAAGAATTGCAAAGCAAAGTCTATTGTGTGATCATACCTACTACTGAACAGAGCTATTAATACACATAATATTCAATGCTTAAGGGCTCTCGCCTTCAAAAGGGTTTAAGGGAAACCTTATTATTTAGACCTGGAGGTTTGTCTGCTTGAAGAAGTATTTTGCTCATAGGATTCAGTTCTATTACTCAGGTCACCTTTTCTTAAAGTTTCATGCATAATATCCAAAATAAGAAACTTAAACTTATGGTCAATACCTGTTTTGGCTACATGGAGAGCTAGGGCATTTGTTTCTTTAGCATTCCTAATATCTCTAGTGTGTTCTAGAACTCTGTCTTTTAATACCCTATTTGTTTTGCCTACATAAAATGAAAAACACACAGTGCAATAGCAGAAATACACTACATCACTAGTCTGACAATCCGCATAGAATTTGCTTTCTATTTCAAAACCAAGGTGGGGATGCTTAAAATATCCACCATTGTGTATATGTGTACAAGCCGCACATCTCCTACACATATACATCCCCATTCTATCTGACAGAGTATGTGGTGTTGCATGCTGTGTTTTATAGCATAGTTGTCTCTTGAGCGACTTGTTGTTCCTAAAGGCAAAATGGGGTTCAGGAGCTATAATGCCTTCTAGCTCATTCACAGTTGAAAGAATATTCCAGTTATTCCTAATGACATTACAAACCATATGTATATCACTGGCATAAGTCAGGGGCATCCTAATCTTATTGCTACAGCCTTGGGTCGCTGTAGGAGTACCATTAATATTACTATTAATAGTAACATTAAAGCTGGAATCATTACATAAATATGGTCTACATCTCCACTGCCTTTCACTCCATGCCTGGGCTATCTGTATATCAATGGACTCAACCTTGTAGCCTCTCTCAATGAACTTTTGTTTAAGGGTATGCAGTGCCATCTTCCGTTGGGCATCTTCACTATAAAGCCTTATCGTATGAAAAATCTGACCTCTAAGCACATTAGACTTAGTATGCCTCAGATGCATACTAGTATTATGCAGGATATTGTTCTTCCTCACTTCCTTCCTATACATGGTTGTGGAAACATTTTGAGCCATATCTTTGGTTACCTTAACATCCAGAAATTCCATCCCCACTGCTGAATATCTCCATCTCATCTAGCTCTCCATGTAGCCATAACAGGTACTGACCATAAGTTTAAGTTTATTGTTTTGGATATTATGCATGAAACTTTAAGAAAAGGTGATCTGAGTAATAGAACTGAATCCTATGAGCAAAAGTGGATTATATGTCTTCAAGCAGACAAACCTCCAGGTCTAAATAATAGGGTTTCCCTTAAACCCTTTTTGAATGCAAGAGCCCTTAAGCATTGAATATTATGTGTGTTAATAGCTCTGTTCAGTAGTAGGTATGATCTCACAATAGACTTTGCTTTACAATTCTTGAGTGAGACATGTTTTAGAGGTGTATTTTGTTGTATGCATATTAGTTTTACTATTGTACTGTTTTTTTATATTCAACTGGAAGTTATGAGCAACTAGTATAGCTTATTATGTTAGTGACAAGCATATTTGTTTATTCTCTGCTATTTAGACATAGAATTTTGTATTCATGTTTTTTACACATATATTTTTTACGTATTTAAAATGTTTGCAGAGTGCTGCTTTTAATTACTTTGGCATTTTGTAAGTTAAAGCAATTAGACTTTATTTGCAGCATGATTGGCTGAATGAGCTTTTATAAGTGTGTGTGCTATTTTGTCTTTTAAACAGTCTGAAGAAGTGAATGTTATTTATGAAAGCGCTTACTTTTTGCAATAAATTTCTTCTACAATTATTTCCTGCCATGTGGAACCACTTTTGTTTTTATTTACACATCTGAGATACCAGGGCCTATCGCTGCTAACTAACTTGACTGTGTCTCTAATGTGTTACAGGTAGGCTATACACATCACATGCATAACTGGCTTGGATTGTGGTAACAGTTACCTGTATGATTGATGGTGACAGTGGTAACCATAATGTGGTACACGGGACATATACCTGGTGTACCTTGGTGTAATAACAGTGTACACAGCACCCATATCCCCCACTGGATATTGTACTACCTGAACCCCATGATGGCACTCTACTATACCCACCATCACACATTGGCCATGACTGCAATACAACCCATAGTATACCCCAACATTGGTACTACAGGGATATGCATCTCATGCACATGCCACATGTGTAGTAGGGCATCAATCGAGTGTAGGTTACCAGCCATCTGCACATCTGTACAGGGACTGACAGTCATCAGCTTGGCAGGTAGCTATGCAGTAGCATGAGTGCATTGACAGACCAGTAAGGGGTATATACTGTGTCACAGCACACACACCAGGGATACAACAGGGAGGCCTTGGTGTCCAGCCATGCTTGCAGGTGTACCTGTTGTCAGTACTATATTAAGCACTCTGCTCTTGCCTGGGTTCGCACTGTCAACAGTAGTACAGCCATGATACACTACATGCCACTGTGACAGCATGTACCCTGGGCTACTACACCTGTATGTAACACATTCAGAAGGATAACAGTGCTGTATAGGCCTCATATATGTCTGTGTCCCACACATGACACTTACACCCCATGCTACTGTAATGACAGCACATAGGTGCATGTATTGTACATGGCTTTACATATTACAGGTTATCAGACTGGATTGTGTGTCCTGGTTACCAGGGCTAAGCTATGCTTAGCAAGTATCAACATTGCTGCAATATAACAGCTAAGATGATTTCTGCACTGGTAAGAGCTGCCTACACTGTGTAAGTGCTTGTATGTTTACCCATAGCTTAGCACCACTTAGCTTCACGCAAACCCATGCAAATGCACCTGAAGCTGCTCAAAACTGCCTTAACCACTCTGTATCTGACAGTCCTTGTCCTGCCCAGCAACAAAATGAACAGCCCTTACAGGTCTTGAACCCAGGACCCTTTATATTAATGTCACAACACTTAACCACTATGCCATGACCACTATGAAGACTGCTGTTGTTTTACCAACATAGCTGTCAATGCACATATTGAGTAGTATTGAACATTTGCATGTAGTTCCTACCTTGTGTAATCCTTGTTACTAATATGACTGTTGCATCACATATGTTGTTTTATCATAATGTGCACATAGCAGATACATACGGTGAGATACATGTGGGAGGGTATACACAACAGTGATGTTTCCTCATGACAGGAATATGGTTATATACATATCATAGGTCTATATATGTCTACATGTACATACACATGTATACTCACACATATGTCTGTATAAACATCTGTATAGTGCTACATATGTATGGCCATGTGTACATCCCTTTGTATGTACATATGTATGTATATATATATATATATATATATATATATATATATATATATATATATACATATGTGTATATATAGGTATATGTATATGTATATATACATATATGTGTATGTAGCTATATATGCATACACATCCTATGTGTACAGATATGCCTAGTTATGTTGGTATATATGTAGATATCTATAACTATATGTGCATACATATCTATTCTGCTATAACTACTACTGTCAATATATCTGTAGATATCCATATGTATATGCGCATATGCATCACTATTTGTATATGTGTAGACATATATTGCTCTGTCCATGTATATATCTGCGTGTGTATATGTATATCTATGTACATATACATACCCATCTACATATGTTAATATGTTTATGTGAAATGATATATATAGATATCTGGATAATTATATGTACATATATTTTCACCATATGCCCTGAACATGCGGTGTAGCCATACCTCAGCCCCTATAGCCCCAACTTTGTAGTGCAAGGGGATGTCAGGTATGTATAGCAAGCATATTAGTAGACTATTACTACTGTAATAGGGATTGTCTTCATAGACATGGTGTGTGAGGGAGGTCACATCTGCTTTTCAAATGTGTGCCATTGGCTACTGACAGATATCCTAACGACATTATAGTACAGTACCAATGCTAGCACATAATGCCCCTGTGGACTGCAGCAGAGATTTTGGCCAATATATGTAGACATTCCGACACACTCTTTACAGTCCAGAGGTATACACAGAACTCCTTAGTGCAAAACATGTGAACCAAGCCTGACAATATGAATGTTAACAGCCATGTAGAAGGGTATAACACATAATGATTGTTATACATTTTCCCCCATAGGTTATGCATTCACACACCCCCTGTCTGTCCTGACACATACTAACCACTGGTACAGGGGTGCCATGGCCACATACTACCTACTAGTTATTGACATACATCTGTACAGCATCCCACTGCTCTGTCTGACATACATGACCATTAAGGAAGGCCTGGCCGCAGTACATCTGGCAAGTATCTGGACATGACATCTCACTGGGTAAGTACACTAATCTGCTAGGCATGCAACAATGCACTGTGCAGGCTACAGGCAGACTGGCTCAACACTGGCCTACATCTCCTATGGGGGAATGAACATGTACCTGCATATATAGCAGGCTCTACAGGCATGTCACAGCGCAAGGTAAGATACACCTGTGTCAAAGTGCATAACCACACCCAATGTGAACACAGCCACAGCCACATATGATAAGCTATCATAATATTACAGTATATGGACTATCTGTTCAACACTATCCTCATATGTGCCACTCACAGACTAACCTTACATATACTGGGCCACTACACAGTGTGGGATGATGCCTGTCTGTGGTATGGGACAAGTGTGTGTATGGCCCTACAAACATGTAAGCCAATACGGTCACATTCAGTGGAGCAGCATGTAACATCAGATAGTTCAGGACCTAGAACAATGACATCTACCACGGTCTGTACACAGGCCAAAGTACATATTAACAACACTGTCAACATTCACTATAAGTACGCAGACCTCTGTACTGTACAAACAACCACAGAATGTCCAGGTTATGTCATCAACTATAACCCCTACTATACATAACATGTGTAGCAGTCTATCTCTCTGGCTTGTTATCAGATATAACACACTAATTATGGTGTACAGTACATATGCACCTCTTAATGCATGACATAAGAACAAAGGTTGACAGAGTTGTGGCTGGAAGCACATACACAGTGCCAGTATTGACATGTTGCTGTAATAACCTCATATATTTACTGTTGTAACAGGGTTTGTTGCAACATATGTCATATGAGGGATATGAAGTCACTAACTGTCATGGCTTTCACCATCTACAGACTGCAATCCTCATACTACCTTCTGCAGTTCACAGATAGATGCTCTGTGGGTAAGACATGAAACCAAAGGCACCACACACTGTGCACTCTGCAGATGACCCTACAGATAGGGATTCCTCATAAACATAGAACTGACATGACAGGTATTAATACATGCAGGACAGCCATATCCACACACACACTGTTAAACCAACATTACTCCAAATGCAGTATAGCAGCACTTATAGTCTGTAGTCAGGTCAGACACATCCCCCTCCTGTGTGTTGCCCTGTTTCCACGGTGTATGTTGTTAGAGGTAAATCCCCAATCCATCTGAGATGCTGTTTGCCAACAAACAGATCTTGTTCCTGCTCACAGTGAATGAAAAGGCCCATCACCAACATGATGTTCCTTGATATTGGAGTGTGTTTCCATGCAATTGGCTATGGGAATGTTACCACAGCTGTTCCACATGCAATCAGCTAGGGGAGGGCTGCAATTTGTGCAGAGGCCATCAGCTGATCATGAGCATCACTTAAAATACACATGATGCTGCCTAAGCAAACAGTTGTATGCCTCCACATCTACCAGAAAGGGAGTGAAAGAGGCAGACAGAGGCAAAGACAAGTCAGGGAGGGGGAGTAAAACTTAAGCATGTTTGTGTCACACACCTTCCAGCACAGGATATGAAACCCCTGCCGACTATGTAGTGCTATCACATTTCTATGCAGTCATTGAATGCGCCACATAGTTTACATGTTTTGGAGCCCTCAGAATGTATATGTGATGAATGACATCTGCAACAGGGATATGATAGGTATACAGTAGGTGTAGTACACATCTGTCCACATGAACAGGTGCCAGCGTCAACGCAGCCACATTCTCACAAGGATGCACACACATTGACACACTTGGCAGAACCAGGAATACAACCCATCACTAATGAGATTGCCACAGCACATTACTGTGCAGGTATCACATGCACCACAGGGGTCATACCGAGGTTATATGGGCAAAGGGTATGGGGAAGTATCTGACATCAGACAGCATGCTTCAGTATGCCACTGGAGGTTGTAGTGAGTGTGAATGTGAACATACGCATCATACAACACACACACACACACACACACACACACACACACACACACACACACACACACACACACACGCACACACACGCACACACACACACACAGACACACTCACACACACACAGGGTGCCAGTACTGACATGCATGGGTGCATTGATTCACGGGCGTATAATGGTCAACTGTGCCAGACGTCTATACAAGGCTAGGTGATGGGTACACCTTGACATTAGGCCACATGACAATGGTCTGCATTTTGGCTCAGGGGTGTATATTCTGGATTTGCCCACACAGGTGGGTATTGTATTCACTATCCAGTCACCTGAGTGACTACTGCATGTGGGCAATGCTGTGCATTGCTTGCCATGTATGTGGTCCTTAGTCCATGACATGGACAGTGTCTATGATGTGCACACCTTCCACATGCATGTACAGTGACATTTGGAACTGTACCTGGGGTGCCTGGCCCTTGTTGTGTACACAGATTATCATCAGATGTACCAGTCCTGGCTTCATGTGGCGGGAACTGGTAATGGACAGCAGGTTTACCCTGCACCTACATTGAGCACATGCTAACGTCATTCCCTAGTGTCGGTGACATCTGTCCATACAGGGCATGTTTTCAGACATGGTATGTCCTTTGTGGGTCACATTTGATGGCACCACAGGTGTTGCAGGTGTCCAGTGAGAAACATGGGGAAGGTGCACTGTCTGCATGTGCGTGCCTATTGGACAGATGGACAGGGTGCCATGCCCTCTGTTAGGCCACTGCTACCACTCCATAGTTACTATCAGTGGGCGATATGTAGTGTACTCACAACATAGCAGCTGTTGCCTATGCAAGTGTGTGTGTGTGTGTGTGTGTGTGTGTGTGTGTGTGTGTGTGTGTGTGTGTGTGTGTGTGTGTGTGTATGAGGCATGGGTTGAGAGTGTTCTCGGGCTAATACTAGGGTTGCTAACTTTGTTTGCCTGGCCTTGATGTCACATGTATGGTATGGATCTGCACCCCAGCCTCTCGGCTATTTCACATCTGTTATCCCTGTACGGTGGACATTGTGATATATACTAGGGCCACCATATAATACATTTGCAAAACCTGCTCCACATTGGGCCCAGTTGTTACACACTCACAGCCAACTCCACAGAGGATACGACTTACAAACATAGATACACACACCCACACACATCATGTCTGGGATTAGAACTCCACCCTATTTTATTACACTATGGCAGTACACAGTTATAGTATGCGCCATGGACATTACTGAAGTACTCCTTCCCCAAAGCTGTATTTCACATTGGATGACATCAGCAGGATTGCCAAAGTAGAGCATTCAAATTGTAGTGAGTGTGGCTAGGCTAAAATGTACTGCTCCCTACACAGACATTGAAATACACACATAACATCCAAAACTGCCATGGGTGGGGATACAACCCTACCAGTGCTCTATATTACACTACAGCAGTATGCAGTTATGTCATGTGTTATAGAGATTACTGGGTGGCATTCTTCCCAGAGGTGTATTTCTAGGTGGATGACATCAGCAGCCTTGCCAAAGTAGAGCATACGAATTGTATGGAGTGTGACTACCCTAAAAGCATTGCTCTGTACACAGGCAGACACACACAAACACGTGCCAACTCTGGGATTAGAACTCCTACCTAGCTAATGTATTATATTACAGCAGTACACAGTTATGGCATGCACTACATAGATTTCTGGGCGATAAGCTTCCAAGGGGTGTATTTATAGGTGAATGACATCAGCAGCCTTGCCAAAGTAGAGCATACAAATTGTATGGAGTGTGACTACCCTAAAAAGCATTGCTCTCTACACATATGGAGTCAGAAAGACACACACTTGCCAAGTTTGGGATTAAAACTCTTTTTAACTATTTTATTACACTACAGCAGTACACACTATAGAGGTTACTGGGATACAACTTTCCCAGGAATGTATTTCTAGGTGGATGACATCAGCAGCCTTACCAAAGTAGAGCATTTCAATTGTAGGGAGTGTGACTACCCTAAATAGCATTGTTCTCTACAAAAACACACACAGTTGTCATGTCTGGGATTTGAAATCCTACTTAACTAGTTTATCACACTGCATCAGTATGCAGTTATGGGACACTCCACAGAGATTACTGGATTGTAACTTCCCCAAAGGTGTATTTCACAGTGAATGACCTCAGCCGGCTTGTCATAGTAGGGCTATGGGGAAGGCAGTGTGTGTGCATGGGCCATAACCCATTAATCTAGAGGTTGGCACACCACATGCAGGCACACACAGGGTCATATTTCACAGGTATGTGTATACAGCTGCTAGATGACTATCTCCTTGTACAGTCATGTTGCACAGCTAGCACATGCACCACATAATCTGTAATGCTGACAGATATGGGTGGATAGTATCTGCAGTGAGTGACATCTGAACCTCATGTGGTTGGGGCCCTTTGGCTGTGTGCTGGGTGGGACAGGCCTGGGTGGCTCCTTGTCACAGTGACCCTCTTCCACACATCTATGTACATCTACCTTTGGCTTATTATAGTGTGTTGTCCTTACATATATGTCTGCATTCCTATCCACTGTGTGTGCAAGGCATGAGTGGTGCATACTGATGAGTGTCTGCATTAACAACTGCGACTACCAGATATGTCGGGCCCACTAGTGTTTACAGACATGGCCTTCATGTGTTTAAGTTTGTGAGCATGCTCAGTATGAGCTTTCAGTATGTTGTTGACTGACATTGCCTTCATTTCTCTAACTGTGTGACCATGCCCAGTATGCCCATCTGTATTTAATGTGTGGATCAAGTCCAGGTAGTTTGTACTGCAGTGCTGACCTTTGTGTTATACACCGACAGGTAGCATGCTGTTTCTGCAGGGTATCCATCGAGCATTTGGCATTGACTGTTACTACATTTCTGCATAGGATGAGGGGGAATCACCTGACTATTTCTACATTTCTACACAGGATTGGGGGGCACACCTGACTGTTACTACATTTCTACGTAGGATGGGGGGGGGCAAACCTGACTATTTCTACATTGCTACACAGGATTGGGGGCACTCCTCACTGTTATTACATCAATACATAGGAGGAGGGGCACACCTGTCTATTTCTACATTTTTAAACAGGATTGGGGGAACACCTGCCTGTTATTACATTACTACATAGGATGGGGGGCACACCTGTTTATTTCTACATTGTTACACAGGATTGGGGAAGGCACACCTGACTGTTATTACATTACTACATCGGGTGTGGGGGCACACCTGTCTATTTCTACATTTCTACACAGGATTTGGGGGCACACCTGACTGTTATTACAGTACTACATAGGATGGGGGGCACACCTGTCTATTTCTACATTTCTACACAGGATTGGGGGGCACACCTGACTGTTTTTACGTTACTACATAGGTGGGGGGGGCACACCAGTCAATTTCTACATTTCTACACAGGATTGGGGGGGCACACATGACTGTTGTTACATTACTACGTAGGATGGGGCGGCACACCTGTCTATTTCTACATTTCTATACAGGATTGGGGGTGGCACACCTGGCTATTATTACATTACTATATAAGATGGGGGAGCACACCTGACACTTGTACACATTTGCTATGACTGTACTGGTATGTCAGGTACTCTATTTCATTCCTGTCATACTGACTATGACTAAAGGCATACCAGTATACTACAGATCATGGCTTTGGTTGCCCTACATATTAGTGTCTGACTTCCTACCCTTCAGAACTAACATCCCACTGCCTGACCTACTGTAGTCTGTCTGTGTAGGCCTGGGGGGGAAGGTTAACCATAGCCATCATTCAGGGGCCATAGCACAGGCTCTGTTTGGGTTTGATTACACATGTCCTGCTGGCTAAGACTGTTGTTGGGTATGTGAACCGCCCTGACTGGCATGTGTGAGTCATATGGACACACATGTCACCCAGCGCATTTCCTGTAGTGGGTTTTGTCGCCCTGTGTAGTACTGGCTACTATGGTGACTCCAGTATGTGTTACAGATGTCATGGTGCCACTATGGGTGTCTACGTTCTGCTGCCATAAAATTCAGCCACCCAATTCCCTTGCATGCTCACATCAATACCATAGACCCAGGTAATGACACATTCTACTCCATATGGCAATTGGTAGGTTGATTGACTTACCTTGAGGGTGTGCCAGAATTGTGGATGGTGCTGGAGGGCTGCCTATATTGGATGCACATGGTAAACTCCCTATACATGGTTGAGCATAGGTAGTGTCATGTTTGGCATCCCTTTTACTGTATGTGCAAGTCAGAGAGCGGTATCATTCCCTGGGTCCCTACTGTGTCAGTATATGTGCTATGCATTGTCTCTTTGCCGCAGCCTTGGCATACTGGGCATGCCTCCATCTGCCTACTGGGACAGGCTCAGGTTGTTCCTCCTCTGAGTCACTCTGTGCCTGTGCAGACCTTGGCATTGGTGGGGGCTGTGTGTAACTGCCCCATGCTCTTCCTGCTGCAGCTGTTTCAGCAGGATCATATTGTGCAGCATGATACATACCATAACAGCTTGGGTACATGTAGCTGGTGAGTACTGCAAGGCTCCAACGGATGTGTCCAGACACTGGAACCATGACCTGAGCATCCCAAATACATGCTCTATTATAAGTCTGGTCTGTGTGTGTGCCTCATTATGGCGTTCTTGTTCAGATGTGTGTGCATTTCTGATGGGTGTCATCATCCATGGCTCCAGTGTGTTACCAGCATCTCCCACTAGGTGACCGTAGGGGATGTCCCCATTGACAAATTTCTGGTACAGCTGCATCAGATGCCATAAGGGGGACTCGTGATAGCTTCCAGGGCAGTCAGCACACACAGTCATTATAATGCCCCAGGCATCACAGACAACCTGGCAGTTGATGGAGGTGATGCCTCTGTGGTTGATGTAGGCCCTACCTTGATGCATATGTGCGTGCAGTCTCTAGCACCCACTACCTCAGGGTATTCTGCTATTTGGTGGAAGAGGTGCATACACAACTCAACAATTTGCTGTAGGAGGTCTCTGTCCACCCTATAGTGCTCCACTATCTCCAGCTCATGTAGCACCTGGTAGGTTACCGTCGGTCTGTACACTCTTCTCCATCTCCTCACTGTGGGTTGATTGGCAGCATTCACATACTCACCACCCTCTGCCTCTTGCACATGTTGTTCTATGCTGCCTGCTGCAGCCCTTCTCATTTTGTAGGTTTGTTTGTTAAAATTTTCCCGTTTGTATACACCGGTGGTGTAGAGTGTGGGAAAAACCAGAGGGGAAGGTGTTTGCATAGTTTATAGCAGTGTTTTGGGCTGGGCTTGTCTGCTGCCTGTGTAATTGGCTGATTCTGAAACATTTCATCTGCCAGCTATGCTAGTTCTACTTAATTACCTTCCTACTGCTGTTTTCCCTTCCTATTGCCTTCCTGTTTAAGCCTGGGGCGCTCCACGCAGAGTGCTCAAATGTGCCCACTGCTGTGATTTCCTGGTTTAACTTTCTTTTTCTTCTTTTAAAACACGGTGTGCGGCACACACACTCACTTAGGCAATGTAAGGAGTGCTAGGCAGGTTTAGACACACCCCTAGCTTAGCTGTGCTAAGCTAGGAGCCAACCCAAGCCACAGAGCTCCAATCCGCTTACAGTATGCCTGACACACACCTCCATGATGTCACCTAACTCCTAGGCTTGCACCAAGCTATTCCTACTCTTACACTGTTGGGACCTGACACATGCTGTTGGGAAAACTAGGATTCTCTATCATTCCCCTCATTTGCATAGGATTGCCTGTTAATGCATAGTTAAATGTCTCACACTGAGTCTCCCCCCTTAGCAACCACTATTCACTGGCCATGTTGTCTTCTGCCTGCCACTGACTTGCATGGCAGAATTCTGATTTTAGTTAGAATGCTTAATTTAGGTTTATTTTGTTATTTTCCCCGATCCCATTTGCATGCCGCTGCCCTATGCTTAAACAGCTGAGATCAGCTAAAAAAAAATAAAAGTTGATTTTTGTATTTTTTTCACTGTTTTCAATACCAATGACCTTATACTTGGCCATTGGCATGCTTGCTAAATGATATGCAGCCTTTATTTGGAGCTATCACAGCTCCATTTTGGAATTTGCAAAAATGTACTCGGTTACTAACCGAGTACATTTCTGCAGATTGCACTCATTCTGCACGGCCAGTTGCAAGCTTCTTGGATTGCAAAATCACCTCATTTGCACAGATTTCTCCTGCAAATGGGGTGATTTGCATACAGGGGCTTAGTCTATGCAGGATTAGTGCAGGAGTGCTCGTGCACGCCCCTGCAGGCTGTTCCTGGATTGCACGGCAGCCATATTGCCTGCTAGAGCTCCTGCACTAATCCTGCATGCCATGCAGGGTGTAGAGAATCCGGGGGAATGTGACAAATCAGGGACAAAGCCAGAAATAATTAGAACAGGACAGACAGACATTACAACCTACATTTTAAGACATTTAACTCTGCAGTTCAGTCCACAACAAAATTCAGGAACAAATAATCCAATCCAAAGGAAGTGCAATATAGCAGCAGCAGCAGAATTGTCCAGCAAAAACAAATCTCAGCCTATTGTTTGGAGATCTGCTGATCCTAGTCTCATACCCTGTTTGGTGTTTTATCGTCTTTAAGTTGTATGTCTCAGATCGGATTTATTGAAGCCTTCCTAGCTTCCTGTATGACACACAAAGACCCACGTCACAAACGTCTTTCTTCCTTCCTCAAACTATTGCTCTCCAAGGTAATCTTTCTGCAATCTGAAGGCCTTTTTGAAGGCATTGTACTGGCATGAAAACCATTATCGGTACACATTTGATCATGCATTTGGGAGCTCTCATTGACTTCCGTCCTCAGGAATAGTTACTTGATTAGTTCGTATATCACGATGGTGATTGGTTGTAATTACAGTATATGAGCCAATCAAAAACTGTGTAGCACAGCCAATGCTGTTCAGTGTAGAACAATGGAACAGTGGGTTTGTTTATGGTTGAATGTGAAGTGTTCCGCATAATCCGGAGCACTTGGCAGCTCAGAGTGTGTGTGTCTGGGCATGTATGTGTGTGCGTGTGTGTGTGTGTGTGTGTGTGTGTGTGTGTGTGTGTGTGTGTGTGTGTGTGTGTGTGTGTGTGTGTGTGTGTGTACTGTATTTATACATATACATATATATATATATATATATATATATATATATATATATATATATACATATATATATATATATATATATATATATATATATATATAGATAGATAGATATAGATATATATCTATATTTATATATATATATATATATATATATATATATATATATATATATATATATATATATATATATATATAAATCTGTGTGTGTATGTGGTGTAAAAAGAGTATGTGTATGTAAAAAATAGAAAAGATATTTTTTTTACTTTTAATGTGCGTATATGTTATGGTCACTTTAGGAAACCCAGTATTTCTTCATTTGCTGTCACGATCTTGAAGCCCATAGTTTGGAAATCCATAATCCTGAGACCATAGTTTTGAAAGACCAAAATGCTAAAACCCAGAAAGTCAAAAAAATCTTGAATACCTAATTGTCCTAACACTGTGCACCCAGAAGCAAATGTTAACATAGCTCCTGAAGGGGTGTAGGGGTGTGGACCCAGGAATTAGTGCTATCATGGGTCCTGCAGGGCAGAAAGTCCAGGAATTCAGTACTATGTCTTCAGCATTTTGGTATTTCAATATTGTGGTCTCTGGATTATGAGTTTCAAGACTGTGGCCTTCAAGATTCTGATAGCAAACCATATTTCTTAACTACCATCTGTTTCCTTCTGGGACTGCTATTTTAGCTTCAGCTAGTGTGGGGACTTATTTGATACATAAATGTACTGCTTAAAGCAACCTTTTTCATTTTTTTTGCAAAACTTTAAATGCAGGGCAGTGTTTCGAGTTGGGATGACAACACTGCTTCTGTACAGTCTGTGACAATATGCATACCATTTATACTGTCATAAACATCTAAGGGGGTTCTGGCAGGATTTTAGTGCATTGTTTGCACATTTACATGGCATGTAGTGTTTGTGTTAATGCTGTGACAACTTGCCTGCCATTTTTGCTGTCGGACTAATTTTGCTTCTAAGGGGTTCTGACAGCATTTTAGTGTACTGATTGTGCATTTACAAGGCATGTAGTGTTTATGTTCATGCTGTGACAACTTACCTGACATTTATTTCTATCATACTAATTTTACTTCTAAGGGGTTCTGACAGAATTTTAGTGTACAGCTTGTACTTTTACAGGGCTTGCATTGCTTGTAGTCATGTTCTGACCATTTACCTGCCATTTATATCTGTCAGGCTAATACTACTTTTAAAGTTTTTTGACAGGAATTTAGTGTATTGCTTGTACATTACTGTGTTTGGGGGACTTTACTCTTTAGGGGTAAGTGGAAGTCTGCTACTTGTATAGAGTTTTGCTAACTTACCTTCTGGCTGGCTTGTTCCAGCAATCCAGTGCATCCTCTTCTGTCACAGCATGAATACTAACACTGCTACAGCATGCCTGACTTCTGCAGTTCCAAGAAAGGAAAAAAAAAACTCCAATGAAAGCTGCTGCCAACTAAATGCACTCAGTGTGCACCTAAGATAATGGTGGGTAAACCTGTGGTGGCCATTTGTTGGTTCCCAAACTACTCAATTACCTCTCCAGTATCCCCTGGTATGCTCCTTTAGGCCACCATGAACCTGGGGTCAACCACATCCTTCTTGGCTGTTCCATTGTCTGGAGTGAATATACTAGTTCCATCTTTATTGGGGTATGGAGTTTTACCAGGGGATACTACTGGATGCATCCAGGGGTAATGACCTCTTGTAGGGACACAGATTCCTCTACTAGTTGGCCTCAAAAGATACCTGTTAAGATAAAACATTATACCTGAAGACATGGTATCTATAGGTATTTTCTTACCTTAGATAAGAAATTGTTACAGATGGTCATTCCTGGTAAACAGCCTTCAGTAACACTTTAGCAGGTCACTTGATAAATTTCTGAGGAAAACAGGTCTTCAAACCTCATTGCGAGGTAATTTATTTCTCTTAATTGCTGCCAAGATGAATGGGATGTGTTTTGGGGAACTGCTATACTGAGGAGATTTTATAACATGTTGTAAGTGGTTTTGCCTCATTCTGCACCCTTTTCTCCTGTAGTACCAACCTTGGAAGATGCATATTATATTGCTTGCATTAACCCTGATTCACAATTTTTAGTCCCCATGGAAACAGATAAGCTTTACAGAGTTTCCTGAACTAACAAGCACTTATTTTCTCTCTTTAATTCCTCTCCCTGTGCATATAGAGGGGAAGGTTTTGGTACAGATTTGATATTACAGTTTTTATTCTTCAGCTTGTGCATATACTCACTTACTATCAGTCCCTTATCTGGAAGTACTTGCCTATCTGTATCTTCTTGATTTTGACATGTCTCTAAATATCTAAACAAGCTTTAAAGGTATTTATGACTGTGCATATACTGTATCTAGGGTGTCTGCTTCTGCTACTGTTTGAGCAGGCATGCCTGAGTACAAATTCAGAAGTCTGCTGTTGAAAAGAAGTCTAAATTTTGAATGTGGCTTTACAGAAAACGTTTTTATTTGGCCCATTTGCTACTCAAGTCCACTATCAATTTGATGAAAAGGGAAAATTAGTTTAGGGAGTTTATAAGATGTTCCACCTCCTCCCATCCCTTTTTTCAAATTTCTCAGATCAAGCTAGAGATGCCTGGAAGGGAACAGTAACAAACATGAACTTTCCAATAAAGGGACAGTATTCAACTTCAGACAGCTATGCTATCATGCCTCCTCCCCCCTTCTGCCTTAGTCTTTTAAAACCTGTCCCCACAACTGGCTGTTCATTACCCTCAGATCAGACATAGATTGTGACAGGCTTATAGGTGTTAAAAGTGGTTCAGGAGGGATACAGCTGTCACTGGATACAAAAACCTCCTTTCAGGGGAATTCCTCCCCTCCCTCCAAACCAACCAAAATTTTTTCATCAGGCTCTTCAGCTTTGCTCACCCTTGGGGTCATCGAATCAGTGACATTTATTCAAGAGACAAAAGCTTATATTCCAGAACACTTCTGGTACTAAAGAAAGAGCCTTCTTGGAGACCAGTTTTAAATATTAACTTCCTGTTTCAGTGACTGTATGACCTTTTGGTTTATTTGCCACTTCAAGAGTGTTTGCAAAGTTTTAGCTCCAGCCTTAGCTTAGTGTAGGCTGAATGGCACTCACTGTTTCTGCCTTATTGGGATGACTTGCTTATCTTTGTAAAGTCTTCTCCCAGATGTTGCTTAACATGGGTTTCAATGCTTCTGACCAGTCTGGGACTCCAGATAAACATTCAGGAATCCTCCTTGACCTTTTTACACCAGATTGTCTTTTAGGATGTCTTATACACACTCCACAGCAAAGGATTTTCATGCAGAAGGAATTTTATCTGGAAGCCTTTCTCAGTTTCTGAGATCAGTCTCAGACATTAATCAGCGAGTTTCTCAGCATTCTGGGATACACAGCATCTATTTTTTCTCATGAGTCTTCTCTTTAGGTTACACATAGAAAGATGCTGTGCTATCTAAAAAAACACATGGACCCAACACTTGTATATTTCAGATACCTATCTTTGGCTTTGTACTAATGGAACTCCACTAGTGGAGACTATAAATGCAAGTAGATACATGTAATCCCTTTTTCTCCTCAACCTCCAAGTTACTATATATCTACACCCATCTCAGAGTTGCCTTGGAAGATAGTTCCTATAAAGGTGAAGGTGGAAAGCCTGAGGGATTCTTCAGACAGAATAAAGCATATTATTTTTAAAGAGGTGTGGGCTGTGATGCATGCTTTTTAATCTCTTTGTTATCTCCTCTTGTTTACAGACAAAATTACATTAACAAACTAAGGGAAACAAGGCTGTACCCTTTATACAGGCTGCTATGATCACTTGGAAGCATTCCTTAACCCTACAAGCATATTACATTCCATCAGAGCAAAAGTGGCAGACAAACTGAGCAAGACCAGGACAGACCCTCACTAATAGGTTCATAGGTTGGTACTAGGCTATCGGTCCTAGGGCCTATACAAGCCTAGCCATAACAATTCCCTGGATATTTCTTCCCACAATATTTACTTCTCTGGACCCCTGTCTAGCAGGGCGACTGACATGATCCCCAGGGTGAATTTCCTATCTCCCATACAATCATCAAGGTTCCTTTTGAAGAGGGCCAGGGAGGCACTCTGCTTAACATGTATGGGCAGTCTATTCCAGAGTATGGGAAGTCTCTGGGTCAGGAACCTATCCCTCCAGCATGTTTTGTTCATTGTGATGACAAGGTTTAGATCCCTGGAGCGTGTGGCTCTGAGGGATTGGGATTTCTTTAATTGGAGCATGTCCAACACCTTAGGGATTGACATGGCCTTGTATGTTAAGCAGAGATCACCTCTGAGTAGACGATATGCCACACTGTATAGCTGGAGTTTTTTTAGATGGTCAGCATATGGCATCTGCTTTAAGCCTGTGATTCTTTTAGTGAGGTATTTCTGTGGCCTTTCCAGCTGTTGCAGATGTCTTGTGAGGTACATACCAAACTGGGCATTATACTCTATAATGGGTCTAATGAAGGATGAGTACAGTGGGACAATGACCTCCTTTTTTCTGGATGAAAAGCCCTTAGAGATGAGGTGTGCCACATAGAAGGATTTCCTGACTGTTGTGGCGATGTGGTTATAGAAAGTGAGACCACTGCCCACTTGTGTCCCTAAGTCTCTCATCACACTTTCGATGTTTAGTGTACTGCCACCTACGTGGTAATTCATGGGTACATGTTTTTTTTCCAAAGGGGATAACTATACATTTCTTGGCATTAAGCTTGATCCCATGGCTCTGGCACCAGGCATTTGTTTCTGTAAGGCCCTTTTGTAGAATATCCACATAATTTGGGGATTCAATAATGGCTCCCAGTTTGCAGTCATCTGCGACCTTTGTTAGCCAGAGTCCCTTAGTGTTGGCCTGTACTTCAGAGAAGTAGATGTCAAACAAGAGTGGTCCCAGGACTGAACCATGAGGTACTCCACTTGTCACTTGTCTGGAGCTGGATTTGGAGTTGGCTACTTTTACAGTCTGTGTTCTGTCAGTAAGCCAGTTGGCAGGCAATCGAGTGACATAGGGATTTATGCCCAGCTTAGTAAGTTTATATATGATTCCAGAGTAGGGGATGGTGTTGAAGGCCTTGGCAAGGTCCAGATAGGCTGTGTGGACCGCCTTACCCTTGTCCACAGCTCTGGAGACTAATTCGAATGAAGTCAATCAGGTTCAGGAGACAGGATTGGCCCTTCACAAACCCAAACTGGGTGGGGTCCAGTGTTTGAAGGTTGCCAATGTCTTTGTTTATATTTGAATAAGGGAATCCTCCAGCTCTTGATCCATTTATGGGGATCACCACAAGTAGATCTGTTGGTCAACTTGCAAAACAGGCAACTTTATAATTTTTTTTTCATTTCCTTAGGAAAATATTTCTTTATGTATTTCCTCCCTTTCCACTGATATACAGCATAGTTCTGAAGATTCAGAACTCCCCCAAAATATTTGTGGTAACCCCCTTTTAGCCCAGGCAATATTAGCTCACCCTTTTCATGGAATTGGCAAAAGGCAATTATCACAGGCTTCCTCACTATCTGGATCTAGTCACATAGGACAGGGGGAGTTTGATATACCCTAATCTAAAATATCTTAAATTATCTTCCTGGACTCTGATACCTTTTAAGCACCTCTTTTTAGTAGATATGCACCAGGTACTAGACGAGACAAGAAACTCTTCTACTAGAAGATCTTATCTTGACAATGTGGAAGAATTTTCTAGTTGGTGCCTACCCAATAACCAGGGCCCTGTCTGGGACTGTAGTACTGGTTGTCATATATTTGTGTGAGTTACTAGCTTCTGGCCTTCATACTACTTATGTTGGCCCATGGATCCTTCTCTCTTTTTTCAATGTTTTCTTAGTAAAACATATTCTGATAGGAGTGTTTCATCTGAGATCACCTTGTAAACAAGTTGCTCCTTCCTGGGAGCTTAACTCTCTGCTAGAAGAGTTAATCACATCTCTGTCTGAACCTGCAGATCAGGCATATTTAAGGTTCATTACATGAAAAACTATTCTTCTCTTTGCTTGGGCATCTGCAAGATGCATATCTGAGGTGCTAGCTCTCTTGGTGGGTTAACTATATCTGGTCTGCTTTTGAGATAGAGTAACAGTAAGAACAGATCCCTCATTCATGCACAAGGTTATTTCAGAGTTTCATTGAATCAGGCCATCAATCTTTCTTGTTCTAGCCTAACCCTCAGAACCATGCATGGAGAAATGATTACTCATACTCTGTACATGGTTGAATAGAATTTAGTAATCAACCCATATAGCCTGAAGGCTAATGCAGCAGTAGAATTGATGAACATAGTACAGTTGTGCAAGTTGCACTTACCCATAACACTAGATGTTCGAATGCCTCATCATTGCAGTAACTGCACTCACCCATCATCCTCTTAATGGTGTATGGAGTTATTTCTTGTTTGTTTAGTTCAGGATGAGTATACTTTAAAGCAAGAAAATTTTGAGGATATTTCATCTATGATTGCTGTTTTTCCCCTCCTCAGAGCTAATCAGTTAGCAGTCAGAGTGGAAGTGTAGGAGTGAGCCAGAACTTTTGGGAGCCGGATGGTTGTTGTGTCTTGTGTAAGACACAAGCCACATAGGCTAAAGGCTACTACAGCAGTGCTTAATTCAAACACCTACTGTAACAGCAACATATGCAGTCATACTGTACCTCTCAACTCTCCAGATTTTTGTAGAATGTACAGATTTTTATCTTAAATTTTTGGTCTGTTCCTCATAAAATGTGTAGTTTTCTGGCAAATTGCTGAGGCTTGAAGTCACTAAATAATGACACAATTTGAGTTTCAGACCTTATATCCTTCAGAAAATGCATGCTATCACAAAACCTATTATTCTAGCATTTTTTTGTGTTTATAAGAATGATATTAAAAATCTGTCCCTATTTCTGGGCCTTAGTTTCTCTGCTATTTTAGACTTGGTCCAGAATTCTTGTGCTAAGAGGTTGATAGGTATGAGCCATACTTTCTAATGAAGTCTGTCTATTATATGACATAAGCCCTCGATGAAATGAATTAGTCTTCCCCAGTGCTGTATCCATAATGAAATGATTATTGTTTTGTTGGACCACTAGATAAAATTAACAGGAACTTAACCTCAAATAACCTAATTTCTCTAAAAGAAAGAAAACAACTTATGATGAAAATATTAACCAATGCTAAAACTTCAATGAAGAGATAGTACTTAAAAAAATGATGTCTAAAGTCAGACCTTCACAGACAGTTATTAGACATGTGGTCTAGGACTCCATTGAAGACCCTAGCCCAATTTGCCAATTGCCCCAAACCATTATCTTGATCTACTGAGTCACATGACAGGCTGATAGAGACTGAGGGAATCAAACTCTAAATTACAGAAAGCAGCTCATTAACAACTGATAACTTAACTTTAATCCTCTGCAGCAGCTGCCAGACTGGTTAATGTATAAGCTTGTATCATATCTGGTACAAAGTATTGATTCACAAATGTAAAGAAGGAACAGGAAGTCTTTAACCAGAATGCCATTGATGACAAAGGCTCTACAAATTAATAACCAGTCTAGATCTGTGAAACTAGCTAATATGTCCAAATATTTTTTAGTCTGCTTATCATTCTGTCAGAGTGTTATAGACAGAACTGGTGACTAGGTTAAAAACAGCTGCAAGGTAAAGCATTTCAGCAGAAAAGTTGTAGTGATGGTTATTTGTCATGGAAAAGCAGATCCATTAATTCTGTGAATGAAAAATCAGAACTGTTAATAAATAACTTGAAGTAAGAGACTTTGGAGGCCATACAGACCAGCATGACTGCATTGCCTTGAAAACCTTAATTATCTCCCTAGGTTAAGAGAGGTGAAATTCTCACAAGCTGCTGTGGTAGCATAGAGGGATAAAACACTGACAACAGCCCAGCTGACCTGGGTTTAATTAGAAGCTCAGGAAACTGATGGAGCAGCAGGGGAGAGATATGGGTGCACTCATTGCAGGGGAGCAGTTAAATGGGCATTCCTTGTGGTGATTCCTGGTGGAGACTGGGGATGTCACACTGAGGGGGTATAGTCCAAAGAGGGGAAACAGTGTTGGACATGGATGATCTGCTGCTGAGTAAGGTGACTGCTCCATTTCACACCCAACCCTCAGACGTAACCACAAACATTGTACTGTGAGAGGGCCATAACAGGTAGATCTTATTTTAAAATACCACTGGCTGAATGTGATAGCCATGACCCCCAGAACACCCTAAGGTTCTGAGACCAAATCTAGTGATGTTGGGAAAGACCAGGGATGAAGCAGGGCCTATAAAGTGCTCTAAAAGAGGTAAGAAGGCTCATAAAGAATCTTATTAAATTTAATGAATATGTCAAGTACAGTACTGAAAGAAATTTAATTTGTTATTCATTAAAAAAGTTAATATCTTATTTACTATCTTTGTGAATGTTCTGACACAGGACATGCTAATATAGTACATAATAAGCATTGACATCTTAGAATTGTAAATATATGAGGTGCTACAGCTTTATATATGGGTACAACTGCAAGCTGGGATGTATGTAATGCGATGCCTTCCTTTCTGTCGATACACATATTAGTAAATCATTGAATGTAGGTGCATCTTACTTTGTCTTATTTCTTTATTCGGGCCTATTCTGATTATTCATGATGTAAAAGTATAAGATACTACATTGTTCATCTCATAAGATGTACACAGATAATACTGATGTCTTAAGTTTTTTTTTCCCAATTGATAACTGTATTCAAGTTTCTAAATTTTTTATGACGTACTAAACTAGCAAAAACTTCTAAGTCCCACCATAACTTCAGTTTCACACTATTTTAAGGCAAAAATGCATAGGAGCTGTTATGTTGGTTTGTGATGTATGGCATAATAGAACTTATCTTCAAAATGATGGTAAATCTCATATTAAGTGGACAGATTACAGAACATAAATGCTTTGAGATCATTTGCAAATATTTCCTTCAATTTGTGGTTCAGCTTTAGCAGATTAAACTCTGTGGTTAGATGTTAATTGACTAATGTAAGATAGCAATGCCTTAGCCAATACCTATCATGCCTTTTTGTTGCAGTTGCAATCATTCAAACATATCTATAGCTTTTGTATAGTTAAATAGTCTCTGTGTCGTATATAAAACATATTATGCCTACTAGAAGAGGTCTGCAAGGATCACAAACTCTCCATCAGATAAGAATCAGGTGTGGTGTGGCAAAAATTATGTCATTCAACAAGCAGAAGAACCCAAAACAATACTAATTTGGGATGGGAAAGGAAAGAAAGTTACTGTTCTAAAACAGAAGGTAATTGTGATTGAAGAGGCCTCAGTGATGTTTCACTAGACACTAGTGTCTCATTGAAGACACATATTACTGGAGTGAGAAGAGATATATCACAGCACATACTAACTGGTTACATTGTTATAACCAAAGTAGGAAGATTTTGCAACAGCTATACACATTGCTATGTCCTCGATCAAGAGCTTATATGAAAACTGCTAGACATGGTATGGGATCTTTCTGGTCCACTTTTGCTAAAAATGACAAAATACAGCATTGTGGGTATTTTGTACACCAAATGCATAGATACCACAGAAGTAATTATACAAATTAAGAAGGCAGAGGTTAGTGAAAAAACATGATGACAGAAAAGAGTGTTTAGATTTTCATATTTTCAGCAATAGTATATTTTGCTTTACATTAATGCATAATTATGTATTTGGTTAGTTATTTGGTTAGTTAGTTAGTTAGTTAGTTAGTTAGTTAGTTAGTTAGTTAGTTAGTTAGTTAGTTAGTTAGTTAGTTAGTATTGTTCTGCATTTAAAAAGGTGCCTTCTAAAGAGATGAGGTAAGTATGTGACTCATCTGGTATGTATGAATAAAATTATTTTCTGTAGTTTTGCAGTTGAATTCGACATGAGCTTGAGCCATCATTTCCTTCTTGGGTGATGTATGTATATATGGGCTTCAAAATTACATAGGAGCACTAAAAATCGTACTAATTTCCTTAAAGAAGCTGTCATATTAATTAGTTGCCTCTAGCTGTTTATATCCCTTAACCTTCCTTGCATCACTCTTCTTATATGTAAGTATAAAGAAAATAACATTTACATTATTTTATTTATTGTTTATTACAGGATACCATTTATAAAGAACCTTACTGGATTCAAACCACTTCAGATGGCTACAGACTTGTGCTTCTCTGGAAAAAAGGAGGGTTTTATTTTGACACCGATGTTATTAGCACTAAAAAAATACCTGAAGAAAATTTTTTGGCTAGTGAATCAAGTGATGCTGTCTCTAATGGAGTGCTTGGATTTCAAAAGCATCATTCATATATTATGGACTGCATGAAAGATTTTGTTCTGCACTACAATGGTAACATTTGGGGGTATCAAGGTCCTAACTTAATAACACGTATGATAAGGCAATCATGTCCCCTTCCACTCTACATCAAGGTACAAGATTTTAGATGTGATGCCAGGAATCTGACTTTCTTACATCCATCTCGTTTTTATCCAATTCACTGGTCAGTGTGGCAAAAGTACTTTGAAGTCTGGAAAGAAATTCCCACTTTTGAAGACTCCTATGGTTTACATTTATATAATTATATGAACCATAAAGCAAAAAAGCAGATTGTAGCAGGAAGCAATACCTTGGCTGAAAATCTGTTTATAAAGTACTGTCCAAGTACTTATGCCTTCCTAGTAAAGAAAGTAAAAGATTAAAAGTAACTGAACAACATGAATACTGATCACTGATTTCGGGACCACACTGTGGAACCAGCTGAGTTTTGTTCAATGAAAAATCATCATTACTAAAGACATAGTACTTGCATTTGAGTGTGTTAGTGTGAAAATTGTATCTGTTTGATTTATATGAATTTTACTAACATGTATTCTTTATTGGTTACAATGATTTCCTACACTGTATTAGGCAGTGATATATGCTGAAAAGGTAGCAGTATACAAAGAGAAGCAAAAGCTTTAAACATTAACAGAAACACTTGTATGCAAACAAATAATTGTACTGCAACAAAAGCAATGAAACAGGCAGAAGAACCATTCATTTAAATCAAAATTAATAGAAGCATTAAAAATAATGAATAATGTGAGCTATCTCAGAGTAATTTGTGTGTGCCGAATACTGTCATCTATAAATCAGATCTCACAATCATATCTTAACAGAACAAGATTCAGTGTCCTGCTGTGCATATCAAAGCTTTGCTTGTATATGGTTTGATGTTATGAACTTATGAATCTTATTTCTCCCATAGAACTAAGCATTCCCCCGGATTCTCAAAAGCTTCCACGAAGTGCAAGATCGGTGCAGGAGCTCAAGCAGGCAATATGTCTGCCGTGCGATCCAGGAACAGCCTGCAGGGGTGTGCATGAGATCTCCTGCACTAATCCTGCATGGACTAAGGCCTGGTATGCAAATCACCTCATTTGCAGGATAAATCTATGCAAATGAGGTGATTTTGCAATCCAGGAAGCTTGCAACAGTCCATGCAGGACTAGTGCTATCTGCAGAAATGTACTCAGTTAGTAATCAAGTACATTTTTGCAAAATCCAAAACAGAGCTATGACAGCTCCAAATAAAGGCTGCATATCATGTAGCAAGCATGCCAATGGCCAAGTATAAGGCCATTGGCATTGCAGACATAAAAACAAATAAAAAAAATCAACTTTTATTTTTTTTTAGCCGATCTCCGCTGTTTAAGCTGAGGGCAGCGGCTCGCAAATGGGATTGGGGGAAAATAACAAAATGAACCTAAATTAAGCATTCAAACTAAAATCAGTATTCTGCCATGTAAGTCAATGGCAGGCAGAAGACAACATGGCCAGTGAGTAGTGGTTGCTAAGGGGAGAGGCTCAGTGTGAGACATGTAACTATGCATTAGCAGGCAATCCTATGCAAATGAGGGGAAGGATAGTGAATCCCAGTTTTCCACAGCATGTGAGTCAGGTCCCAACAGTGTAAGAGTAGGAACAGCTTGGTGCAAGCCTAGGAATTAGCTGACATCATGGGGGGGGGTGTCAGGCATACTGTAAGTAGATTGGAGCTCTGTGGCTCTGGTTTGCTCCTAGCTTAGCACAGCTAAGCTAGGGGGTGTGTCTAAACCTGCCTAGCACTCATTACAAAGCCTAAGTGAGTGTGCATGCCGTGGATTGGGTTTTACAGGACGAAAAAAGAAGATAAAACAGGAAATAGCAGCAGTGTGCATATTTGAGCACTCTGTTTGCCTGGCGCACCCCTGGGCTTAAACAGGGAGGCAATGGGAAGGGAAAATAGCAGTAGGAAGGTAATCAAGGAGAACTAGCTTAGCTGGCAGGTGAAATGTATCAGAATCAGCTAATTACACAGGTAGCAGACTAGCCCAGCCCAGGACACTACTATAAACTTGGCAAACACCTTCCCCTCTGTTTTTTCCCACACTCTACACCACCAGTGTAAACAAGCGGGGAACTTTTAACACTCACAAAAGCAAAATGATAGGGGCTGCAATAGCTATCATACAACAACTTGTGGAAGAGGCTGAGGGTGGTGAGGATGTGAATGCTGTCCACCAACCCACAGTGAGGAGATGGAGAAGAGTGTACAGACCGAGGGTAACCTACCAGGGGCTACATGAGCTGGAGATAGTGGAGCACTAAAGGGTGGACAGGGACCTCCTACAGCAAATTGTTGAGCTGTGCCGGCCACACCTCACACACAGAACTAACAGAGGGAAACCCATACCAGTGGATACCAAGCTATGTGTAGACCTAAGAATACTAGCTACAGGTACCTTCCAAAGGCCAACTGGGGATATGATGGGGATTTCACAGGCATCAGCATCCAGGGTACTCCACCAGTTCCTGGATGCCATGTCAGCACATGTCGGTGAGCAAGTATATTTCCCCAACACCCGTGAGGCATTAGCCAGCAATATGCAACTGTTCCACCAAATAGCAGAATACCCTGAGGTAGTGGGTGCTATAGACTGCATGAACATATGCATCAAAGCACCACCTGGTGATCGGGGTAGGGTTCACATCAACTGCAAGGGCTTCCCCTCCATCAACTGCCAGGTTGTGTGTGATGCCCAGGGCATAATAATGAATGTGCATGCTGGCTGCCCTGAAAGCTATCACGATTCCCACATCTGGCATCTGATGTAGCTGTACCAGAGATTTGCCAGTGGGGACATCCCTGACAGTCACCTAGTGGGGGATGCTGGATATGCACTGGAGCCATGACTGATGATACCCATCAGAAATGCACACACACCCGAACAAGAACTCCATAATGAGGCACACACACAGACCAGTATTATAGTTGAGCATGTGTTTGGGATGCTCGAGTCACAGTTCCGGTGCCTGGACACATCCGGTGGAGCCTTGCAGTACTCACCAGCTACATGTACCCAAATTGTCCTTGTATCTGCCATGCTACACAATATGACCCTGTGGAAACAGCTGCAGCAGGAACACCACAGGGCAGGGCCACACAGCCCCCCACCATTGCCAAGGCCTGCATAGGCACAGAGTGACTCGGAGGAACAACCTGAGCCTGCCCCAGTAGGCAGAAGGAGGCATGCCCAGTATGCCCTGGCCTTGGCAAAAAGGCAACACATAGCACATACACTGACACAGGAGGGACCCAGGGAATAACACATCTCTCTGACTCTCACATACAGTAAAAGGGATGCCAAACATTACACTACCTGTGCCTAACCATGTGTAGGGAGAGTACTATGTGCATCCAATATAGGCAGCCCTGCAGCACCACCCTCAATACTGGGACACCCACAAGGTAAATGACTCACACATGCCAGTCGGGGAGGGGTCACATACCCAACAACAGTCACAGCCAGCAGGACAGGTGTAGACAAACACAAACAAAGGCTGTGCTATGGCCTCTGAATGAGGCCTATGGGTAACCTCCCCCCAGGCCTACACAGATAGACTGCAGCAGGTCAGGCAGTAGGATGTCAGTTCTGAAGGGCAAGAAGTCAGAAACTAATGTGTAGGTAATTAAAAGCTAAGATCTGTAGTACACTGGCATGCCTCTAGTCAGCACGATAGGTAAGACTACAGACTGAAATGGAGTATCTGACATATCAGTACAGTCCTAGCAAATGTGAACAAGTGTCAGGTGTGCCCCCCCATCCAATGTAGAAATGTAGTCACAGTCAGGTGTGCCCCCCAATCCTGTGTAGAAACATAGAAATAGTCAGGTGTGCCCCCCATCCTACCTAGAAATGTAGTCACAGTCAGGTGTGCCCCCAAATCCTGTATAGAAATGTAGAAACAGTCAGGTGTGTCTCCTCATCTGATGTAGAAATGTAGTAACAGTCAGGTGTGCTCCCTCAATCCTGTGTAGAAACATAGAAATAGTCAGGTGTGTCCCCCCATCCTACGTAAAAATGTAGTAACAGTCAGGTGTGCCCCCCAATCCTGTGTAGAAATGTAGAAATAGTCAGGTGTGCCCCCCATCCTATGTAGAAATGTAGTAACAGTCAGGTGTACCTCTCCCACAATCCTGTGTAGAAATATAGAAATAGTCAGGTGTGTCTCCTCATCTGACATAGAAATGTAGTAACAGTCAGGTGTGCTCCCTCAATCCTGTGTAGAAACATAGAAATAGTCAGGTGTGTCCCCCCATCCTACATAAAAATGTAGTAACAGTCAGGTGTGCCCCCCAATCCTGTGTAGAAATGTAGAAATAGTCAGGTGTGCCCCCCATCCTATGCAGAAATGTAGTAACAGTCCATAACAAATGATCGACAGATACCCTGCAGAGACAGCATGCTACCTGTAGGTGTACAACACAAAGGTCAGCACTGCAGTACAAACTACCTGGACTCAATCCACACATTCAATACAGACGGCCATACTGGGCATGCCCACACACTTAGAGAAATAAGGGCAATGTCAGTCAACAACTTACTGAAAGGTCATATTGGGCACGCTCACACAAATAAACACATGAAGACCATGTCTGCAAACACCAGTGGACCAGACATATCTGGCAGCCTCAAATGTTAGTGCAGGCACTCCTCAGTATGCACCACTCATGCTTTGCACACACAGTGGATAGGAATACAGGCATATATGTAAGGACAACACACTATAATAAGCCAAAGGTAGATATACATAAATGTGTGAAAGAGGGTGACTGTGCCAAGGAGCCATCCAGGCCTGTCCCACCCAGCACACAGCCAAAGGGCCACAACCACATGAGGATCAGATGTCACTCACTGCAGATACTAGGCACCGGTATCTGTCAGCATTACAGAGTATGTGGCGCACGTGCCAGCTGTGCAACATGAATGTTCAAGGAAGTAGTCATCTAGCAGCTGTATACACATACCTGTGAAATATGACCCAGGTTGTACCCACATGTGGTGTGTCAACCCCTAGATGAATGGGTTATGGCCCATGCAAATACATTGCCCTCCCCATAGCCCCACTATGACAAGCCTGCTGATGTCATCCACTGTGAAATACACTTTTGGGAGAGATGCATCCCAGTAATCTCCGTGGCATGTCCCATAACTGCGTGCTGCTGTAGTGTGATAAACTAGTTAGGTAAGAGTTCTAACTCCAGCCTTGGCAAGTGTGTGTGCGTGTGTGTCTGTTTGAGTCTGTCTGTATAGAGAGCAATGTTTTTTAGGGTAGTCACACTCCCTGCAATTGAAATGCTCTACTTTGGAAAGGCTGCTGATGTTATCCACCTAGAAATACATGCCTGGGAAAGTTGTGTCCTAGTAATCTTTGTGGCATGTTCCACAACTGTGTATTGCTGTAGTGTGATAAACTAGTTAGGTAAGAGTTCTAACCCCAGCCTTTAAATCTGTGTATGTGTTTGCATGCGAGTCTGTCTGTGTAGAGAACAATGCTTTTTAGGGTAGTCACACTCCCTACAATTGAAATGCTCTGCTTTGGTAATGCTGCTGATGTCATCCGTCTAGAAATACATCCCTGGTAAGGGTACATCCCAGTAATCTCCATGGCGCACCCCATAACTGTGTACTACTGCAGTGTGAGAAACTAGCTAGGTAGGAGTTATAACCCCTGCCTTGGCAACTGTGTGTGTCTGTCTGTCTGTGTATACAGCAATGCATTTTAGGGTAGTCACACCTCCTACAATTTAAATGCACTACTTTGGTAAGGCTGCTGATGTCATCCACCTAAAAATACACCTCTGGGGAGATTTTAGTCCATTAATCTCCATAGCGTATCCTATAAAACTGTGTACTGCTGTAGTATGATAAATTTGTTAGGTAGGTGCTCTAGTCCCAGACTTGGCAAGTGTGTGTGTCTGTGTTTGTGTGTGTGTCTGTCTGACCTTGCCTGTGTAGAGACCAATGCTTTTTAGGGTAGTCATACTCCATACAATTCATATGCTCTACTTTGGCAAGGCTGCTGATGTCATCCACCTATAAATACACCTCTGGGAAAGATGTAGCCCAATAATTTCTGCAGTGTGTGCCATACCTGCGTACTGCTGAAGTGTGATATAGACCTCTGTTAGGGGCTCTATACCCACACATGTCGGTTGTAGATGTTTTGTGTGTGTTTCAATGTCTGTGTAGGGAGCAATGCATTTTAGGCTAGTCACACTCAATACATGTCAAATGGCATACTTTGGCAATCCTGCTGATGTCATTCATTGTGAAATACACCTTTGGAGAAGGAGCTCTCCAGTAATCCCAGTGGTGCATCCTATAGCAGCTCCATGCTGTACTGTGATATAAAACTGTGTTAGGGGTTGTAAACCCACACATGTCAGTTGTGGATGCTTTGTGTGTGTTTCATATCTGTGTAGAGAGCAATGTATTTTATACTAGTGACACTCAGTACATTTCAAATAGCGTACTTTTGCAATCCTACTGATGTCATCCAATGTGATATACACCTTTGGGGAAGGAGTACTCCAGTGTGGAGCATACTATAAATGTGTAGTGCCATAGTGTAATTAACTAGTTAAGTAGGGGTTCTACTCTCAGACATGACAGGTGTGTGAGAGTCACCTGGTCCCAATGTGGAGTGAGTTTTGCAAATGTCTTATATGGTGGCCCTAGTATATATCACAGCCTTACAGAAACAGATGCTTGGTGCCAGAGCCATGGACTCAAGCTTACTGCCAAGAAATATATAGTTATCCCCTTTGGGAAAAACATATACCCACAAATTACCACATAGGTGGCAGTACACTAAACACCAAAAGTGTGATGAGATCACATCCACACTCACTACAATCACAATTGGCATACTGAAGCACGCTGTCTGATGTCAGACACCTCCCCATACCCTTTGACCATATCACCTCTGTATGACCCCTGTGGTGTATGTGATACCTGCACAATAATGTGTTCTGACAATCTCACTAGTGGTGGGTTGTATTCCTGGCCCTGCCAAGTGTGTCACTGTGTGTGTGTGTGTGTGTGTGTGTGTGTGTGTGTGTGTGTGTGTGTGTGTGTGTCCCTGTGAGAATGTCGCTGTGTTGACGGTGGCATCTGTTCATGCGGACAGGCACGTGTACTACACCTGCCATATAGTGGGTCTATATTATAACATCGAAATCTACAAAGATCGAATGTTATAATATCGAACCCTAAACACCGAAATCCGCAAACATCGAACAGTCAGAATAGCGATTTTTTTCCCAGGGAAAGAAAATCGCTATTCCGAGAAACATACACACAACACAAACACACACAAAAAACAGCAATCCACACACATACACTTAAAATCCTACACCTAAACCTAAACTAAACTTTACATACACTACTAGCTATTTACTTACCTTAACCCGACCCTAACCCTAAGGTCCGTCACTATCGCACACTCACTTCACCTGTGCCCTAACCCTAACTCACCTAACCTGCCCCCTAACCTAACGTGCACACAACCGCACACTTACCTGACCCACGCCCTAACCCTAACACACCTAACCCACCCCCTAACCCTAACCTACACACAATCGCACACTTACCTGACATGCGCCCTAACACTAACATCCACACAACTGCACACTTACCTGACCTGCTCCCTAACCCTAACTCACGTAACCCGCCCCCTAACCCTAACCTACACACAATTGCACACTTACCTGAACCCGACCAGTAACACTCCAACATATCGAATGCTGAAAGCAGTGAAGCCACAGCAATGGCCCACCAAATTCTTTCCCTGGGAAAGAATTCGGTGTCCTGCACCTTTGCTGTTTTCAGCGTTCGACATTACGGGTTTGATATTATAACATTCGATCTTTGTAAGATTCAATGTTATAATGTAGACCTCCCATATAGCTACCATATCCCTGTTACAGATGTCACTTACCATCACATATATGTTCTGAGGGCTCTACAACATGTAACCTATGTGGCACATCCAATAACTGCATAGAAATGTGATAGTACTAGATAGTCGTAAGGGGTTTGATACCCTGTGCTGGTACATGTGTGACACACACATGCTAAAGTTTTACTCTCCCACCCCTCCCTGACTTGTCGTTGCCTCTGTCTGCCTCTCTTACTCCCTCTCTGGTGGATGTGGAGACCTGCACTTGCTTTGCTTAGGCAGCAGCATGTGTATTTTAAGTGATGATCATGATCAGCTGATGGCCTCTGCATGAATTGCAGCCCTCCCCTAGCTGATTGCATGTGGAACAGCTGTGGTAACATTTCCATAGCCATTTGCATGGAAACACACCCCAATATCTAGGAACATCATGTTGGTGTAGGGCCTTTTCATTCACTGTGAGCAGGAACTAGACCTGTTGTTTGGCAAACAGCATCTCAGATGGATTGGGGATTTACCTCTAACAACATATACTGTGGAAACAGAGCAACACATAGGAGGGGGATGTGCCTGACCTGACTACAGACTGTAAGTGCTGCTATACTGCATTATACTGCATTTGGAGTAATATTGGTTTAACAGTGTGTGTGTGTGTGGATATGGCTGTCCTACATGTTTTAATACCTGCCATGTCAGTTCTATGTTTATGAGGAATCCCCATCTGTAGAGTCATCTGCAGACTGGGCAGTGTGTTGTACCTTTGGTTTCATGTGTTACCCACAGAGCATCTATATGTGAACTGCAGAAGGTAGTGTGAGGATTGCAGTCTGTAGATTGTGAAAGCCGTGACAGTTACTGACCTCATATCCCTCATAGGACATATGTTGCAACAAACCCTGTTAAAACATTAAATGTATGAGATTATCATAACAACACATCAATATTGACCCTGTGTATGTGCTTCCAGCCACAACTCTGTCAACCTTTGTACATATGTCATGCATTAAGAGGTGCATATGTGCTGTACACCATCATTAGTGTCATCATATGTGATAACAAGCCAGTGAGATATCAGACTGCTACACATGTTATGTACAGTAGGGGTTATATTTGATGACATACCCTGGACATTTTGTGGTTGTATGCACAGTACTGAGGTCTGTGTACTTATGGTGAATGCCAACAGTGTGTGTATTGTTAATATATACCTTGGCCTGTGTACAGACTGTGGTAGATGTCATCGTCCTAATTCCCGTCCTATCTGATTTTACATGCTGCCTCACTGTATGTTACCATATTGGCTTACATGTTTGCAGGGCCATACACTCACATGTCCCATACCACAGAGGGCATCAGACTACACTGTGTAGCGACCCAGAATATGTAGGGTTAGTGTGTGAGTGGCACATATGAGGATGGCATTGATACCATATGTGGCTGTGGCTGTGTTCACATTGGTTGTGGTTATCCACTTTCACACAGGTGTATCTTAACCTGTGTTGTAACATGCCCGTAGAGCCTGCTATATATGCAGGTACATGTGCATTCTCCCATAGGAGTTGTAGGCCAGTGTTGAGCCAGTCTGTCTGTAGCCTGCACAGTGCTTTGTTACATGCCTAGCAGCTTAGTGTACTTACCCAGTAAGGTGTCATGTCCAAATACTTTCCAGATATACTGCTGCCGGGCCTCCCTTAACAGTCATGTATGTCAGACAGAGAGGTGGGATGCTGTACAGATGTATGTCAATATCTAGTGGGTAGTATGTGGCCATGGCACCTCTGTACTAGCAGTTATGTGTCAGGATAGACAGAGGTGTGTGAATGCATAACCTATGGGGGTGAATGTATACCAGTCGTTATGTGTTATAACCATCTACATGGCTGTTAACATCCATATTGTCAGGCTTGGTCCACATGTTCTGCACTAAGAGATTCTGCGTATACCTCTGGACTGAGCAGAGTGTATCAGAATGTCCACATCTATTTGCCAATATCTCTGCTGTAGTCCATAGGAGCATTACGTGCTTGCAGCGGTACTGTACTATGATGTCCTCAGGATGTTTGTCAGTAGCCAATG